>NC_092048.1:112700008-113005101 GCF_003086295.3 Arachis hypogaea
TTCCAATTTTTCTTGTGTACTACTTGAATAGCATGATGAGGTTTAAAATTTTAAATTTCTTAACCTTGTGCGTTTTTTCTTTTTGACAATTTTGTACAGGAATATGATCCCTAGTAACTTTACTATGAATACATCTAATGTGATGGCTAGTTTGGCCACAGATCTACCGGTGAGTTATTTTTTTATTTTAATTTACAATGTTCTCTTGTTGATGGAAAAGTTTTAGTTTCTAAGTGTAAATCTAATTTTGATTTCAATTTTTGTGTTCTTTCTGTGTGAAAATTGGATACTACTGCAAATATCAAAATAGGGATCAGCATCAAAGACAGAAAACACCAATTTTCTTGAATCCGCTTTCTTTTCAGGCCTTCCTATTTATTATCTACAAAAGCAATGCTCATAGAACTCTACATTTCCTTTCCACTCCAGATAGAATCTTATAGTATACAGCAAGGTATGGTACATTCCTGTATTGATACAATTTCGTGTATAAAAGTGGTAACTGAAAAGTAAATCGATAGTTATGGGCTTATGGCTGTGCTGTTTATGCGGTTATTATAATGAAAATTGACAATCCCTTTTGCCATTCCTGTTTGTGAATCATCGATAAATATGCATGTGCTGAAGAGTAATTGAACTAGCTGGAAGTTATGATAATGGTATCAGAAGTGGAAGAAATGCTTTAATAATTGGCATTTGCATAATGTATTGGTTTGTGTACGTAGCTTAGTGCTTGCTTGATGCAGTTTAACTAATCATAGATTATTTACTTTGTCAATGAAAAAATTTAATTAAGGATCATTAAATTTACTGAACAGTCAATAAGAAAGTTACATAATCATAAATGATGCTCTATGATGTATATTAACAAAGTATATAAGATAAAATACTCCAAAGGCCATGGTTTCTTTTGGTTCTGAAATGGCAAATTATATTATGAATTATTGTTTTCAAATTTTCAAGTTATAGGGTATTCAGATACATATGTTGCTGAATATCTATATAATTCGTAGGCTGATGCCGATTCATTGTACAAATATCTCTGCAAAGACCTTACTAAAGCATGCAGCACCAAGCCACCCCCTGTCCCTAAGGTAGTGACAATCTGAATTGTTGTTTACTTACTTCTTTTGAGTAAATAATATAATCAAACCCAATTCACAGTTATAACCAAATTTCTTAAAGATTATGTAATCAAACTAGATTTTCATTATAATAAACGGAAAAAATGTTATCAAAAATCATAGTTTTAAAATAAGATTGAAATTGCTTCACTATTTGTTCTATCCTGAGCACGTTGACTATATAGGTACCTTCATGGAAACAAGCTTACTGGTCCAATACCTGCAGAACTTGGCAACATGTCGAAATTGAGCTACTTGTGAGTCTGTTTCTGATTGTATAATCTTGGTCCTATTTTCACTGCATGTAATTATTTAAAACTAATTTGTTATTCTAGGAAATTAAATGACAATCAACTGGTGGTTAGAATTCCTAATGAGATTGGAAAACTTGAACACTTTTTTGAATTGTGAGTATGATTCATTCTTATTTCAAAAGAAAAAAAAAGAATCACTTCTTTGTGTGTCAGTTGTATTAAGTTCCTTGATGAGCGGATAATTTATATGCTTTTTGGCATTGTTTTTACATAGTTTTCAGTATAATTTAGTTAGTTTTTAATATATTTTTATTAGTTTTTAAATAAAATTCATATTTCTGGACTTTACTATGAGTTTATGTGTTTTTCTGTGATTTCAGGTATTTTCTGGCTGAAATTGAGGGACTTGAGCAAAAATCAGATTCAGAGGTTGAAGAAGGACTGCAGATGCTGCTGGATTCTGACCTCCCTACACTCAAAGTAAATTTTATGGAGCTACAGAACTCTAAATGGCGCGCTATCAATTCCGTTGGAAAGTAGATATCCAGGGCTTTCCAACAATATATAATAGTCTATACTTTGCCCGAGTTTAGTTGACGCAAACTGGCGTTCAACGCCAGTTCCATGCTGCATTCTGGAGTTAAACGCCAGAAACAGGTTGCAAAGTGGAGTTAAACGCCAGAAACAGGCTAAAAATTGGCGTTCAACTCCAAGAGAAGCCTCTACACGTGTAAAGCTCAATGCTCAGCCCAAGCACACTCCAAGTAGGCTCCAGAAGTAGATTTCTGCATCATTTACTTATCTCTGTAAACCCTAGTAACTAGTTTAGCATAAATAGGACTTTTTACTATTGTATTTACATCTTTAGTTTCATCTTTAGATCACGTTTAGGGGCTGGCCTCTCGGCCATTTCTGGACCTTCATCACTTATATATTTTCAACGTAGAGTTTCTATACACCATAGATTAAGGTGTGGAGCTCTGCTGTTCTTCATGAATTAATACAAAGTACTATTGTTTTTCTATTCAATTCAAGCTTATTCCTTCTCTAAGATATCCATTCGCACCCAAGAACATGATGAATGTGATGATTATATGACGCTCATCATCATTTTCACCTATGAACGCGTGCCTGACAAACACTTTCGTTCTACATGCAAACAAGCTAGAATGAGTATCTCTTAGATATCTAATACAGAAGACTGAGTCCGAGATATTAGAGTCTTCGTGGTATAAGTTAGAACCCATGGATGGCCATTCTTGAGATCTGAAAAGTCCTTGTCTGTGGTATTCCGAGTAGGATCTGGGAAGGGATGGCTGTGACGAGCTTCAAACTCGCGAGTGCTGGGCGTAGTGACAAACGCAAAAGGATAGTAAATCCTATTCCAGTATGATCGAGAACCGACAAATGATTAGCCATGCAGTGACAGTGCATTGGACCATTTTCACAGAGAGGATGGGATGTAGCCATTGACAACGGTGATGCCCTACATAAAGTTTGCCATGGAAAGGAGTAGGAATGATTGGATGAAGACAGCAGGAAAGCAGAGGTTCAGGAGGAACGAAAGCATCTCTATACGCTTATCTGAAATTCTCACCAATGAATTACATAAGTATCTCTATCCTAGTTTATGTTTTATTTATCTTTTAATTATTAGAACTCTATAACCTTTTGAATCCGCCTGACTGAGATTTACAAGGTGACCATAGCTTGCTTCAAGCCGACAATCTCCGTGGGATCGACCCTTACTCACGTAAGGTTTATTACTTGGACGACCCAATTCACTTGCTGGTTAGTTGTATCAAAATTGTGAAAAAGAAATAAAATTATGAACGTGCGTATTAAGTTTTTAGCGCCGTTACCAATGAATGAACGATCACGATTTCGTGCACCATTGATGAGCGGATAATTTATACGCTTTTTGACATTGTTTTTAGTATGTTTTTAGTAGGATCTAGTTACTTTTAGGGATGTTTTCATTAGTTTTTATGTTAAATTCACATTTCTGGACTTTACTATGAGTTTGTGTGTTTTTCTGTAATTTCAGGTATTTTCTTGTTGAAATTGAGGGACTTGAGCAAAAATCAGATTCAGAGGTTGAAGAAAGACTGCTGATGCTGTTGGATTCTGACCTCCCTGCACTCAAAGTGGATTTTCTGGAGCTACAGAACTCTAAATGGTGCGCTTCCAATTGCGTTGGAAAGTAGACATCCAGGGCTTTCCAGCAATATATAATAGTCCATACTTTGGCCAAGAATTGACGACGTAAACTGGCGTTCAACGCCAGCCTTCTGCCCAAATCTGGCGTCCAGCGCCAGAAAAGGATCCAAAACCAGAGTTGAACGCCCAAACTGGCACAGAAACTGGCGTTCAACTCCACAAATGGCCTCTGCACGTGCAACACTCAGGCTCAGCCCAAACACACACCAAGTGGGTCCCGGAAGTGGATTTATGCATCAATTACTTACTCATGTAAACCCTAGTAGCTAGTTTATTATAAATAGGACCTTTTACTATTGTATTAGGCATCTTTTGATCATCTTAGGATCTTAGGATCATCTTTGAATGCATTGTTCTTAGATCAAGGGGGCTGGCCATCTCGGCCATGCCTGGACCTTTCACTTATGTATTTTCAACGGTAGAGTTTCTGCACTCCAAAGATTAAGGTGTGGAGCTCTGCTGTTCCTCAAAGATTAATGCAAAGTACTTCTGTTTTTCTATTCAATTCATCTTATTTCGCTTCTAAGATATCCATTCGCACCAAAGAACGTGATGAAGGTGATGATTATGTGTGACGCTCATCATCCTTCTCCCTTATGAACGCGTGCCTGACAAACACTTCTGTTCTACATGAAATAAGCTAGAATGAGTATCTCTTAGATCTCCTAACCAGAATCTTCGTGGCGTAAGCTAGAATGATGGCGGCATTCAAGAGAATCCGGAAAGTCTAAACCTTGTCTGTGGTATTTCGAGTAGGATTCAATGATTGAATGACTGTGACGAGCTCCTAACTCGCGATTGCAGGGCGTTAGTGACAGACGCAAAAGGATAGTAAATCCTATTCCAGCATGATCGAGAACCGACAGATGAATAGCCGTGCCGTGACAGGGTGCGTGAGCATATTATTCACTGAGAGGATAAGATGAAGCCATTGGCAAGGGTGATGCCTCCAGACGATTAGCCATGCCGTGACAGGGCATTGGATCATTTTCCCGTGAGATGACCGAAAGTAGCCGTTGACAGTGGTGATGTATCACATAAAGCCAGCCATGGAAAGGAGTAAGACTGATTGGATGAAGATAGCAGGAAAGCAGAGGTTCAGAGGAACGAAAAGCATCTCCATTCGCTTATCTGAAATTCCTACCAATGATTTACATAAGTATCTCTATCCCTATTTTATTATATAGTATTCGAAAACACCATTATCACTTTATATCTGCCTGACTGAGATTTACAAGGTGACCATAGCTTGCTTCATACCAACAATCTCCGTGGGATTCGACCCTTACTCACGTAAGGTATTACTTGGACGACCCAGTGCACTTGCTGGTTAGTTGTATCGAAGTTGTGACAACTATGTATTGAGATCAGAGCACCAAGTTGCTCACGTGCCAGGAATAGTTTGAGCCTGGACATCACAATTTCGTGCACCAAGTTTTTGGCGCCGTTGCCGGGGATTGTTTGAGTTTGGACAACTGACGGTTCATCTTGTTGCTCAGATTAGGTAATTTTCTTTTCGTTGTGTTTTCTTTTCAAAAAATTTTCAAAAATATTTTCAAAAAAAATTTTTCATCTGTTTTCGAAAAAAATAAAAATGTTTTCAAATTTTTATTCAAAATTTTTAAGAATGAATTCTAGTGTTTCATGAAGCATGTGAAGCCTGGCCGGCTGTAAAGCCATGTCTAAATTTATTTGGACTGAGGCTTGCAATTTGTTATCAAGAGCAAGCTAGTTGTTGCTAATCAACCTGCTGCTGATCCTCAATCACCTGCTAAAGCTTGGCTGGCCATTGGCCATGTCTAGTGTTTTGGACCGGAGCTTTCATTGAAAGCTTGGCTGGCTAGTGAGCCATGTCTAATTCCTGGACTGAAGCTTTAGACTAAGAATGCAAGATTCCTGGAATTCATATTAAAAATTTTGGAATCCTTATTTTCTCTTTTTCATATAGTTTTCAAAAAAAAAAATCCAAAAAAATTAGAAAATCATAAAAATCAAAAATATTTTTCTGTTTCTTGTTTGAGTCTTGAGTCATATCATAAGTTTGGTGTCACTTGCATATGCATCTAGCATTTTTCGAAAATATCATGCATTCATAGTGTTCTTCATGATCTTCAAGTTGTTCTTGGTAAGTCTTCTTGTTTGATCTTGATGATTTTTTGTTTTGTGTCTTTTCATGTTTTTCATATGAATTCTTGAATTCTTAGTGTCTAAGCATTAAAGAATTCTAAGTTTGGTGTCTTGCATGATTTCTTTGCATTAAAAATTTTTCAAAATTGTGTCTATGATGTTCATCTTGACATTCATAGTGTTCTTGGTGTTCATCTTGACATTCATAGCATTCTTGCATGCATTCATTGTTTTGATCTAAAAATTTCATGCATTCCATAATTTTCATGTTTTTCATAAAAATTTCAAAAATCAAAAAAATATCTTTCCCTTTTTCTCTCATCAAATTCGAAAATTTGAATTGACTTTTTCAAAAATTTTTAAAATCAAGTTGTTTCTTATGAGTCAAATCAAATTTTCAATTTGAAAATCTTATCTTTTTCAAAATCTTTTTCAAAAATCAAATCTTTTTCAAAATTTTTTCACAAATTTTCGAAAATAACATAATCAATTAATGTTTTGATTCAAAACTTGGAAGTTTGTTACTTGCTTGTTAAGAAAGATTCAAACTTTAAGTTCTAGAATCATATCTTGTGATTTCTTATGAATCAAGTCATTAATTGAGATTTTAAAAATTAAATCTTTTTCAAAACTAATTTCTATCATATCTTTTCAAAAATATCTTCTTATCTTATCTTTTTCAAAAATATCTTTTCAAAATATCTTTTCTAACTTCCTAACTTCTTATCTTTTCAAAATTTGTTTCAACTAACTAACTAACTTTCTGTTTGTTTCTTAACTTTTTCAAAACCACCTAACTAACTCTCTCTCTCAATTTTCGAAAATATCTTCTCTCTTTCTCAAAAATTTCTTTTTATTAACTAATTATTCTTATTTTTCTTTTTCAAAAATCACTAACTCCTTTTCAAAAATAATTTTCGAAAATTCCCTCCTTCTCTCTCATCTTATTCTATTTATTTATTCATCTACTAACATCTCTTCCTCACATCATCACCAAATTCGAACCCCCTCCTCTATCTGTGTTTGAATTTCTTCTTCTTTTCTTCTACTAACAATAAGGATCCTCTTTACTGTGACATAGAGGATTCCTCTTCTTTTCTTTTTCTCTCCTCTTTCTTATGAGCAGGGACAGAGAAAAAGGCATTCTTGTTGAAGCTGATCCAGAACCTGAAAGGACTCTGAAGAAAAAATTAAGAGAAGCTAAATTACAATAATTCAGAGATAACCTTTCAGAAATTTTCGAACAGGAAAAGGAGATGGCAGCCGAAAATAATAATAATGTAAGGAAGATGCTTGGTGACTTTACTGCACCTAATTCCAATTTACATGGAAGAAGCATCTCCATTCCAGCCATTGGAGCAAACAACTTTGAGCTGAAACCTCAATTAGTTTCTCTGATGCAGCAGAACTGCAAGTTTCATGGACTTCCATCTGAAGATCCTTTTCAGTTCTTAACTGAATTCTTGTAGATATGTGATACTGTTAAGACTAATGGAGTAGATCCTGAAGTCTACAGGCTCATGCTTTTCCCTTTTGTTGTAAGAGACAAAGCTAGATTATGGTTGGATTCTCAACCCAAAGACAGCCTGAACTCTTGGGATAAGCTGGTCACGGCTTTCTTAGCCAAGTACTTTCCTCCTCAAAAGCTGAGCAAGCTTAGAGCTGATGTTCAAACCTTCAGACAGAAAGAAGGTGAATCCCTCTATGAAGCTTGGGAAAGATACAAACAGTTGACCAAAAAGTGTCCTTCTGACATGCTTTCAGAATGGACCATCCTGGATATATTCTATGATGGTTTATCTGAGCTATCAAAGATGTCACTGGACACTTCTGCAGGTGGATCCATTCACCTAAAGAAAACGCCTGCAGAAGCTCAAGAACTCATTGACATGGTTACTAATAACCAGTTCATGTGCACTTCTGAAAGGAATCCTGTGAATAATGGGACGCCTATGAAGAAGGGAGTTCTTGAAGTTGATACTCTGAATGCCATATTGGCTCAGAATAAAATATTGACTCAGCAAGTCAATATGATCTCTCAGAGTCTGTATGGAATGCAAGCTGCATCCAACAGTACTCAAGAGGCATCTTCTGAAGAAGAAGCCTATGATCCTGAGAACCCTGCAATAGCAGAGGTGAATTACTTAGGTGAACCTTATGGAAACACCTATAACTCAACATGGAGAAATCATCCAAATTTCTCATGGAAGGATCAAAAGCCCCAACAAGGCTTTAATAATGGTGGAAGAAACAGGTTTAGCAATAGCAAGCCTTTTCCATCATCAACTCAGCAACAGACAGAGAACTCTGAACAAAATGCTTCTAATTTAGCAAATCTAGTCTCTGATCTATCTAAGGCCACTGTAAGTTTCATGAATGAAACAAGATCTTCCATTAGAAATCTGGAAGCACAAGTGGGCCAGCTGAGTAAAAGGATCACTGAAATCCCTCCTAGTACTCTCCCAAGCAATATAGAAGAGAATCCAAAAGGAGAGTGCAAGGCCATTGACATAAGCGCCATGGCCGAACCTGTGAGGAGAGGAGAGGACGTGAATCCCAAGGAGGAATACCTCCAGGGACGTCCAGTGATCAATAAGGAGCTTCCCTCTGGGGAACCAAAGGACTCTGAGGCTCATCTAGAGACCATAGAGATTCCACTGAACCTCCTTATACCCTTCATGAGCTTTGATGAGTATTCCTCTTCAGAAGAGAATGAGGATGTTACTGAAGAGCAAACTGCCAAGTTTCTTGGTGCAATCATGAAGCTGAATGCCAAATTATTTGGCATTGATACTTGGGAAGTTGAACCTCCCTTGTTCATCAATGAACTAAGTGATCTGGATCAACTGACATTGCCTCAGAAGAGACAGGATCCTGGAAAGTTCATAATACCCTGTACCATAGGCACCATGATCTTTAAGGCTCTGTGTGACCTTGGTTCAGGAATAAACCTCATGTCTCTCTCTGTAATAGAGAAACTGAGAATCTATGGGGTGCAAGCTGCTAAAATCTCACTAGAGATGGCAGACAGCTCAAGAAAACAGGCTTATGGACAAGTAGAAGATGTATTAGTAAAGGTTGAAGGCCTTTACATCCCTGCTGATTTCATAGTCCTGGATACTGGAAAGGAAGAGGATGAATCCATCATCCTAGGAAGACCTTTCCTGGCCACAGCAAGAGCTGTGATTGATGTTGACAGAGGTGAAATATTCCTTCAATGGAATGAGGACTCCCTTGTGTTTAAAACTCAAGGATCTCCCTCTGCAACCATGGAGAGGAAGCAGAAAAAGCTTCTCTCCAAGCAGAGTCAACCAGAGCCCCCACAGTCAAACTCTAAGTTTGGTGTTGGGAGGCCACAACCAAACTCTAAGTTTGGTGTTGAACTCCCATATCCAAACTCTAAGTTTGGTGTTGGAGAGTCTCAACAAAGCTCTGCACATTTGTGAGGCTCCATGAGAGCCCACTGTCAAGCTATTGACATTAAAGAAGCGCTTGTTAGGAGGCAACCCAATGTTTATCTAATTCTTATTTTTATTGTTTTTCATGTTTTCTTAGGTTCATGATCATGTGGAGTCACAAAATAAATATAAAAATTGAAAACGGAATCAAAAACAGCAGAAGAAAAATTACACCCTGGAGGAGCATCTGTCTGGCGTTCAGCGCCAGAACAGAGCATGGTTCTGGCGCTGAACGCCCAAAATGGGCAGCTTCTGGGCGCTGAACGCTAGAACAGGCATGGTTCTGGCGTTCAACGCCAGAAATGGCACACAGATGGGCGTTGAACGCCCAAAATGGCCATCAACCTGGCGCTGAATGCCCAGAGTTGGATACAAAGGCATTTTTACATGCCTAATGGGTGCAGGGATGTAAATCCTTGAACACCTCAGGATCTGTGGACCCCACAGGATCCACTCAGGATCTGTGGACCCCACAGGATCCCCACTTACCTCCACTCACTTCTTCTCACCACTCTCTTCCCCATCACCTCTTCACCACTCACATCCACCCACTCCTCCCAATAAACCTACCTCATAAACTCCACCTACCTTCAAAATTCAAAACCAAATTTCCACCCAAACCCACCCATATGGCCGAACCTTAACCCCCCCTCCATTCCCTATATAAAGACCTCCATTCTTCACCAAATTCACACAACACACCCCTCTACACTCTCCTTAGCCGAAACCACATCTCCCTCTCCCTCTCCATATTTCTTCTTCTTCTTCTTCTATTTTTTTGTTTATTGCTCGAGGGCGAGCAATATTCTAAGTTTGGTGTGGTAAAAGCATAGCTTTTTTGTTTTTCCATTACCATTGATGGCACCCAAGACCGGAGAATCCTCTAGAAGAGGGAAAGGGAAGACAAAAGCTTCCACATCCGAGTCATGGGAGATGGAAAGATTCATCTCTAAAGCCCATCAAGACCACTTCTATGATGTTGTGGCCAAGAAGAAGGTGATCCCTGAGGTCCCTTTTAAACTCAAAAGAAATGAGTATTCGGAGATCCGACATGAAATTCAAAGAAGAGGTTGGGAAGTTCTAACAAATCCCATCCAACAAGTCGGCATCCTAATGGTTCAAGAGTTCTATGCCAATGCATGGATCACCAAGAACCATGATCAAAGTAAGAACCCGGATCCAAAGAACTATGTTACAATGGTTCGGGGGAAATACTTAGATTTTAGTCCGGAGAATGTGAGGTTGGCGTTCAACTTGCCATACATGGAAGAGAACGCACGCCCCTACACAAGGAGAGTCAACTTTGATCAAAGGTTGGACCAAGTCCTTATGGACATATGTGTAGAAGGAGCTCAATGGAAGATTGACTCCAAAGGCAAGCCGGTTCAACTAAGAAGATTGGACCTCAAGCCTATTGCTAGAGGATGGTTGGAGTTTATTCAATGCTCAATCATTCCCACTAGCAACCGGTCTGAAGTTACTATAGACCGGGCCATCATGATCCATAGCATCATGATTGGAGAAGAGGTGGAAGTTCATGAGATTATACCTCAAGAACTCTACAAAGTGGCTGACAAGTCCTCCACTATGGCAAGGTTAGCCTTTCCTCACCTCATTTGCCACCTATGCAATTCAGCTGGGATTGACATAGAGGGAGATATCCTCATTAAAGAGGAAAAGCCCATCACTAAGAAAAAGATGGAGCAAGCAAGAGAGCCCAGTCATGGAGCTCAAGAGGCGCAAGAAGCTCATCACCATGAGATTCCGGAAATGCCTCAAATGCACTTTCCTCCACAAAACTATTGGGAGCACATCAACACCTCCCTAGAAGAATTGAGTTCCAATATGGGACAACTAAGGGTGGAACATCAAGAGCACTCCATCATGCTCCATGAAATAAGAGAAGATCAAAAAGCAATGAGGGAGGAGCAACAAAGACAAGGAAGAGACATAGAAGAGCTCAAGGACATCATTGGTTCCTCAAGAAGGAAACGCCACCATCACTAAGGTGGATTCATTCCTTGTTCTTATTTCCTCTGTTTTTCGTTTTCTATGTTATGTGCTTATCTATGTTTGTGTCTTCATTACATGATCATTAGTAGTTAGTAACTTTGTCTTAAAGTTATGAATGTCCTATGAATCCATCACCTCTCTTAAATGAAAAATGTTTTAATTCAAAAGAACAAGAAGTACATGAGTTTCAAATTTATCCTTGAACTTAGCTTAATTATATTGATGTGGTGACAATGCTTCTTGTTTTCTGAATGTATGCTTGAACAGTGCATATGTCTTTTGAAGTTGTTGTTTAAGAATGTTAAATATGTTGGCTCTTGAAAGAATGATGACTAGGAGACATGTTATTTGATAATCTGAAAAATCATAAAAACGATTCTTGAAGCAAGAAAAAGCAGCAAAGAACAAAGCTTGCAGAAAAAAAAAAAAGAGGACGAAAAAAAAATAGAAAAAAAATAATAATAATAATAAAGAAAAAGAAAAAGCAAGCAGAAAAAGTCAATAACCCTTAAAACCAAAAGGCAAGGGCAAATAAAAAAGGGATCCCAAGGCTTTGAGCATCAGTGGATAGGAGGGCCTAAAGGAATAAAATCCTGGTCTAAGCGGCTAAACCAAGCTGTCCCTATCCATGTGCTTGTGGCGTGTAGGTGTCAAGTGAAAACTTGAGACTGAGCGGTTAAAGTCAAGGTCCAAAGCAAAAGAAGAGTGTGCTTAAGAACCCTGGACACCTCTAATTGGGGACTTTAGCAAAGCTGAGTCACAATCTGAAAAGGTTCACCCAATTATGTGTCTGTGGCATTTATGTATCCGGTGGTAATACTGGAAAACAAAGTGCTTAGGGCCACGGCCAAGACTCATAAAGAAGCTGTGTTCAAGAATCATCATACTGAACTAGGAGAGTAAATAACACTATTCGAAATCTGAAGTTCCTATAGATGCCAATCATTCTGAACCTCAATGGATAAAGTGAGATGCCAAAACTATGATTCATTGATAGTTCCTATATAAGTCCCGCTCATATGATTGCAGCTATGTTTCATTGATAGTTTGGAATTTATAGTATATTCTCTTCTTTTTATCCTATTTGATTTTCAGTTGCTTGGGGACAAGCAACAATTTAAGTTTGGTGTTGTGATGAGCGGATAATTTATACGCTTTTTGACATTGTTTTTAGTATGTTTTTAGTAGGATCTAGTTACTTTTAGGGATGTTTTCATTAGTTTTTATGTTAAATTCATATTTCTGGACTTTACTATGAGTTTGTGTGTTTTTCTGTAATTTCAGGTATTTTCTGGCTGAAATTGAGGGACTTGAGCAAAAATCAGATTCAGAGGTTGAAGAAGGACTGCTGATGCTGTTGGATTCTGACCTCCCTGCACTCAAAGTGGATTTTCTGGAGCTACAGAACTCGAAATGGCACGCTTCCAATTGTGTTGGAAAGTAGACATCCAGGGATTTCCAGAAATATATAATAGTCCATACTTTGGTCAAGAATTGACGACGTAAACTGGCGTTCAACGCCAGCCTTCTGCCTAAATCTGGCGTCCAGCGCCAGAAAAGGATCCAAAACCAGAGTTGAACGCCCAAACTGGCACAGAAACTGGCGTTCAACTCCACAAATGGCCTCTGTACGTGCAACACTCAGGCTCAGCCCAAACACACACCAAGTGGGCCCCGGAAGTGGATTTATGCATCAATTACTTACTCATGTAAACCCTAGTAGCTAGTTTATTATAAATAGGACCTTTTACTATTGTATTAGGCATCTTTTGATCATCTTAGGATCTTAGGATCATCTTTGAACGCATTGTTCTTAGATCAAGGGGGCTGGCCATCTCGGCCATGCCTGGACCTTTCACTTATGTATTTTCAACGGTAGAGTTTCTGCACTCCATAGATTAAGGTGTGGAGCTCTGCTGTTCCTCAAAGATTAATGCAAAGTACTTCAATTTTCTATTCAATTCATCTTATTTCGCTTCTAAGATATCCATTCGCACCAAAGAACGTGATGAAGGTAATGATTATGTGTGATGCTCATCATCCTTCTCCCTTATGAACGCGTGCCTGACAAACACTTCTGTTCTACATGAAATAAGCTAGAATGAGTATCTCTTAGATCTCCTAACCAGAATCTTCGTGGCGTAAGCTAGAATGATGGCGGCATTCAAGAGAATCCGGAAAGTCTAAACCTTGTCTGTGGTATTCCGAGTAGGATTCAATGATTGAATGACTGTGACGAGCTCCTAACTCGCGATTGCAGGGCGTTAGTGACAGACGCAAAAGGATAGTAAATCCTATTCCAGCATGATCGAGAACCGACAGATGAATAGCCGTGCCGTGACAGGGTGCATGAGCATATTATTCACTGAGAGGATAAGATGAAGCCATTGGCAAGGGTGATGCCTCCAGACGATTAGCCGTACCGTGACAGGGCATTGGATCATTTTCCCGTGAGATGACCGAAAGTAGCCGTTGAGAGTAGTGATGTATCACATAAAGCCAGCCATGGAAAGGAGTAAGACTGATTGGATGAAGATAGCAGGAAAGCAGAGGTTCAGAGGAACGAAAAGCATCTCCATTCGCTTATCTGAAATTCCTACCAATGATTTACATAAGTATCTCTATCCCTATTTTATTATATAATATTCGAAAACACCATTATCACTTTATATCTGCCTGACTGAGATTTACAAGGTGACCATAGCTTGCTTCATACCAACAATCTCCGTGGGATTCGACCCTTACTCACGTAAGGTATTACTTGAACGACCCAGTGCACTTGCTGGTTAGTTGTATCGAAGTTGTGACAACTATGTATTGAGATCAGAGCACTAAGTTGCTCACGTGCCAGGAATAGTTTGAGCCTGGACATCACAATTTCGTGCACCAACCATTCCTCCTGTTTCTTATGTTTAGGAATATTGCCAACAACCATCTTGTAGGGTCTATTCCACATAATATAAGCTTTTGTACTGCATTGAATTGGTTGTAAGATTTCTAAATGCTGCCAATGAGCTGTGGAACTTTGAAAAATAGAATCTTCTTTTGTTTTTGATATAGTATAGTTGAACAATACACTGAGTTTATATTTTGAATCATAGTTGATGTATCAATATGCTTTGTTGATGTATGGTTACTTATTATTATAGTTGATGTATCAATATACTTTGTTTATGTTTTGAATTATATTGACTTGCTTGTTTATAGTACTTTTCTTTTAATTTGATAATACGATGAACTTGTTTAAATTTATATTTATTTTGTATGAAAATAGGTTTATTTTGCAATTTAAATCTAAAAAAATTCTATTTTATCTTACTGATGGATTTACAGACGGATTTTCTATTTGTATTCAGAGTTTGAGATGGTATTCCAAGGCTCAGATTACTGACGGAAAATCTGTCGGAAATCTATCTCTAATTACTGACAGAAAATCTGTCGAAAAATCTGTCTCTAATTACCGACAGAAAATCCGTCGGAAAATCTATCTGTAATTAATGACAGAAAATTCGTCTGTAATTACCGACAAAAACTTCGTCTAAAAATCCATCTGTAATTACCGACGAAAAATCCGTCGGAAAGTCTGACGTTTCAGGAAAATGGAGGGGAGAATTTACCGAGGGAAAATCTGTCGGTAACTGGTAAAAATCCGTCGGTAATTTTTCGACGGAAAAAAATCCGTCGGTAAATAATTTCCGACGAGGCTTTTACAGAGGAACAAAATCCGTCGGTAATTCATCGGTAACCAAAAATCCGTCTGTAATATAGACCAAATCTGTCTGTAATTCTGTCTGTATTAAGCTATTTTCTAGTTGTGAATTTATGATTAATCATGAATGTCTTCAAGAAAAAATGTGAGTAATGCATGTGTTTAAGCAAGCAAAATTAAGATAACAATGAAGGCACAAGAAACAGAGATAATGTGATTGCATTAATAAGTGGATTGTGCATGGTATCTAGCATGAAAAGATAGGTGGTGACACCAAACTTGGTGTGACACTTTCATTTTAAAATGATGCAAGTATCCAGTGAAGATTGAAAATCAAATTGTTGCATTGCAACACCAAAACTTATTTTATACAATCACATGCCAAGTTATTTGAAAGTAAATACTAAGTAAAGCAAGAAATTATTACCAATGGTTGGGTTGTCTCCCAACAAGCATTCTTTTAATGTCGTTAGTTTGACATGTAATTCTTGAATTTCTTCCTCTTCTTCCAATTGGTTAATAGAAATGACTTCAAGGGGGAAGAAAAGAAAATTGGTGTCCCCTATTTTGATCTCCTCCTAGCAAGCTTTCTTTTGTTATTAGCTTGATTCACTTTGCTTGTTGGGGTAGGGGTGGGATTGTTCTTTGTTGACCTTCTCTTTTTCATAGATGTTGTCTTTTGTTCCTAGGCCACAATCCTTCTTTTAGTGCTTTCTTTGATTGCCTTCACTTTTTTTATTTCAAGACTTGGCTGTTGTGTATTGATTGAAGTGTCCTCTTTATCAAGAATTTCTTGAATTGGTGGTTCAATGAACTCAACCTTTATGCAACTCTCTGTTTCACTGGAGTGTGGACTCTTTTGGTTGTTTTCTTCCCTTACAACCTCCTTCTTCATTGGGGTTTCACTTGGTACAAGGGCCTCTTTTTCTTGCTCTTCTAATTCCTCATTTTCACCCACAATAAACACTACTTCACTCCTTAAACTGATGGCATTGTATTCTTTCCTTGGCCAAGGGAAGACGTTAGTTAGTTCATCAACAAAATGTTGTGCCAATTGTCTCATTTGCTCTTCTTGATTCCTCCTTGAGGCTTCCATATATTCAACCACTTCTCTAATCTTTTGCCTTAAGGATTCAGTGAGTTGGGCAATTGAGAAGTATGTCTGGGAGAGTTCCTCTAATGCAAGTGCTAGAAGAGATTTTTGATGAGTTTGTGGAGGTGAATAGGTTGTGGTGAAATTGTTTTAAGGGAATTGATATGGATTTCGTGACTTGTGAAATGAATTTTGTGGACTTTGAAAAGGGGTTTGTGTATAGCGAAATGGGTTTTGTGGGTGGTGAAATGAGCTATATGGGTTTTGAAACGAATTTTGTGTTGAGGCATACTCAAGTGGTGAAGAATTTTGATATGAGAAATTAGGAGGTGAGGTTGGAAAATTAAGAGATGATGACTCTTGATGAATGGGGTATGGATCATTGAAACCTCTTTAGTTTTGATCTTTCCAGCCACAACTTGAGTAGTTGTTAAATTCATCAAAATATGGATCATTTTGTAGCCCTGGGATGCATCCCATCATTCCTTGTTCTTGATATTCCTAGCCACCATTAGAATAGTAACATGAATCATTTTGTGGTGGTGGAAAATATCTCATGTAGTTTGTTTGATCAAAGAATGATGTGTACTCCATTCTTTCTTGAAAATTCTCTGTAACAAACATACTCACCAAGAGAAATTGAAATTCTTTATGTCACAAATAAGGAATTCTTAGTAAGGTAATATCATAAACACTTAACTAGCAAGAGAAAATAAAGTACGGGAAAGTAAAGTGTAAGAAATTAAAGTGCAAGAACTTAAATGACTAGAAAGTAAATAACTAGAATTAAGAATTAAAAGAACATTGGGATCAAGAGGTCTTGCATTCTCAGGATCAATAATTTTCATCTCCACTTTAATCATGCAATCATTGATCTCTTGGCAAATCATAAGTAATCAAACCCCAATCTCTTGGTGATTTTATTTCTCTTAACTTGATCAATTGCCAATCTCTTGATCTAATTGCTAATGAGAAGAGATGAAGAGTGGTCTCTAATTTAGAGCCACACAACCCTTAAGATCTTAATTCAAAGTGATTACATCTCACATATCAAGCTTTGAATTATCAACCAAGAGAATTACGAGAGTAGAACCTCAAACTAAATTACCATGAATCCTTTCTCAAGCTCATCATGAAATTCGAATAGATCTAATCCCTCTCTCGATAGAATTAGATATTTGAAGCACAAAGGCTCTCTCTAAAGAAGCAATGAAAGAAGAATTGAAGATGAGGAATGAAAATAAATTGATCTATTAAATTGCAATAGAGCTCTCTTTCCCAATGAAGAGAATTAAAAGCTCATAACAAAATATTTACAAAAGTGTATATGAAAGAAAATGGAAGAGAAGAAGAATGTGAGTGTAAGGAGAGAAGAGTTCCAAGACCCCCTCCCCGTCATGTGTGTGAAGTGTTCTATGGCTCTATTTTTAAGCTACCTAAAATTACAAATTCAAATAAAATTTAAATTATAATTAAATGAAAAAGTCCTAACTACTTCTAGATGATTCTTGTGGCCTTGATTGATTGTTGATTGTGGGCTTGCTTGCACTGAATTGGAGTGGACCTTAAGTGAAATAATTAAGCTAAATTGAGGACTTCATGGGTCACTTGAAATAACACTTCAGAAATTGCCAAATATGCTTCAGGTAGGTGTCAAAGTGTTAGCATTTTAGGCATGGAAGTAGGCGCTTGAAACGCTTCATTACTTGCCAAATGGTTACTCCTAGAAGGTGTGAAGTTTTTGGCTTTTTAGGCGCTACTATGGGCGTTTAAAACACAAAGGCTGGGGCTCAAAATTGTTTTCCGAAAGGTGAGAAAGAGTGGGCATTTGGGGCGCCATAATGGGCATTTGAAATGCCACTAATGAGGAACCAAATGTTAGTACCCTGGAGGGTGAAGGATAGGGCATTAAGGCGCTGGTTTGGGAATTTAAAATGCCTAAAATGAGGTTCTTGGGCGTGCTTAACATTTTGGGCACCACTAGGGGCGCTTGAAACGCCTATTTGACTTTAGGCGCTCATCTGGATTTGAAAATCATTGTTTAATTATTATCATTCAAGTTTAAGATGCACAATAAAGAGTTCTTTTGGAGTGTGGAAGAATAGGTTTGCAATCTTGTGAAAAATGCCAAGTTTCAATATTGAAACTCAAGTTCACATAGTTAGTGCGTGCAACAACAGCTATACATACATAACTTTATTAGAAGAAACTCTTAAACTGATGCCAAGTTTAAATGATTTGCAGACGAGGATACTATTGAACTTGTGGATAATGAAAGTGACATAGAAAATTCAGATGTTACTTTCACAGAAATAGATGATCTCTGTG
Source organism: Arachis hypogaea (assembly GCF_003086295.3). Taxonomy (NCBI): domain Eukaryota; kingdom Viridiplantae; phylum Streptophyta; class Magnoliopsida; order Fabales; family Fabaceae; genus Arachis; species Arachis hypogaea. Next base: position 112,718,335 of record NC_092048.1, read on the forward strand.
ACTTAATTAGAGATCAAATAATTCATCACATGCAGCATAATTAATTTTAGTTGTTTATTTGTGTATGTATGTTTCATGTAACTATATTTTTTTAAGATTGATTTTGATATTATCAAATTTATATTTCAAAAAAAAATGAGTAAGTTTTATCTTAATTTCATTCATATACTTATATTTACACATCATTGTATATTCATATTTGAACTACTACAATACAAAAAAAAAAAAAAAAAACTAATCTCTTAATCACCTTTCATACATGCCAATTTACACAACACATAATTTCATATTTATTTTATACTTTCTCATAGTTACATATATTTAAATTTTTTATTTTTTAAATCATATAATAATATTTATTATTTAAATATATTTTGGTTAACATATTATATTTATATTATAATATTTACATTTAATAATATTTATCTTTTGCATAAGTAATATAAAGATTGTTATAAATTATGTCTTTTTTAGTAATTTTACATTCTAATGTGATTTTGGTCAATATAATCCATACATGATTCATTTTCTCGAAAGCACATTTGACAAAAAGTATCCAAATACAAATTACATTGACACCAATCTAATTTTGATCAAAATTAATTTTATAAAAGTACATTTGTATCAATGTCTGTTTGCAAACATTAATACAAACATAACCTAGTATAAGCCTCCTTCTCATTTTAGCAATCTTGGGGCTCATCCTATGGTCAAATGTTTTCATATATGTGATTGCCTACTTTGTTTATGTAGTGATAGTTAGTAATTCATGTATTGGATTCTCAATAATGTGACGCTACAGGTGTGTGGTTTTGGTATGTTAGAGTTTAGATTATTTATTCTGAATCATGTACTTTATATCTGTTGGTGTATATAATTTTATAATCGAATTGTTTGGCTGGATAATGTGGAATGCGCAGCTGTGATTTATATGAGCTCTTTATATGTAGGTTACATTATGGTAGCATGAATCCCCACACTTTCGTATAGCTATACCAGCAAGTGCACTGGGTCGTCCAAGGAATACCTGAGCGAGTCAGGATCGATCCCACGAGGATTGTGATTTGAAGCAAGCTATGGTTATCTTGCAGGTCTTAGTCAGGCATATTAGAAGGTTGTTGATTTGAAAGATGGAATTACAATGTTTAATTATAAGAATAGGAATGTAGTTGAGGATTGGAGTTGCTTTGCCTTTCTGAATTAACTCCGATATTACTGCTCTCTTTACTTGTGAGTGATTTCTTCAATGGCGGGCTGTATGTGATTGACACTGGTTTGAGCAGTTGCCAATACTCCTCCATATCTGAACCCCAGGTTTAGTGTGGATCCATTCTGATTGAGGGTAAATCTCGTACAGTTCATTCTCCTTAATGATCCTACTCAAAACGCCACAGACAAGGTCAGATCTTCCGATCAGAGAATGATGTACCTTTGGTTATGGCCTCTACCACAGAGACCCTTATCTCCCCGGAAATCGACTGAACTGATGTCTCGAGAAGTCCCCAATGAAGTCGTGGATTAGCCGTCTGAGAGACATATATTCAAGCTGGTGGTTCATCATTGTCTGATGAAAGACGCAAGCTGAACCCATGTAGAATGTGATAACCTTATGCCAGTTCAACGCATTCATATTGATGAAGAACGAATATACATCTTAGAATTAATCAAACACGGATCGAAGAGAAATGATGAACCATATTTGATGATGATTTTTTGTTAGAACTTAATGGATTTTCATCACATAAACTCACACTTATTCCCCTGAATAGCATGCTTTTGATCTCTCCTCCCAATTTGTGCTTGATCATGAAAATATGCTCTTTTACACCTAATTGAATCTATTTTATTCCATTCACCTTCCATTCGATGCCTTGATGTTGTTGGTGAGTGCTTTTAGGTATATAAGGTAGGAATGGATTGGAGAAAATGGAAGAAGAGCATGCAAAGTGGAGGAAGCAAGAGAAATCAAAGGAATGAGCTCAGAGACGTGTGCATGCGCACAGCTACCTGTGCGTACGCACAGCCACCCAAGAAGAGCGCGTGGATTGCATCGAGCGCGTCGCGCGTCCAGCCAAGCATCGCGTAGTGTGCATACGCACGGCTGCTTGTGCGAACGCACATGCCTGGATTTCTCGTGAAGTGTGCGGACGCACGCATCTGTACGTCTGCACAGGTGTCCGCACATGACTTCATTAAAATAGCACATGCCTCACAATTTGAGGGCTTTGGAGGCCCATTTCTGAAGTCTTCTAGCTCATATTAGAGGGGGAAATGAAGACATAACGTAGCATATCATTTTAGGTTTGTTTAGGATTAGTAGTAGGAAGCTTTAGTTTAGTTTTTCTCTAAGTTTTTCATCATCTCTATTAGGGTTTTACATTCAAGTTCCATTTCCATTTTTGATCTTGGATTTTGTAAGCTTTCATTGTAAGTATTTTCTTGTTATTACTCTTTATAGTTACATTGTCATTACTCTTTCTTCTAATTCAAGTTATAGTTCAACTTTGCTTCTCTCTTGCAATTTCAATTTCTTGTCGATGAATTTGATGTTTGATGTTGATTACATGCTTTCTTGTGTTATTCTTGTTGATTGAGATCAATTGTTGCTTTTAGTTTCAAGTCTCTACTCATTTTCCTCATGTTTAAGCTTTTTACCCACCAAGTGTTTGACAAAATGTCAAACATGGTTTTAGGCTAAATTTTTTGTTCTTGGCTTGGGTAAAGTGAGCAATTGGGTTCCTAAAGTTGGAATGTCCAACATTTAGTTTCAATTCTTGGGTTGTTAATTGTTCTTCTTCCCACTAACGCTAATTTGTTGCTAAGGTAATTAGCAAGCAAGTGAGGATTTGTGGGTTAAGGACACTTATGCTCATTTAACTTACTTTTCGATGTGAGGGTTGATTAAGTGAGACTAATCCATCATAATTGTCATAGTTGTGGTTCCAACAAGGAAAGGACCCTTAGCTCACTCCAAGCCAAGACTCTTTTTGATGCTTTCACTCTTTTATACCTTTATATGTTGATTTCTTTCATACTTTACTTGTTTATATTACATAGTCGGTTCTTTAATTTCTTAATTAGTTTAATTATTACAATTTTGTATTTTCTTTTATTGCTTTATATGTTCATTTCTTCATTCACAACCCGTTGATCACTACAACCGGAATTGCACACCCATTGTTCTAAAGTGCTCCTACTCGGGAGTCTAATACTCTCGGTCTTAATTTGGTTTTGCTTGTGACATATCTTGTGAACCTCTAATTTGATTTAAGGGGCCAATCCGTCGGGTTAGGGCTATACATACGACGCTAATCCCAATTTTGAGGAAAATTCCTACCCTTGCTCTTGGTTGTGCTCTTCTATCAAATTTTGGCGCCGTTGCCGGAGAGTTCACTTTAAGTGCAATGTGTAACACCCTAATGCTTTTAAACTGAGTTAAGATTTATTTGGGTTATATTTAGTGGCTGATATTTAAAACCTTGCAAAATTATTAAAAATAATATGAAATCTTTTTATAAAATAATTTACATGTGTAAAAATATTGAATAACTAGTTTTTATTAGAATAGTTATTAGTTGAAAAAAATATAAGTGGATCTGGAAATACTAACGTGAAAAATGGACATGCTAAACTATGAAGGCATAACAATGACAAGCTTTACTCATACCAAATAATTATAACAAGAAACATCATAGTTACAATTTGCAATCACTCAATAAAACAAGACACACAGAAAATCCTAATTCTCTTAATTTGTATAACTATGGCTAAAACAATCGTATATTCTTCCTTCTTAAGGTAAACGCTTAATGTTTTGTATCTACGTCATCGATAGTTTGCTCCCACTAGTACACTTGTCCTTTCACCTCAACTGAGCAGTGTATTGCTTTGTGCCGCATCCTTCCTGAAGATGGTACAGAGAGAGGGGTGAGAAACAAAAGTTTCTCAGTAGTTTATCTATATGGTGTCATCGTATCCATCTCCAGCCACTCCGAGTTTTAAAATAAAAACAGTGATAATGCAATGTTGTTCAATTATTATTTTCAAAAGTCCTTGTTAGTCGGAGTGGTGTGACTTTTAGATGCTTCTCATTTACTTATGTTATGACATGTGTGATGCATACAAAATGCCTATAGCGTTAAAACATATAAAGGTAAACTCATAAACATTGGTATGATGTTCTCATAGGCCATAAAGTAAGACAAAATAAATAATAAATAAGAAAAAAAATAGTAACATTGCCATAAATAAGTCAAACAGAATAGATCTGAATAAAATAAAGATCTTAAACCATATCATACATCATACAAAAAGGAACTTTGGAAAAAAGAAGGATCTTTGAATACAACAATAAACATAATCTTAAATAAAAAAAAAGATAAAAGAAGAACAATCATGATCACACTTTTCATTACTTTTTCTCGTAGCTTTTATGGAAGGTATTGAGCTCAAACCGGTATAAAAGGTGGGAGTCCCCTTCCCTTACCGAAGGTTCTTATCCCAAACATTTTGGCGATCACCTTCCCTTACCGAAGGATCATCTCGATCGATCACCTTCCCTTACCGAAGGATCATATCGATATCTTGTCTTTGGGGGTCACCTTCCCTTACCGAAAGATCATTCCCTCAGTTCAATTTACAATCAAGGTTATTTAGACATACACAAGAAGGAAGTTATGGCAACCAAGATATATTATTATAAAATTAATGAGAGTCCCCTTCCCTTACCGAAGGTTCCCAAAAGTTTGTCGATCACCTTCCCTTACCGAAGGATCATCTCGATTATCTTGTCTTTGGGGGCACCTTCCCTTACCAAAGGATCATTCCCTCAGTTCTTTAATGCACATAAGATTGTTATTATAATACATAATGCGTATGAAGAAAAGAGACATTATATCATGACGTGTAATGCTAACATATATATTCAAAAATATTTAAGATATGACATATAAAAATTAGCACAAAACCCCTACCTCGAGTGAAGTTTCGCTAGGTATTCTGATGCAATAGATGCGGTTTGTTAGTGAAGAGAGACTTGTTCTATGGCTAAACTTTGTGTATATTAGAATGTTTTGTATAGAAAAAGGGAATAGGTTGAGAAAGGAAGGATCAAATAGCTCTTAGGTATGTGCAGGTTATGTTAGGAGGCATTTAGGTGAAATCTTCAATCTGAATTGTCACTTTGTGAGTCCTATAACGTTTTTTAAGTTTTGAATTTGAAAATAGCTATTAGAGACAAATTTATAGAGAATTGAATTATATTTAAAACGAATCTTAAATGAAGTCAATCGGATAACCACAACTTGAGATATTTTCACAATACTGTTAGTATATCAGGCTAGCTGATAAGAGCCCAATTTTCTACTATGAACTTGTAACTAATTTATCTACCTAATTTAATTTGAATTTTGATTTTATACTGAACTTAAGGAATAGAGCTAGTATTCTTATCTTTTTATATAACTAACTATCATTCAAATCTAATCAATGTAGAATTAATTATGACTATATTTTAAAAGGTTGTTTATTGTCGGTTAGAGATTTACTACCACTAGTGCTTTCATATGTTTAAATTTTAAATTCAAATCTTAAATCATTACCATTTTAAATAATTAATTAGTTATTGAAAAAAATGACTTGATTCAAAAAGTTGGGATGTTACATTCTCACCCTCTTAAAAAAAAATTTTGTCCTCAAAATTTGTGTCTCCTAAGAAGATACTAATTCAACCTCACTTATCCTAGTAGATTTTATCTACCTTTTCTTTCTACAGGGATATATGATAGTTCCAACATAAGTAAGTTCAATCAATCCATACATTCAAACAAACTAAGTAAAGATACAACACAGTTATAATATCATCATGAGCTAATATAATTATAAAAGATAGATTCACATAACAGATAATATTATTCACTTCTTTGTGTCTTAAGTTATTAGTCTGTATCAGATTTAAACCACACAACATAATACGAAAATTCAAACAAGCAGTAAAACATAACAAGACGCTTAAAAAAATATTTGTAGCTAGTCATATTAAAGCTTTTACTTTCAATGCCTCATACCTCATGCAGTTTTGCTTGATTTGTAAATCATAGTTTTTTTTTAAGTATATCTACTCCAGGAAATAAAGAAAAATCGGGGGTCACTGTTCTCACAACACACTGCACCCTATTTCTTTGCGACTCTACACTAATTTATTTCTTTTATAGGGATATTCTAAGGACACTTAACTTCATCTTGATTTTTGTCGTATGTCATTTTGAATACTGTAGAATTAATCATAAATTTAGAAGTTAGTCGCATGCTTATAATATTCCTAAAAAGATCAGTTTTAGCTTTTTTAAAAATTAAATATAAATTCTATAGGCCCAATAATTAAGTTAAAAATTTTTGAAAATGAACTATAGACTAATAAATTTATTTTTTTTTTCAAGACTTGTGCAAAGCGTGAAAGTATTTTGTACATAATCTTTTAGATAAGTAATAATAATAATAATAATAATTTTTTTTAAATCTAATTTTGATAAATGGGTTACATTTAAACTAATAATTGATAAGTGAAAAAAAAAGTAGTATATTTATTGATACTCAAATAAATTCTGACTCATAAAAAGTAGTATATATATATATATATATATATATATATATATATATATATATATATATATATATATATATATATATATATATATATATATATATATATATATATATATTTCATCACTAAAAATATTTATTATTATCAAATAAAATTCTATAATCATTTAAACAAGTTAAAGAAAATAAATTTATAGAAAATTAACATAAATTTAAATATTTGCACAATAATTTATATTAATATTGTTGAATACTAATTGACTTCACAAATTTTAATTTTTTCTCAAAAATTCAAAAATCTATCAAAATATGATATATAAGTTGTTTGATCTAGATAAAAATTAGAAATAGAATTAATAAAAATATAGTTAATAATGGTTAAATAATAAAAATTTTTCTTTTAAGAATTTAATAGCAATATTAAATTTATTATTAATTAGGAGATGATACTAGAAAAAGTTATTAGATAGGATAAGTTATTTGGTTTTAGATTTTGAATTCTTCCTATCTTAAAAGTTTTTAGACAGTCCTACTACCAAAAATTTTAAATCTCTCTAAAGATTCGGGATAATTCTAAATTTTGGAGACAACAAACTAATCAAGTTTTCACCAAAATCTTATCCTACTTGAAGAGGTAATGTATAGAATGAGAAATCGACTAAGAAACTTAATGTTTCTATATTACCCTAAGCGAGAATATGTGTTTACAGCCTAATCTCTAACAAGCAATAAAAATCATCAATCATCAAATAACATTCTAGCACATCAAACTCAAATATTCAAATCATATAAATCACATGCAAAAACATAATTAGTTACATATCGCTATTCATATGCATTCACTTAAGAACAATTAGACAAGTAGTTGAGTTTAGTAAATATATAACAAATTGACGATGACAAACATGATGACTTGGGGTTGATAATAACCCACGTGAGTGATTTAGTGTGCATGCCCAAATTATTTTATTGCAGCCTAATTATATGAGACAAAATGATCCAAAGCTGCTAAATAGAAATAGAATCAAACCAACAAAATGATCCAAAGCTGCTAAATAAAAATAGAATCAAACCAAGTTCAAAGCAAATCAATTGAAAGGGAAAAGTAATCCTAAACTTTTTCTAAGTTTAATCGGAGTGTTGGGTAGATAAGAGAGAAGAATACCAAACAGGAATGAAAGAAAAGCTAATTAAGGAAGTTAATGTCAAATCAAGCTAAACAAAGACATGATAAGTAGAGTTCAAAAAAAAAGTTAATGATAATTAATTTCTTTTAACATGCAAGTCAATTGCTCCACATTTTCTCCTTCTCTCTAATTAAAGAAATAGTAATAGTAATATAAATGGTATAAATAAAAAGATTGTGTAACATCATATTTTTAAGAAATATAATGATAGAGGGGCATATTAAATAATTGAATGGAGTTTATAAGAGTGCACGTACTCTTGGCTTAAATGGCTTGTAAGATAGTGGTAACAATTATAGGAATAATATCAATCAAGAAAATGCAAAGACATGCATGTACTCTCGGTAAAAAGGCCTTAAAAAATGAATTTGCATATGAAAACTTGGATGATGAACATATTGTATGCATGTAAAAGAAGGAAAGAAAGAAATAATGCTATAAAGATAACAGGGCTTCATACGACCACAACATAGATGATAGATAATAGAATAGAACATGACGCATGCCAAACATAAAAAGGTAATAAAACATAATTTTCTACTATTTTTTTTTTAGAATGTCTCATGTGCATTTTGCTATGTCTTTAAGTATGAGTAGAGTGTTCTTAGACAATTTATGTTTTGACCTTTAATACATGTACATTTTGATCAAATATTTATGGCAATAAGCCTCAAACAAAAACATTTAGGGGGCACACTAACCTTGACTATTAGATGATCACATATCACCAAGGTTCTGAAAACTGGACCGGACCGACCGGTTTAACTGGGTTAATCGGAAACCGATTTTATGGCCGGTCCAGTTGACACGCAAAACCGCCTTGCAAAAAACCGGTTTAAAAACCGGCCAAACCGGTGGTTAATCGGTGAACCGGCTGAACCGGTCGGGTTTTTCAAAAGACCAGTTCTCTAAAAAAAAACGTAAAAACCCCACCCCCCAAAACACCCGACCCTCTCCCTTCTGTCTCACTTTCACATTCCAACCAAATCCCTAATTTGCCTAACCTTTGAGAGAAAACACCGCCGCCACCATCAGCTCCCAGCCACCGCCCCACTAGCCACCGTCAGTCCCCCCAGCCACCGTCAGCCCCCCAGCTGCCGCCACTCTTCTCTTCCTCACCGTCTTTGCTCGTCGCGAAGCCTCACCAGCCATCGTCACCCCCAGCTGCCGCCACTCTTGTGTTTACTGTCTCTGTGCTCGTCGTAAAGCCCACCTCTGTAATCGTTGTCATTGGCAGTGATAGAGGGTGCCGTCGTTGTTCTCGTCGTCGATCCTCTTCTCCTCTATGTCACGCAAACAGTTACTCAATCTTCTTCAAGCACATCTCTCCTCCGTGAATCTCTGCCCAGAGCCTCGCCGTGAAATCACTGCTCAGGGCCTCGCTGTCGCAAAATGATCCTCTTCTGAGCTTACTCTGTCACCGTCATTCCTCCTTCGCCATGTCTCTGGTAATAATTAAGCCACTGCTTCTTCAGTTTTAATTTCTAAGATTCTGGCTTCTAAATTGGGATTGTGTTCTGAGTTGGATTGCTGCTCATGTGGTTTTGAATTTAGTTTGGAGGTTAAGTTTGGATTGTTTTGGTTAGGTTTTCTGTTTCTAGATTTTCTGGATTTGGATTTGGATTTTGAGTTTTTTGAGTTTTGTTGTTGAATAGATTGAAAGGTTTTTGTTGAAATTTGCTGTAACTCTGAATTTTTTTTGTTGCTGATAGATTGAAATTTTTAAGTGTAAGTGTAAGTTTGTGATTCTAAATTTTCTGAGTTTTATTGTTGAATAGATTGAAAGGTGGTTGTTGAAATTTGGTGTAACTCTGAATTTTTTTCGCTGTTAATGGATTGAAATTTTTGAGTGTAAGTTTGTGATTCTAAATTTTTATTGCAATGACCAATTTTTAGTTTTCTGCCTTGCTTCTTCTTTTATTGAAGTTCCTCCCATATAGTAGCCAGTCGATACTCAAAGAGCAAAGATAAGATCTCTAACTAGCTTTGAGTGTTGGGTTACCTTTTCATGGACATTGTCTAGCTTTCAATGAACTTTAGACACATATCATTGATTTAAACCAACAGCCTATTCTGTACCAAAGCATTCTGAGTTTAAGGATGAATTTTCTTGCTAATTATTGTTATAAACTTCTGAATTTTATTAATTAAAAAATTATTGAATTTGTATATTTAAAATTGTATATTGAATTTTTAATAATGGTATTATATATTTAATAAAAATGGTTCAACTCCGGTTAGACTCCGGTTGGACCATTGAACCATTGAACCTGTCATCTGACCGGTTCAATGACCGGTCCGGTTCTCGCAACCTTGCATATCACATTGAAAAGATTTCACTATATAACACTAACTATAACTAAATGATAATAATTTAATCTGGCAAACATAGAATATGGCCCTATGGGATCAAATTACTCTGATACCAAAATTGTAACACCCTAATGCTTTTAAACTGAGTTAAGCTTAATTTGGGTTATATTTAATGGATTATATTTAAAACCTTGCAAAATTTTTAAAAATAATATGAAATCTTTTTATAAAATAATTTACATGTGTAAAAATATTAAATAACTAGTTTTATTAGAATAGTTATTAGTTGAAAAAAATATAAGTGGATCTGGAAATACTAAGGTGAAAAACGGACATGCTAAACTATGAAGGCATAACAATGACAAGCTTTACTCATACCAAATAATTATAACAAGAAACATCATAGTTACAATTTGCAATCACTCAATAAAACAAGACACACATAAAATCCTAATTCTCTTAATTTGTATAACTATGGCTAAAACAATCGTATATTCATCCTTCTTAAGGTAAACGCTTAATGTTTTGTATCTACATCATCGATAGTTTGCTCCCACTAGTGCACTTGTCCTTTCACCTCAACTGAGCAGTGTATTGCTTTGTGCCGCATCCTTCCTGAAGATGGTATGGAGAGAGGGGTGAGAAACAAAAGTTTCTTAGTAGTTTATCTATATGGTGTCATCGTATCCATCTCCAACCACTCCGAGTTTTAAAATAAAAACAGTGATAATGCAATGTTGTTCAATTATTATTTTCAAAAGTCCTTGTTAGTCGGAGTGGTGTAACTTTTAGATTCTTCTCATTTACTTATGTTATGACATGTGTGATGCATACAAAATGCCTATAGCGTTAAAACATATAAAGGTAAACTCATAAACCTTGGTATGATGTTCTCATAGGCCATAAATCAAGACAAAATAAATAATAAATAAGAGAAGAATAGTAACATTGCCATAAATAAGTCAAACTGAATGGATCTGAATAAAATAAAGATCTTAAACCATATCATACATCATACAAAAAGGAACTTTGGAAAAAGAAGAATCATTGAATGCAATAACAAACATAATTATAAATAAAAAAAAAGATAAAAGAAGAACAATCATGATCACACTTTTCATTGCACTTTTCATTACTTTTTCTCGTAGTTTTTATGGAAGGTATTGAGCTCAAACCGGTATAAAAGGTGGGAGTCCCCTTCCCTTACCGAAGGTTCTTATCCCAAACGTTTTGGTGATCACCTTCCCTTACCGAAGGATCATCTTGATCGATCACCTTCCCTTACCGAAGGATCATATCGATATCTTGTCTTTGGGGGTCACCTTCCCTTACCGAAGGATCATTCCCTCAGTTCAATTTACAATCAAGGTTATTTAGACATACACAAGAAGGAAGTTATGGCAACCAAGATATATTATTATTATAAAATTGATGGGAGTCCCCTTCCCTTACTGAAGGTTCCCAAAAGTTTGCCGATCACCTTCCCTTACCGAAGGATCATCTCGATTATCTTGTCTTTGGGGGTCACCTTCCCTTGCCAAAGGATCATTCCCTCAGTTCTTTAATGCACATAAGATTGTTATTATAAGACATAATGTGTATGAAGAAAAGAGACATTATATCATGACTTGCAATGCTTACATATATATTCAAAAACATTTAAGATATGACATATAAAAATTAGCACAAAACCCCCTAACTCCAGTGAAGTTTCGCTAGGTATTCTGATGCAAATAGATGCGGTTTGTTAGTGAAGAAAGACTTGTTCTATGGCTAGACTTTGTGTATATTAGAATGTTTTGTATAGAAAAAGGGAATAGGTTGAGAAAGGAAGGATCAAATAGCTCTTAGGTATGTGCAGGTTATGTTAGGAGGCATTTAGGTGAAATCTTCAATCTGAATCGTCACTTTGTGAGCCCTATAACGTTTTCTACGTTTGGAATTTGGAAATTTCTATTAGAGATAAATTTATAGATAATTGAATTAGCTTTATAACTAATCTTAAATGAAGTCAATCGGATAACCACAGCTTGAGTTATTTCTGAAATACTATTAGTATATCAGGCGGGCTGATAAGAGTGCGATTTTCTACTATGAACTTGTAACCGATTTATCTACCTAATTTAATTTGAATTTGATTTTATACTAAACTTAAGGAATAGAGCTAGTATTCTTATCTTTTTATATAACTAACTATCATTCAAATCTAATAAATGTAGAATTAATTATGACTATATTTTAAAAGGTTGTTTATTGTTGGTTAGAGATTTACTACCACTAGTGTTTTCATATGTTTAAATTTTAAATTCAAATCTTAAATCATTACCATTTTAATACTTGATTTTGGTTTGCTACTTGGCTCTAATTGTAGATACCATATTACTCTTTAGTTAACTTTAGTAGTCTTTGATTGTCGAGTTGGTTCTTGTTTTCTTGTCTATTTTCGTTTACCCTTCATAATTGCATGGTTTTATTGCCTCCTCAGTTGAATGACACGGTCGCTTCCAGACCCGAGCTTGGCCACTTTTGATCCGGAAATTGAAAGAACTTTAACTCGTTTAAGGCAAGCTCGGCGCCAGCTAGCTTTTGTGGATAGTGAATCGGGTTCCCTTGAGGAGCACTCTCATTCACTATCACCAACCATCCGTGACCATTATTCTCCAATCAACGAGGAGACTCTATATTCATCTGTGAGGAGTACTGAATTCTCTTTGAGTGACTCAGGTGACACCGACATGGCAGACCCACCTAGAAGAGTCACCTTGAAGGAGGCCGGAGCTCCTGATCTTGACTTGCAACCACTTCAAATCTTGTATCCGGCCTTAGACCCAAATTTTGAGCTCAAGTCTGACACGATAAACTTGCTCCCCAAGTACAATGGACTGCTTAGAGAGGATCCCTTGAAGCATCTCAAGGATTTCCAAGTTGCTTGTGCAACTGCAAGAAGACATGGGGCCGATGAAGCTGCAATGTTAGTTTCGCCTTTCCTTTCTCTTTGAAAGGAAAAGCAAAGGAGTGGTTTTGGAAAAGTTAGATCCAACTGGGACTTGTTGCGTAAAGAGTTTTTGGAAAAGTTCTACCCTCCCCAGAAAATAGACAAGTTGCGAAGAGAGATTTCTTGCATTGTGCAACGGGATGGGGAGACTTTGTATGAGTATTGGGAGAGATTCAAGAAGTTGCTGGTGGCTTGTCCTCACCATCAGATTGATAAATTGGTTCTTATCAGTTATTTCTAACAAGGAATGCATCACCAATACAAGCTTCTCCTAGATGCCGCGAGTGGAGGTTCATTGACTAAGAACAAGACCGCTGCGGAAGCATGGGAAGTTATATCAGACTTGGCGGACTCCACTCAGCACTCAAGGGCGAGGAGCCCACAACCGAAAGCTGTGAATGAAGTTTCTCCCTCCGGAGATGCTATTTTGACCAAGACCCTTGGTGAAATGACAATTATGTTGCGACAACTCACCCAAGGGCAACAAATTCCTCAAGCTTTGATAAGTGCTCCACCTCAACCTTAAAGGATCGAAGGACCACCAAGGGTATGTGGTGTTTGTGCGTGTAGCACTCATTACACCGATGAATGTCTGAAGAACTGAAGATTGATGGTTTAGAGGTTATAGTAAACTCTCGTTGCAAGTATAGTTACTAAACCAAGCAATCAACCTTTCTTACAAACATTTTGGTTGTCACAAGTAACAAACCCCTAAATAAATTGATAACCGAAGTATTTAAACCTCGGGTCGTCTTCTCAAGGAATTGCAGGGAGGTATGTTCTTATTATTGGTTATGAGTTTGTAAATTGGGGTTTTGGAGTTTGGGCAATGGGTACATGTATATTTAAATAACAAGTAAAATAAATTAATAATAATAAAATCTCTTGGCAAGGTATGAAGAACTGGAAGTCCTATCCTGGTTATCCTTATCAATTGTGATGAGACACTACAAGAAAAACACCCATTCAGGTACACTTGAAAAGTGTAGCCAAAAGTAAAAAAAAATGATGCCTTAGGCTACGGCTACGCTTTTTGGGCTACGGCTACGCTTTTTGGGGTGATTCCTATTCGGCCGTTGCCTATTCTCAAAGGCTACGCTTTTCTGTACCAAGGGCTACGCTTTTGGCGTTTAAGAATAGGCTACGCTTTTCAAGTGATGCTGTGCAGGACCAAAGGCTACGCTTTTCAGCTTCCATTCTTACTAGAATAGGCTACGCTTTTCAACACTATTGCATCACCTGTCAAGCGTAGCCACATTATATTCCATGGCTACTTTTTATAAGTGTAGCCTTAGGTCCCTCGTTTTTTTTTTTTCATACTATAGCTACTGTATCTAAATGTAGCCTTAGGTCCGTTATTATTATTTTTATTTTATATATATATATATATATATATATATATATATATATATATATAATAATTCTGCATTTTTAATTAAATGAGTTAAATATTATAAAATAAAAAAAATACATAATTTTACTAAATAATTTTTTTAAATAATAAAAATTATCTGTAACCAAAATATATTTATAATAATGATCCAAAAGTACTGGAATAATGTTAATTTTAAATATTCATACATCTCATTAAAATAAACATAGCCATATCAAAATAACTATGATATCACTTAGAATTTACTACTAATACTCTATAAAAAACTAAAATATTATATCCTACATAAGTATCTTTTAATAAAAGTCATTAGTCAACTATACATGTATCCATTCCCAACACTACTCTATCTTAGCCAATAAACCACAATAATAATCAACTTAATCTTCATTATCATCATCCTCAATATTATCCTGCATAATTATATAGAAAAGTAATTAGAAAAATATTTATAATGACATTCGCGATTATAAAAATTAAAAAACCAGACTGAAAACTATCAATGTATTATTTGCTAGTATTATTTGCTTTTTATCGGCAGATGAATAAAAAAATAGGGAAAAATTCATATATACCAAGTCATCCCATGTTTCTTCTAGTTCATGGTGAAAAGAAAAGAGCCAAAAATAGCAATATAACTTTCAGCCATAGCAAACAAAAGTGCACAAAATCAGAAATACAACAACCAGAATTGCACAAACAATTTTCAGCCACAAACAAACGGAAGTGACACACATATCATTGCAAGAAGTCAGAGGAGGAGATATGTGCTCAGTTTTACAGGGGAACAAAGTGAAACAGAACCAATAAACCAACCAAATTAGCAATTAGCAGTTGAATAATTTTCTTTTTCCAACCAAGCATAAATCATCACCTTAGTCGCAGCTTCCAGGCTTACAAGGTCTAAGTGGAAGTCAAGCAGTCCAGGCGACCTATCAGCTAGAACCTAGAGCCAAAATAGCAAAATGGAAAGAAGGTAAGTGATCAAATGATATATTCCTTTAGTGCAATTGTTATTATACCTTGCAAAGATAGTGCATCAGTGTCATCTTATTGTTAGAAGCACGAGTGTCAGTAAGCTTTAAAAGACTATCCTACTTGAATCCAATTGCGGATCTTGCGGATCTGGCAAGCAACTAATGAAGTAAACATCTATATATGTCAGAACACCAGTTGGATATATCAGCTCACAAAGAAGGAATGTATAATTTGTACTCATTTTTATTTTATATATCGAAACAAAACACATCTTTTCACCATTGGATAGAATGTGTGATCTGCATATGATAAGTCTACACCCTCAACCAATGGTAGAAAGGTATGTGCGAGTTTGTAAAATGAGCACACAATATATTTTTCTGTAATAATGACACTTGAAAGCTAAAATGAGATAGTCCACAATAACATGCTGCACATCCTTCAACTATGAAATTTAATATTTGGTACCTATAATAATCTGGATTTGGCACAAAAGTAGAAGTGTTTAGTAATCCATAGTTTCCTCCAACCAAACTCTGTCTGCAGTATGTTCTGGTGTCATAAACAGTTGACATTCCAAGCTGATCCAAATACCTGTGTTATGATGTATTAACATTAGAGTAAATGCTTGTAGAATCTCCAATGACAAAAAAAAAATTAAAAAATAATAAAAATAAATTCAAGGTGAGTTAGTTAAACTAACCAGAAGCTGTAGACAAATGCATCAGACACAAGATGGTGGCCATTGTTGTAAGCCCCTCCTGCCTCACCAACCCATGCTTTTGCTTTGGTTGCTGATTTTTGAAGTATGTTTTTGAGGCCACTGAATGTGCTAGCCACTCCATCAAGATATGATGGATCAAGAATTCTTTCAATTAGGTGTTAGAAACTAAATGTGAAATCCTGATTTTTTGAAGTATGTTTCGCAAAAATAACTTGAAAGACTTGCAATGTTTGTGTTAGAAACTAAATGTGAAATCCTGCTATGTGGCAAAGATAATGAGTCTTAAAACCACCATTTTTTAATTTTAGTCTTATTGAATCAATTACACTGATGCTTGCTACTTTGGCATATATGTAATCAGGGAGCATACACTAACCAAATTCCCAACCAGCAATGCTGTAATTTTTTCTTACAGTATAACAGATAAAAGATTCAGCATTGGAAGAGTTCCATGGTCCAACTGTAGAACCAGATTGTAATGTTCTTCCAGCAAGAGCATTCAATCCAAAGATAACCTTAGCCCTGAAATATACCTATTATTAATGTTAAACTTTCTTTTTTTCCCCCTTAAAATAAGTTTCCTCTCTTCTCTACTTCATTTCTCCACCATTCCTCCCAACTCCCTATCAGATTTTAAAGTAAGTAAAGGGTCTAAGAAATCAAATGCTGGTAGACGGATCCTAGTTATGGAGCCTACAAACAGTATCCTATATAATTCTGAGTACTTAGATTTACACTAAATTAGCTATCATAAATAATGATATGGCTATAACAAATTAGTACACACCTGTTCGTATTTTCCCAAATTCTCTGTCACCAGTGTATCCCTTCATAAACAAGGGGAATCAAAATTAGAAAAGCAAACAAACCAGAGTAAAAGATATGTTTTCGTAACAGCAGACGCCAAATGAGAAACCTTAGCTGACAAAACAAGAAGGGGAGAGGCTGACAAAACCTTCATCTATTGTAAACATAAAACCATTAGAAAAATTGAACGATCCATCATTGAAACTCTAATGTAATTTAAAAAGGGGAGAGGCTGCATAGCACTAACATAATAATTACAGCAAATAAGGTAAGAATGTAAGCTCCGGCAGCTACTCCCATGCACATTACTGCACTAAGACTGCAGACAAAAAAAATGTTGGGGTGAAATTGCCTTCTCAAAACGAACAACTGCCAATATTCAAAGCCTAATGGAAATTGGTGTAAACTAATTTTCTTTATGTCATTAAATGGAAATCAATTACAGATTAAGCTTGAACTTACTCACCCAAAAAAGTTGAGAACCTCGGCTATTTGATCTGCTAGGTCGTCAACAGAAAGAATTGGATAATCTGGAACAATCTCAGGAGCTCCCAACTGCAACAACTCTTGAACAAAGTACAAGATGATAAGAAAGCAAGAACTTAAAATATTATCAATGAAGGAATTTATAACAGTGAGGAGATATATACATCAAGTAACACTGCAAAACAATCAAACACAGCTTAACATGATGAGCACAAAACAATCAAACACAGCTTAACATGATGGAAGCAGGAAATGAAAGCTTAATTTACAAAAAGTTGAAGAAACTGGGATCAAAGAACTTCAAAATCAAGAGGAGTAACATATTAAACCTTTTTTTCTCAACCTTCTCTGCCTGCCATTCATGGCACTTTCCTGAAACAAAGATCACGAAAATAATTGGGAAACATCAAAACCAAAAACAAATTAAAAATAGAACATGATGCTTCTTAATTAAAAAAAAATAATCGCAGAACCTCCCCTAATCAGAACAAATTCAACACAACAACAACAAGGATCAGTAACAAATTCAACTCAACTCATTTATCCAGCAACAAATTCTACTTCCAGCAACAACCACATTTATGATATGTTCAGCATCAAATTCAACTTACAGCTGACAACAAATTCTACTTCTAGAATTCTAGCAACAAATTCAGCTATGATAACTATGATAACTTTCAGGCAGCAACAAAAACTTAAACTATGATAACTTTCAGGAAGCAACAAAAAAACTTCAACTCTCCAAATATGATTTACAGCAGATTAACATTAGCTAAATCATAATTTCAGCAACAAACTCAACTTTGAGCAATAAATTCAAGATATACTAATAATTTACATCAATAAAATTGAAAGAGGAATAACAGGGCTGAAGATGAAACTCACATAGGCAGAGAGACGAAGCAAGCGTTGATGGAAGACCCGACCCGAAGCTGAAACCCTAAACCCAGACTCAGGGCCGAGGAAGCGTTGATGGCCGAAGCAGGAAGGCGAGCTTACGAACTATGATAGAGCGCGACAGAGCTTGAGCGGCGATGAGCTTAAAGCGGCGACGCGAGCTCGAGGCGGCGATGAGCTTGAAGCGGCGA
The DNA here is from genome assembly GCF_003086295.3 of Arachis hypogaea. Taxonomy (NCBI): domain Eukaryota; kingdom Viridiplantae; phylum Streptophyta; class Magnoliopsida; order Fabales; family Fabaceae; genus Arachis; species Arachis hypogaea. Next base: position 112,736,906 of record NC_092048.1, read on the forward strand.
CGCGAGCTCGAGGCGGCGACGTGCTTGAGGCGGCGACGTGAGCTCGAGGCGGCGACGAGCTCGAGGCGGCGACAGAGCTTGAGGCCGTGACGAGTTTGAGGGGGCGACAGAGCTTGAAGCAGCGACGAGCTTGAGGGGGCGACCAAAGCTTGAGCGGCAACGAGCTTGAGGGGGCGACCAAAGCTTGAGGAGCCGGCGACGGGCTTGAGGGACAGAGTGGCGAGAGAAGAGAGAGGTGAGATGGGTTCTGATTCTAGGTTAGGGCACCACGCAAAGAGGGTAAGTGAGGGAGAAAAGGAAACAAAAAATTACCAAGTGTTTGTGAGTTGTGTTAAATTTTTTTGCACTAGATACATTAGGCATCACTTTTAAAATGCACCTAAAACTTAACAAATAGGCTACCCTTTAAAAGCGTCTCCTTTGATACGAAAAGTGAACCTATAGATATCAACCTACGGCTACGCTTTATAAGTGATTTCTATAATACCTAAGGCTACACTTTTTAAGTGATGCTACAATTGTGTATCCTTTTCTCTTATAAAAAGGCAACACGGAGAAAAGCGTAGCCTATTCATAGAATAGGCTACGCTTTTCAAATGTAGCTTAAAAAAAGTGTGGCTGAATGGGTATTTTTCTTGTAGTGAGAATTGGATTTTTCTCCCACTTTGTTAACCTCTAACTATGAAGGTAAGTTAAGTGGATGAATTAATTTTTATTCCTCAGGTCCTAGTCTTTCCTTGGGAAAGGCTAGAGTTATTAGAACTCGAATTAATTCTTGAAGAATTTCAATTTTCAGTTAACAATGAGTTTGATAACTCAAGTGTCTCCAATGACTCAACCAAAGCCAAAAGGGAAAAGAATCTACTTAAATGAAAATAATTTGAATACATAAATTAAAGAGAGCAATCGTAATTCTGAAATACCTCAATTAGAACTAATAAAGATATCAAATGTAACATGGAAGAGTTCATAAATTAAAGTAGGAAAATAAATAAAAAGAACACTGAACCTGGGATTGAGAGGCACTCCTAAAACTAAGAGAAATCCTAAATCCTAATCCTAAGAGAGAGGAGAGAACCTCTCTCTCTAAAAACTACATCTACTCCTAAAATTGTGAGAGCTTCCTGTTATGGTGGCTTATGCTTAAATTCATCCAGAAATCTCCACCAATGTTTGTGATTCCAATGGCCTCCGGGGTCCCAAACTAGGCGCAAAAAGCCTTCAAGCAAGTTAAAGCAAGTGACAAGGCCCCAAGAGTGTTGATTTCTAGACTGAATTCCGGGGTCCCAAATCTTGCTTTTGCACCCGTCTTCTTGTTGATCATTAGTGTTCCAACCGGGTGGTAAGCAATCTGAATTCTCACTAAAGCGGCCAAACAACTTCATAGACCCATTCAGTTGAGCTTTACGCCAACCTTTGTGTTTAAACTTAAAGCTTCCAACCATAATGAACCTTGCAGGACAATTCTTACCACTGGCCATCTTTCTCTTACTCTTAATACCACAAAGAGCTCTAAGTTGACCATCCGTCTCCAGTAGCCCATATTCAAGTGGAATTAGAAAGCTAAGGGATATGAATTTTACCCACTTGAATGTTGTGAAGGATGATGGCAACTTAGGGGGAGGAGTCTCCAATAACTTTGGCAAGGTGATTTCAAGCTCCACTCCCTTGTGCTCTTTGACAACTTCCATCTCTTTGCAAACTTCTTTAATTTTAACCTATTCCTCTTGGTAACTTTCTTCCAACTCTATCTCTTCTTCATTACTTACCAAGGGCATAGGAAGTTGTGCTTCTTCTTCTTGAATCTCCATCTCTTGATCAACCTCTACAAAGTCTTCAACCATGATCTGCCTTGGAGGTTGTACGCTCTCCTCAACATCAACATCAACATCAAACACCGTGGAAGGAGGCTCTGTGACTGGACTTTCCAATGGAGGTACAGCATCTCTTAAGTTTGTAACCACTTCTTCTTTTTTAATAATTGCTGCTTTGTCCAGTTGTTTAAGTATAAAATCATACTCATCCTCGATGATTTTCTTTCCATGACAACTCCTTTCAACTACTCCTTCATCTTCAAGGGTCTCTCCTACCTTTACCCGTAGGGCCTCCTCTAGCTCTTTATGAAGTATGGATTCGCGAAGATGATTCCTTCTTTCCTGTTCCATATCAATAGCATAATTGGGATCATCTTGCTCTTGGATTGATGGATGTGGGTGCTCTTCCATGGAGGGTGGTGATGGGATGAAAAGATCATTATGTGGTTGAAAAGGAAGTGCACTAGAGCTTGAGGGTTGAATATTGGAGGTAGAGGGTTGGTTCATGCGGGATATAAGATTTTGGAGTGTAGAGGTGAGACCAATGATGTTAGAGATTAGTGTATTGTAATCCAATAGAGGTTGGGGTGGATCTATGTATGGCTCATTCGGTTCATAGGGTGGTTGGTATGGTGGATGTGGGTTAGGGTCATATGGAGGTGTTTGGTGGTAAGGGGCTTGTGAGTATGGTGGTCCAGAGTTATTTTGAGGAGAGGGTTCATAGGCATATGGTGGTGGTTGTTGATAGTCCATTGGAGGTGGTTGTTGCCATGAGGATTGATCAAATCCTTGTGGCTCCTCCCATCTTTGATTCTTCCAACTTTGATGTCTATTTTCATTATAGTTTCCTCTTCCTGCAACATAATTGTAACCAGACTCATAGCCAAAGGGGTGAGAGTTTATAGTAGCAAATAAAAATTAAAAATGAAAAATAAAAACAAATTTAAATTAAAAGGTTATTTAAATTTTGAATTTGAAAATTAAATTTTGAAATTTGAATTTTAAATTTTGAAATTTGAAATTTTAAAATTTTGAATTTTAAATTTTTGAAATTTGAATTTTAAAATTTGAAATTTGAAATTTGAAATTTAAATATTGAAATTTGATTTTTTGAAATAAGATAAGATAAGATAAAAATCTGAAAATTTTTTTTTATGCAAATTTTGAAAATTCAATTAAAAATAAAGAGAAAAGATATTTTTGAATTAAATGAGGAAAGAGAAAAACAATAAAATGACACCAAACTTAAAATTTTTAGATCAAAACGGAGAAAACAACTACGAACAACTTGAAGGTCAAGATGAACACGAAGAACAACTTGAAGATCAAGATGAACACCAAGAACAAATTTTTTGAAAAATTTTTTATAACTAAATAAAAAACCAGTAACCTCTTAATTTATGAAAAAGCAAAAATAAAAACAAAAATAAAAACAAATAAACAAGTAAAAGAAAAATATTTACAATAACCAATAATAAGGCACACGTTTGCAATTCCCCGGCAACGGCGCCATTTTGATGCGAGCGGAAATTGGCGAGTTAAGAATGATTATAAAATATGCGTTGTAAGTATAGTTCTCAACCAACCAGAAATCTGCTCATCAATTTAGAAGGGTGTCACAGAAATTAAAATTAAAATACTGGGAGTATGAATCCCAGGTCGTCTCCCAACGAGTTGCAAAAAAGTGTGCTATTTTATTAATCAGATGTTTTCAAAAAGGTTTGAGTTGAATGGCAGAAAATTAAATTAGAGAATTTATATAAATTTAAATAAAAGCCTTGACTGGGAGTTGATTAGCTGGAAGCCCTATTCTTGTTGAAGTACTCTCAAGATTAATTGATAATTGGGGGTTATTCTGTTTAGTTGTCCCTTACTAAGTAAGGGGAAATCAAACAAGTTGGAATGCTGTTCTATCCACAAGTTCCAATCCACTCTTGAGAGGATTGGTGTTAGTGACTAGAGAGTAATCCAACAATAAACCCAATTACAATCTTTCTCTTGAGCATCCCAACTCAAGGGTTCTTTTCAATCAACTCCCCATCAAGTCAGGGAACTACTCGCTCATTGTAATTGTAAAATTCATAACATAAGAAAGGGAATTAAAGAAAGACATGATAAATAATGATCAAAAGATTAATTAAAAATAAAAATAATTCTTGTATTAATAAATGCTAAAATAATCCAATAGTGAAATTAAGTAAATTAAGGAACATGGAAGAGTAAGAGACAAGTAAAGAGAACGAACTAGAATGTCGAAGTCTTGATGAGGCAATAACTCTTCTCAATATCCCAATGCAAAAACAATGAACATAACAAATCCTAAAAACTATGAATGTGTAGAGAGAAAACCTAGAGGAGAGGAAAACTAGATCTAAAAAACTAAAACTATGCGGAATGAATGTTGTTGTTGGTTTCTGCATGTTCTCTGGCTCTAGTCTGCTTTTCTGGGTCGAAAACTGGGTCAAAATAAGGCCCGAAATCGCCCCCAGCGATTCTGCAGATTATGCAGATCGCGCATGTCACGCGGTCGCGTCATCCATGTGGCCGCGTCATTCGGCTTTCTGCTTTTCCACGTGGTCGCATCATCCATGCGGCCGCGTCGCTTGTGCTATTCCATGCCGCGCGGTCGCGTCATCCATGCGGCCGCGTCGCTTCTCGCTGGTCATCTCCTCAATTTCTTGTGTTCCTTCCATTTTTGCAAGCTTCCTTTCCAATTTCCAACTCATTCATGCCCTATAAAGCCTGAAACACTTAACACACAGATCACGGCATCGAATGGAATAAAAGAGAAATAAAATACATAATTAAAAGTCTCTAGGAAGCAAGTTTTCAATCATGCAATAACTTTAGGAAGGAATTATAAATGCATGCTTATTTAACGAATAAGTAGGTAAAGATCATGATAAAACCACATAAATAAACACAATATAAACCATAAAATAGTGGTTTATCAACCTCCCCACACTTAAACATTAGCATGTCCTCGTGCTTAGTTGAAGGAGATAAAATGAATGAGTAAGAACATGTAAAACCTATGAAATGCAATGCAACCTATATATATGAATGCAACTATATGATCTTTGTCCACTTGATCAAAAGTAAGTAAGCTCTTCAAAACAATTACAAATCAAATTCCACTAACTCAATTCTTATACAGTAAGAACAGATAAAAATGCAAGAAGATAGCTCATGAAAGCAGGGAACATAGAAATTCAAGCATGGAACCCTCACTGATGATGTATGTACACTCTAGTCTCTCTAGTGTATAGGGTCATCACTCTGTCCTTCTCTAATCATGCTCTCTAATTTTTGTTCTTCTCCTAACCAATCAACAACATTTAATATACCAATGCAAACATCATGAGGTCTTTTCAAGGTTGTAATGGGGCCAAGGTAAGGGTAAGGATATATATATATGGCTAAGTAAGCTTATAAATTGAATCTTTAATTAACCCAAGCTTTAACATAACCTATATATATATTCTATATAACTTTAGAATTCATACCTAGCTACCCAAAAATTTCCTTTCACATTCCATACTCATGTTTCAATCTTTTATTTTGATTTTATCATATATGCATTGACCCTTGAATTCTTAAATTAACATTGGGGTAATTTTGTCCCCTTATTTATTTGTTGAATATTTTTGGATTTTTTTTAAAACATAGAAACATAAAAATAACACAGGGATTTTTTTTAAAACATAGAAACATAAAAATAACACAGCTTATCAATGCACATAGATTTTTAATTCTTATAGTTTCACATGAGTAGGTATCCAAATTCCCATAATATTATCATGACTCATTCTCTTATTATCCTTTGTTCCCACAATTTCCCATACTTGATTGACTCACACAATTCTATCTTAAGCTAACCAAAGATTCAATTTGGGATATATAATTGTTTTTCTGCTTAAGGCTAGTAATGTGGTAAAATATAGAACAAATGGGATTTAAAGGCTCAAAGTGGCTAACAAAGGTAATTAGAAGGGTAGGCTTTATTTGGATAAGTGAGCTAAACAAATAATGGCCTCAATCATATGCAAACATATAAATATAATAAATATTGGACATATAGGATGAAACAAAATATAGATTACAATCATAGAGAAGTAAACACACAAAAATAAAATAATTATGGTTAAATAATGTAACCATTCATAAAGGCTCAAATCTCACAGGTTGTGTGTTCTTTAGCTCAAAAATCATGTTCCAAATACAACTTCAAGCAAATTTAACATAAAAGTTTTAATTAAAATTAGTGAAATTTTGTTCCAAATATAGGGTCTTAGAAGAAACTTATTGTCTTTTTAATCAAGCAGAACATGCATACAACTAACCTATTACTATGCAATTTATCCTATTCTACAAAAGAAAAATCTAACTAAATATCCTAATTTATTGGTGCTAGGGAAGAGAATTTACTTCCGGAAGTCAGGTACTAACTGACCTCTCCACACTTAAGGCTTTGCACCGTCCTCGGTGCCATCTGTCAAGAACAAAGGTAGGCTGGTAGCAGTATCTCCATAGTCGGGACCATCATGGCTCCCTATGCTGGTAAAAGAAGTGGAGTCCGGGATGTCTGAGTCCTTGAATTTTCCCATGATCAGCTCCTTGAGGTATGTGAATCGGCGCTTGTTATGGTGCTCTCTCATCTTAGCTTTCTGTTCCTGCCGATCCAACTTTTCAAGTATCTGCTGGAGCAGTTGGGCTGTTGAGGGTTCTTATGGTGTTGAAAAAGGAACATCTTCAACTGGTTCAGTAGGCTGGCTGATAGTGGCTGCTGGAAGTCTAAGGTATTTCCCGTTGGGGACATACTGATCATCCCGTGGAAGTATGGCTTTGGTGTCCCCAGCTCTGTAGGAGACTCTGGCTGCTGAGACAAGATCTGAGACTAGAGCTGGAAAAGGTAAGTTACCAGCGATTTGTACGTGTCCCATGGCATTCCGGATATGTCTTGGTAGATTCAGAGGTTGGTCTGTAAGGATGCACCATAGTAGAACGGCCATGTCCACAGTGAAGGAGGACTCGTGAGTGCTCGGAAAGACGTAATGGGACATAATCTGTTCCCATACGCGAGCCTCCAAGGTAAGTGCTGAAGCCGAAATTCCCTTAGGGCGGTACGATGGTATCCGTAGATCCATCTACTGCCAGGTAGTGCGATAACTTTGAGAACGGCGTCCCAGTCAAATTGGTACATCTGGCACTTGAGTGCGGCTTCTTGAAAGGCATCCAATCCTTCTGGAATAGGGGGAAGACTTAGAACTTTTTGAATGGCCTCTTCTGTAATGGGGACTTGCTTCTGATGGACATAGACAGACTGCAGGGTCGGCAGGTGGAAGTTGGAGTAGAACTCGACTACCCAAGAAAGATTGACCTGCCTTGGCTGTCTCTATAGGAAACCCCATTGTCTTCGAATAATTTGCAGCTCAACAAAGGTAGCAATATTGGGCGGGAGGAGAAGAAGGTATTCGTTGTTGTAACTCCTTTCAGCCAGGATGGGGAACACCTGCTCACAGTAGAGATTGGGGAATCGCACAGTGTCCTTTGCTAGGAAGGATTTTTCTTTATCATTAACCTTTATAATCCTCTTAATTTTCTTTGTTGAGGGCTTAACTGCGGTTGAAGAAGGTTCTGCCACTAATGCTCTTTTTGTTCCTCTTCTTGCTGGTTGTTTGGGGTTAGCTTTCTCCTTTCCTTTCTTGGTGGCCATCCTGAAAAAGGGAAGAGAAAGTAAATCAAATTCAAAGGTGTAAAGCAAGGAAGAGAATGGAAAAGGATGGTTATAAATGCACATTAAAAGGTAAAAGATGTTAACACACGCTCATGAGTACATGTGAAAACTCATTAATGGAAAATAGCTAGTGCATATGATGACAAGTGAATGCAAGGTGTTTATTGGCATGCCAGCAAAGGGCATGAGTAGCATAGATCAAGCATCACTCGTAACAAACCATCACGTTTGTATTAACAATTAATTTTAATTAATACAATAGTAAAGGGAATTTGTGAAAAGCAAGCATTGAATATGAGAGTAGAAAATGTAAAGAAGTTCATAATGCCATATGGGCTTTTTCACAAACACATAGCATGCATGTAGAAGAAGTTCTTGAAAATAAGAATTTGAACATGCAAGTAATCCCTTAAAAAGCAATACATAATTGTCAAACAAATTTACAACAATCCACAACCATATAAAAATAAATAATGACTCACAGAAATTGATAACACCAGTTAAGAAGGAGAAAGAAAGAAAAAGAATATATGAACAATGAAGGTAAAAAGAAAAGAAAAAAAGATAACATATAAAAATAAGAAGAATAATAGAAAAGTAAGGAGGGAAGGAGAACAAGAAGAACCTTGTTAATGGGGGTGAGAGAGAGTAAAAAATGAGAAAGAAGGAAGAAGGGAGGAAGGGAGGGAGAAGAAATAAGGAAGGAAAAGAGAAAATAGGATTTGGGGGGAAAAGATATGATAATTGGCAAAATTAGGGAGGCTGTGCGGCGCAAGCGACGCGGTCGCGTGGGGCACGCGGTCGCACGGCTTGTGCTTAAACTCAATGACGCGGTCGCGTGACCCATTTTAGGCTAATGGCGCGAAGGTAGCCTCGCACTCGCACAACTCTCTGTTCAAAATCATATTAGTGCCAAATCATGGGTGACGCGATCGCGTGGGGCATGCGATCGCGTGAGTGGGATTTCAGAGGGATATGACGCGGACGCGTGAGCCATGCGTCCGCGTGGGTAGAATTGTGCGTTCACCACCAATCCAGCACCACTCTAGCACAATTTTTGGTTGTGCACCCTTTTACGTCGAAATCCAGGGCACGCGGCCGCGTGGGACACGCGGTCGCGTGGGAGGCCATTATCCTCATATGACGCGGTCGCGTCAGCGACGCGGTTGCATGGGATGATTTGTGCCATTGGCACGCCTCCAGCCCTGCTCCTGCGTAACTCTCTGTTCATATTATTATTGTCTCCCAGCTCCTTGCGACGCGGACGCGTCAATAAGGCGGTCGTGTCGCGTGATTTTTTTTATTTTTTTTTTAAATAAAGGTATGTAAATGCAGATGCACAAAATGTACTAATGAAGAGAAGAGTTATTGAACAAGAAAATTAAAAATAAGGAAAAGAACGATCATACCATGGTGGGTTGTCTCCCACCTATCACTTTGCTTTAACGTCCGTAAGTTGGACGCTCCACTAGCTCAGTCTTCAGCTATGTGGGAATCTTCCAAGAGGAAGATCTCGAGCTCCTTGTTTTTCTTCAGCTTCTCGCCATGGTACAGCTTTAAACGATGTCCATTAACTTTGATAGGTTCAGAGCTTGAAGGATGGCTTAGGTGATAAATTCCGTACGGTTCGGCCTTCTCTACTCTGTATGGACCTTCCCATCTTGATCTCAACTTGCCTGGCATGAGCCTCAGTCGAGATTTATAGAGGAGGACTAAGTCCCCAGGTTGGAACTCTTTCCTCTTGATGTGCTGATCATGTACAGCCTTCATATTCTCCTTGTATAGTCTTGAGTTCTCATAAGCTTCTAGGCGAAGACTCTCCAGTTCCTGCAGTTGCAACTTTCTTTCAGCTCTGGCTTTTCCAATCCCCATGTTGCATTCCCTTACTGTCCAAAAGGCTTTATGCTCTATTTCAACAGGGAGATGACAAGCTTTTCCATAAACTAAGCGGAAATGACTCATCTCAATGGGTGTTTTGTATGCTGTTCTGTATGCCTAGAGTGCATCTTGTAGCCTGGTGCTCCAGTCTCTTCTATGAGGTTTGACTATCTTCTGCAAGATATGCTTTATCTCTCTATTTGACACCTTGGCTTGCCCATTAGTCTGAGGATGGTAGGCTGTTGCAACTTTATGAATTATCCCATGTTTCTTCATTAGTCTTGTTAGTCTTCTGTTACAAAAATGGGTGCCTTGATCGCTCACGACTGCTCGTGGTGATCCAAAGCGACAGATAATATAGTTTCTCACAAAGAAAACAACAGTGTTAGCATCATCATTGCGGGTAGAAATTGCTTCCACCCATTTGGAAACGTAATCCACAACTAACAATATATAGAAATAACCATTAGAATTTGGAAATGGACCCATGAAGTCAATGCCCCAAACATAAAAAATTTCACAGAAAAGCATAATCTGTTGAGGCATCTCATCCCTCCTGGATATATTACCAAATTTCTGACATGAGAAACAAGATCTACAAAATTCAGCAGCGTCCCTAAAAAGAGTAGGCCACCAGAATCCACAGTCTAAGATTTTTCTAGCAGTTCTTTGAGGGCCAAAATGTCCTCCACTCTCAGATGAGTGACAGGCCTTTAAGATGGACTGAAATTCTGATTGAGGCACACACCGTCTAATTACCTGGTCAGCGTCACATCTCCATAAATATGGGTCATCCCATATATAATATTTAGACTCGCTTTTCAGCTTGTCTCTTTGATGCTTAGAAAAGTTCGGAGGAAAAGTGCGGCTAACTAGATAATTAGCTACAGGTGCATTCCAAGGGACTATCTCAGATACTGCTTGTAGGTTATCAAATAGAAAATTATCAGATATAGGAGTGGAATCATTTGTAATATGTTCAAGGTGACTCAGGTGGTCTGCCACTAAATTCTGGTTACCACTCCTATCCTTAATTTCTAAATCAAATTCTTGTAATAGCAGTATCCAACGTATAAGCCTTGGTTTGGACTCCTTTTTAGATAATAAATACTTTAGAGCTGCGTGGTCTGAATACACTACTACTTAAGTACCAAGTAAATAGGCTCGGAATTTATCCAGAGCAAAAACAATAGCAAGGAGCTCTTTCTCAGTAGTAGTGTAATTCGACTGAGCGGCATCTAAAGTTTTAGACGCGTAAGCAATAACAAAAGGATCCTTACTTTCACGCTGAGCCAGTGCTGCTCCTACTGCATGGTTGGAAGCATCGCACATTATTTCAAATGGTTGGCTCCAGTCTCGTCCTCTTACAATTGGAGCTTGAGTTAGTGCTGTCTTCAGCTTATCAAATGCTTGTTTGCAATTTTCATTGAACTCGAACTCAATATCTTTCTGCAGTAGTGTGGATAAGGGAAGTGCTACCTTACTGAAGTCCTTAATGAACCTCCTGTAAAAATCTCTAACGTCAAAATACTTTAGGAGTGCCTCTCAATCCCAGGTTCAATGTTCTTTTTATTTATTTTCCTAATTTAATTTATGAATTCTTCCATGTTACAGATTACATATTTAAATTAATGTTATTTGAGGTATTTCAGTTTAATATTGCTTTCTCTTATTTACATTATTGTTATTCCCATCTGAAGACATTTTTATTCCAGTAAATTTATTTTTCTTCTTTTGGTCTTGGTTAAGAAATCAGTAACTCAGGAGTTATCAAACTCAAACATGATTGATAATTGTTATCTTGTTAATTAAATTGAACTTCAATAATCCCAATCTTTTCTTAGGAAATAAATAGGATTCGAAGATAAAACCAATTAATCCCTTGGCCTTCCTTTATCTTAGTAAAGGTTAACAAAGTGGAATTAAGATTCAATTCTCATCATCATTGATAAGGATAACTAGGATAGGACCTCTAATTTCTCATACATTGCCAAAAGTATTTACAGTCATTTGTTTATCTTACTTGCCATTTAAATTGCTTGTTCTTCATTTACTTTATTTGCTAATTAGACTATTCGCTCCTCATTCTCAAAACCCCAATTTACAATCTCCATAACCAATAATAAGAACATACTTCCCTGCAGTTCCTTGAGAAGACGACTCGAGGTTTGAATACTTCGGTTATCAATTTATTTAGGGTTTGTTACTTGTGACAACCAAACATTTGTACGAAGGGATTTCTGTTGGTTTAGAGACTATATCTACAACGCGACTGTTTTTATGAAATTCTTTACCGGCAAAAATCTCTAAACCATCAATCTTCAGTTCTTCAAAATGGCGCCGTTGCCGGGGAACTGCAATCGTGTGCCTTATTATTGGTTATTGTAAATATTTTTTCTTTTACTTGTTTATTTGTCTTTATTTTCCCCACTTTATTTCTTTTTAGCTACTATGAATTCTCACCCCTTCCGCTTTGAGTTTGGTTCTAATGTTATTGAAAGGAATGGAAGTTATAACAGGAACATGCATCAAGGTCAGAGCAACCAAAGATGGATGGAGCCAAGAGGATCTGATCAACCCTTTAGGCAACAACACCCTCCAAGATATCATGGACAAAGACCATTCTACAATGCATGCCAAGAAAATAGACATGGTGGACAACCTTGTAATTACCAACAAGCCCCACCCTGTGCTTATAGACCATCCTCTCAACACAACTTCGAACCACCACACTCACAAGCTCCTTTTCACCATTCACCACCGTATGATCCTCATTTACCCTAGTTCCAATCCAATCAATCACAAACACCACCGCTTCCCTCTGTGCCATATCCAAATCTATCACCCCGAGAATCAGAGGTTTGCCTCAAGGAAACAGTAAATCGACTTCAAACAACCCTTCATCAACTGGAGCAAGCAGTAAGTCAATTATCTTCTAGACGTTCGAACATTCAAGGACATCCCACAGCCCCATGTGGACAATCTAACGAAGAGCGTAGTATGAAGGAGATACTAGAAACTCCAGTGGACAAGACAGAGCATGGTTTCGTACTGGAACAAGTAGAGGAAGCTGTCATTATTGAAGAAGAAGAGTTGGTTGAAGACTTAGGAGACGCTGAACCTCCATGGAAATCCAAAGTTGTGGAGCATTCTGTCAAGGATGTTACAATTGATGCTAAAGAGGATTGTGCGCAATCCCCAGAGCAAGTCTTTCATGAAGAACTAGACAGAATAACCCAAGAAGAAAATTTCCTTGATGATGATAGTCACAAGTCAAGTTCTCCTAGTAATGAACTTGCATCCGCAAGCGAATTCTCTGAGATCGAAGAATCTTTCCCAAGTGAATACGAAGATGATACAGAGGTAGATTTCTCTCAACCTCTAGTCTATGACTTAAGTGATGAGGAAGACATAGATGGCTTTGATCAGGACATGGATACATTTGAAGAATCTTGCAAGGAAGTGGAGAATTTCACAGAAGAACACAAGGGAGTAGAACTCACAGAACCACTGAAACCACCTATCCCAAGGCCATTACCACCCAATACAAGCTTCAAGTGGGTACAATCCTTAACCTTTAACTGTGTTTTTCCACTTGAATATGATTTGCTTGAAACAGATTGCCAGCTTAGAGCTCTTTGCGGCTTTAAGAGTAAAAGGGAAATGGCTCGTACTCAGAGCTGGTGCACAAGGTTCAATAAGGTTCCACGCTTCAACTTGAAGTACACGGATTGGCATCATGATCAATCGGATGGATCTCGGAAAATGTTTGGTTATCCTGGTGAGAATCTAATTTCTAAACCGCCCAGATGGAAAAGTATAGATCAAGACAAAGGCAGATTTAAAAGCAAAGTTTGGGATCCTGGAATCTATGCTGACATTCGTCACCCCGGGAGCTTGACAATCTGTTTGAAGCTGCTTAGAAGCTTCACATGCCTAGTTTGGGACCCCGGAGGCTATTGGCATTCCAAGCATTGGTGGAGATTTCTGGATGAATTTAAGCACAAGCCGCCATAACAGGAAGCTCATCCAATGTCCAACTTAAGGACTTTAACTAAAAGTGCTAGGTGGGAGACAACCCACCATGGTATGATCGTTCCTTTTTCAATATTTTTTGTTTAGTTTTATTTGTTTTCAAGTTTTATTTTATTTTATTATATTAAACCTGGAAGTTTTGCATCTCATTCATATTCATCATTGCATTCTGCATACTGCATAAAAAAAAGGTGCGCGACACGACCGCATCACTCATGCGATCGCGTCAAGTTGCGAAAAACACTTCCCACGCGACCGCGTCATTCACGCCACCGCGTGCCTTGGAGATCAGCATAAAGATCCAACGTCCAGAAAGTTAGACTGGAATCGTGCGGCCATTGTGCGTTTTGCACAAAATGCCCACGCGATCGCGTCCCTGACGCGATCGCGTCACTTGCACAACACACATCCCACGCGACAGCGTGAGCGACGCGATCGCGTCGCATGGATTGCATAAACACCCCAAAGGAGACAGAGAGTTGCGCTGAAATGACGCTGGAACTGTGCGTTTCGCGCAAATTCCAGTGACGCGATCGCATGCCTCAGGCGATCACGTCATTCACTCTTTTTGCCCTCCACGCGATCGTGTCGACCCTCATTTTACCCCAACCACGCGACCGCGTGCCCCACGTGATCGCGTGGATTCAAATTTATAACCCCCAGTCACGCGAACCCTATTAGTCGCGCCCCCCTCCCCAAACCCCTCCACTCCCTCTCTTCTTCTCCAACCCCCAACCACCACCCAGCCACCATCACCGCCACTGCCAGACACCGCTGTCACCACTGCCCAGCGCCACCCACCCCCCTTCCTCCTTCCCCCTTCCCTCTTCCTCTTTCTTCTTCTCCCCCACTAACTGCCACTGCCCACACCGCGCCACCACCACCACCGCGCCGCCGTCACCGCCCAGCGCCACCCACGCCCCCTTCCTTCCCCTATTACCCCCTACCCCCATTACATCCCCCCTTTCCCTCCCTTCCTCCGAACAGCAGCCACCGCCGCCGCGCCACCCTCTTCTGCCGCACCGGACGCCACCGCCGTCATCCCCAGCCACCTCTCTGCCCCACTCTCTCTCTTACGCCTACCAGGTTCCGACGAACGCCACCCTTCTATCCTTCGTAGTTAATTCATATTTTTCTGTTTATGTTTGTCATTAAGCTAGTTAGATATGCATGTTGTAGTGGATTTTAGGTTGTTAGGTAGCTTAGGATGTGGTTAGTGGATTTAGATCTGTTTAATTGCACTGTTCTTGTTTCTTATTTTATTCTGCTGTTGCTGTAATGATTGTAATGTTCATATGCTGTAGTTTCTTGTTTCTTGCTGCTCTGTACACTGAATTTTCGTGTTTATATTCCTTATATGTAATTGCAGCTTTATTTTTGATTCATATGAATTATTCTGTTGTTGTTTATTTTCCGGGACAATCCAATTTTAGCCGGAATGCTGCCCAAATTTCTGTAAAATGTTTCCATTCATGTCTTAGTTTTGGCATTTTCAACTGTGCTTTCCTTAGATCTAACCAAAAAAATTCATGAATGCCAGGACAAGCTTTCTTATTCTTTTTGATTTCCTGGTTCATAATTTGCATTTTTGATGTTTGATTCCAATTTTTGCTATTTCTACATCTATTTGAATCATCATCAACCTGTTTTCCTTATTTGGATATGAATTACTTATAGCTTCTAACTATGAATACTTGTTACTCGGAATATTTTCATTATGCCACTTACTTTAACCCACTTTTTACTAACTCACTAATGTTAACTTCCTAAACTCTTTTTCAATTCTAACCAACCTAACCTTTCAAAACTTCTCTTCTGATTTTCTTTCACTTTCCTTTAACATTCTAACCATGGCATGATGTTAATTTTTCTATTTAACTTGAATTTAATTACATTTTGGATTGTGAATTCTCCTTTTCGGACTTTTAACTCCTATACAATCCTTAATGCACATTTACTTAACTTATTATCCTTATCCTTTTGCTCCTTTGCCACTTTGTGTTTCTTTTGATTATTTGCCTATTTGTTTTCCTGTTTTCACTATATCCTGGTTTTCTGTTTTTCAGGATGTCTGCCAGCCAGAGAAAAGGAAAAGGCAAGGCTACTACTGGCAAACGTAAAAGAGGAGAATCCTCCATGTCCATCATAGATATGATGCACGATGAATCATTGCGGGAGAAAAATTTTACCCCGCAGGAGAAGGCCGACCAGCTAATCCCTGCTACTGATCCAGTGAAATTTGCAAACCGATACTGTGAGCTGAAGTATCCGGTGTTTGCAAACTCCAGGAACCTATACCTGGAGAGAACTTTGAAGATCTCAGAAGAACTCCAGCAATACACCTCTGACCAGATCAAACAAAGAGGCTGGTTCTTCCTGGAGAGAAACCTAACTGAGGTCAATGCATCTTGGGTTAGGGAATTCTACTGCAATTACTTCAAAACCTCCCTAGATGCAGTGAACCTTAGAGGAAAGCAGATTCTGGTCACTGAAGAGGTCATTGAAGATGTCTTGAAGCTTCTGCCTAAAACTGATCAGATGGATGGTTATCAGAAAGCTGAGGAGGATATGCGCTTCATGCGATTTGATTGGGATGCAGTCAAGGCCCGGATAGCCCTTGACCCGACCGTTCCTTGGATTATGGGTCAGAACACCACCATGCCAAAGGGAATCAAGCAGATTTACTTGAATGATGAGGCTCGGCTATGGCATCAGATACTTAGCAACTTCATTATGCCGAGTACTCACGAGACTGAGATACCAGCCGCTATGATCACCTTCTTTTGGTGTGTGATGGAGGGTAAGGACCTGTACCTGCCACGCTTTATCCAGTACCATATGGCCAGGGTCCACGTCCGAGGCACTCTTCCCTTTCCTTATCTGGTTACACAGCTAGGCTGTCGAGCTGACGTGCCTTGGGAGGATGCTGATGAAAAGCCACCTGCTGCAGAATGCAAGAAGATTATCCCTCACAGCAGGAACTTTCTGGCTTTGGGCTACAGACCTCCATTCCTTACTGCTACTGCTGACACAGCCACACCATCTGTCGGCCCCTCTTCTTCCACTGCTACCCCTGCCACCACCACTGCACCCCCACCTGCCCCAGAGCCCATCTATCATCTAGTGCACCGTCTGTTTCGACGGCTTGACCAGATGGAGCGTCGCAACAAGCGATGCTATGAGCACCTAAAGCTGATGATATGCTCTGGCGACATCCCCTCCGAGCCTGACACACCATCCGGGGCAGCTGAGGAGGAGGCGGATGATCACGAGGCAGAGACCCATCCCCAGAGTGAGGCTGCGCAGGCAGGCTCAGAGTAGGCCGCATCACATCAGGAGGCTCCGCCTCAGATTCAGGCTGTAGACCCCGAGATCCCTATCCAGTCAGCACCTCCTCTCTAGTAGGCTGATCCTCAGACCACCACCACAGAGACCCCAGCTACCCGTCCTTCCAGTGATGACACCCCTTCACACATTGCTTGAGTGAGCATCGGGGACGATGCTACATTTTAAGTGTGGGGAGGTCGCCATCTCTGGCGTTCTTTTTTTTGGTAAACCACTACATACTCTTTTTATTTATTTTGCTACTTTTCTGTATTTTTTCCTTTTATTTTTATCTTTATTTTTATTTTTCTCAGTACTTATATATATTGCTATTTTTATGTATTTTCACTCTATTTTCTACATTTTGCATTTTAGTACATATTTTAGCCATCTAGTCTTAGTTGCAATTCTAACTTATTAGTTATAGAAATTGCAGATTAATTAGTATAGTTTATCCTTTTTAGCATAAGATAGCTTAGTTTAAATTGAAAAATATAAAAAGGAAGTAAACTAGGAACTTGAACATAATAGAAACAATCCACACACCTTGTATATATAGCATTACATGTTAGTTAGTTAACAACATTTCATCAAGGAGAAACACTAGAACTTTAAAGCCATTCAATATAAGTTTTACATTGAGAATAATGGGAATTTTTAACTAAACCTGCATGACATACATAAGTGATAAATGATTTTTGAGCTAGAGAATACACAGCCTGTGAGTTTTGAGCTTAATTGTATGGTTACATTCAAACCATAAATTTTATTCCTGTGTGTTCCACCCTTCTTTTTTATTCTAATTTTCTTTACTTTGTTTTAATCTATATATCCGATTATAGAATAGAAATACATACCAAGAGAGTGATTGAGGCCATTATTTGATTTTAGCTCACTTACCCCAAAATAGCCTACCCTTTACGTCACCCTTGTTAGCCCCCTTGAGCCTTTAAATCCCCTTTTATTCTATCAGCCACATTACTAGCCTTAAGCAGAAAGACAAAATAAAAATCCCAAGTTGAATCCTTGGTTAGCTTAAGATAGGAAATTATGTATGGTTTAAATGTGGAAAAACCTATTGGGAACATGGATGATAAAAACAAAAGGTAGAAAAGTTGAAAAGAATAAAATAATTCAAAATAAAAGTTTTGGGAAGCATGCTCATGTGGAATCGAAATAATTGAATTACCATGTGCATTCAAAAAAAAGTGTTATTTTTCAATAGTTGAATAAAGGAAACATAAGAGAATTCCCCAAATGTGAAACAAAGCAATGCACATGGGATAGAAATAATAAACATTAAGGCATGAGCATGTAACATCAAAAGTGGGAAAATATGGGAAAATAGGTAAAGAAGCTTTGCTTTACAAAGTATGTACGTTAGGTGAGATCTTAGACTAATCAAAGATTCACTTATTAGCTCACTTAGCCTTATACATATACCCTTACCTTTACCTTGGCCCCATTACAACCTTAATTAAAGACCTCATGACTTTTGTATGTCTATATTCTATAATTGTTGATTGGTTAGATGAAGAACAAAGTTATAGAAAGTAAGAATAAAAAGAAGAATAGAGTGATTAACCCAATAAACACTGAGTGACTAGAGAGTAAACACAACATCCAATGAGGGTTCAATAGCTCATTAGCATATATCTCTGTTTGAATTATTAATTGTCTTGCAAGTTTATAAAATATTTTTCTCTCACATCTCAACTGTGAATTAATTCAACTACATGCAAGCTTTATATTCAAGTGAATAAAAATTAGAATTGCATGATGCATCATTCATTTAGGTAGTTGCATTTAGATTAGATTGCATTGCATGGCATTCCACCACTTTAACCTAACATTACTCTTGGACTTAGCATGAGGACATGCTATTGTTTAAGTGTGGGGAGGTTGATAAACCCATATTTTATGATATATTTTGTGCTTAGTTTGAGTGATTTATTCAATCCTTCATCCACTTATTCATATTAATTGCATGGTTTTACTTTCCCTTCCTTATTATGTGATGTATGTGAAAAACATGTTTCCTATGCTTTAAAATTAATTATTTTAATTACCTTTATTTCCATTCGATGTCGTGATTGGTGTGTTGAGTAGTTTCAAATCTTCTAAGGCAGGAATGACTCAAAGGATGGAAAGAAAACATACAAAAATGGAAGGAAAGCATAAAATGGAGTTTTTGGAGAAACTGTCATCCACGCGATCACATGGACGGCGCGGCCGCATGCCAAGCGCAAAGAAGCAGCGACGCGGACGCATGACTGACGCGACCGCGCGCTTTAAGCAGAACACATATTACGCGGTCGCATGACTGACGCGACTGCGTGACAAGGAAAACTCCGAATGACACGACCACGTGACCCATGCGGACGCGTGACAGAGGCCACGCACCCGAAATTGCAGAAAACGCTCCTAGCGAATTCTGAAACCCTTTTTGGCCCAAATCCAAGTCTAGAAGGCATAGACCAGAGGTTATGAAGTGGGGGAATGCACCCATTCAAAGAGAGTCTCCATTTTAGTTAGTTTTCATGATTTAGATTTAGTTTTGAGAGGGAGATTCTCTCATCTCTCTTCTCTCTTTAGGATTATGATTTAGAATTAGGATTTTATTCGCTTTCAGGATTATCTCTTTATCAGGTTCAATATTCCTTTTTATTTACTTTCGCAATTTAATTTATGAATTCTTCCATGTTACAGATTACATCTTTGGATTAATGTTATTTGAGTTATTTCAGTTTAATATTGCTTTCTCTTATTTACATTATTGTTATTCCCATCTGAAGACATTTTTATTCCAGTAAATTTATTTTTCTCCTTTTGGTCTTGGTTAAGAAATCAATAACTCAGGAGTTATCAAACTCAAACATGATTGATAATTGTTATCTTGTTAATTAAATTGAACTTCAATAATCCCAATCTTTTCTTAGGAAATAAATAGGATTCGAAGATCAAACCAATTAATCCCTTGGCCTTCCTTTATCTTAGTAAAGGTTAACAAAGTGGAATTAAGATTCAATTCTCATCATCATTGATAAGGATAACAAGGATAGGACCTCTAATTTCTCATACCTTGCCAAAAGTATTTACAGTCATTTGTTTATCTTACTTGCCATTTAAATTGCTTGTTCTTCATTTACTTTATTTGCTAATTAGACTATTCGCTCCTCATTCTCAAAACCCCAACTTACAATCTCCATAACCAATAATAAGAACATACTTCCCTGCAGTTCCTTGAGAAGACGACCCGAGGTTTGAATTCTTCGATTATCAATTTATTTAGGGGTATGTTACTTGTGACAACCAAACGTTTTTACGAAGGAATTTCTGTTGGTTTAGACACTATATCTACAACGCGACTATTTTTATGAAATTCTTTATCGGCAAAAATCTCTAACGTCAAAATGGCGCCGTTGCCGGGTATATGAGTATTCCCGCCAGTCACGCGGGTGACCCGGGTTCGATCCCCGACAACGGCGCCATTTTGAAGAACTTAAGATTGATGGTTTAGAGGTTATAGTAAACTCTCATTGCAAGTATAGTTACTAAACCAAGCAATCAACCTTTCTTACAAATGTTTTGGTTGTCACAAGTAACAAACCCCTAAATAAATTGATAACCGAAGTATTTAAACCTCGGGTCGTCTTCTCAAGGAATTGCAGGGAGGTATGTTCTTATTATTGGTTATGAGTTTGTAAATTGGGATTTTGGTGTTTGGGCAATGGGCACAGGTATATTTAAATAAAAGTAAAATAAATTAACAATAATAAAATCTCTTGGCAAAGTATGAAGAACTGGAAGTCCTATCCTGGTTATCCTTATCAATTGTGATGAGCATTGAATTTTTCTCCCACTTTGTTAACCTCTAACTATGAAGTTAAGTTAAGTGGATGAATTAATTTTTATTCCTCAGGTCCTAGTCTTTCCTTGGGAAAGGCTAGAGTTATTAGAACTCGAATTAATTCTTGAAGAATTCCAATTTTCAGTCAACAACGAGTTTGATAACTCAAGTGTCTCCAATGACTCAACCAAAGCCAAAAGGGAAAAGAATCTACTTGAATGAAAATAATTTGAATACATAAATTAAAGAGAGCAATCGTAATTCTGAAATACCTCAATTAGCACTAATAAAGATATCAAATGTAACATGGAAGAGTTCATAAATTAAATTAGGAAAATAAATAAAAAGAACATTGAACCTGGGATTGAGAGGCACTCCTAAAACTAAGAGAAATCCTAAATCTTAATCCTAAGAGAGAGGAGAGAACCTCTCTCTCTAAAAACTACATCTATTCCTAAAATTGTGAATTGTGAGAGCTTCCTGTTATGGTGGCTTATGCTTAAATTCATCCAGAAATCTCCACCAATGTTTGTGATTCCAATGGCCTCCGGGGTCCCAAACTAGGCGCAGAAAGCCTTCAAGCAAGTTAAAGCAAGTGACAAGGCCCCAAGAGTGTTGATTTCTAGACTGAATTCTGGGGTCCCAAATCTTGCTTTTGCACCCGTCTTCTTGATGATTATCAGTGTTCCAACCGGGTGATAAGCAATCTGAATTCTCACTAAAGCGGCCAAACAACTTCCTAGACACATTCAGTTGAGCTTTACACCAACCTTTGTGTTTAAACTTAAAGCTTCCAACCATAATGAACCTCGCAAGACAATTCTTACCGCTGGCCATCTTTCTCTTACTCTTAATGCCACAAAGAGCTCTAAGTTGACCATCCGTCTCCAGTAGTCCATATTCAAGTGGAATTAGAAAGCTAAGGGATATGAATTTTATCCACTTGAATGTTGTGAAGGATGATGGCAACTTAGGGGGAGGAGTCTCCAATAACTTTGGCAAGGTGATTTCAAGCTCCACTCCCTTGTGCTCTTTGACAACTTCCATCTCTTTGCAAACTTCTTTAATTTCAACCTATTCCTCTTGGTAACTTTCTTCCAATTCTATCTCTTCTTCATTACTTACCAAGGGCATAGGAAGTTGTGCTTCTTCTTCTTGAATCTCCATCTCTTGATCAACCTCTACAAAGTCTTCAACCATGATCTGCCTTGGAGGTTGTACGCTCTCCTCAACATCAACATCAACATCAAACACCGTGGAAGGAGGCTCTGTGACTGGACTTTCCAATGGAGGTACAGCATCTCTTAAGTTTGTAACCACTTCTTCCTTTTTAATAATTGCTGCTTTGTCCAGTTGTTTAAGTATAAAATCATACTCATCCTCGATGATTTTCTTTCCATGACAACTCCTTTCAACTACTCCTTCATCTTCAAGGGTCTCTCCTACCTTTACCCGTAGGGCCTCTTCTAGCTCTTTATGAAGTATGGATTCGCGAAGATGATTCCTTCTTTCCTGTTCCATATCAATAGCATAATTGGGATCATCTTGCTCTTGGATTGATGGATGTGGGTGCTCTTCCATGGAGGGTGGTGATGGGATGAAAAGATCATTATGTGGTTGAAAAGGAAGTGCACTAGAGCTTGAGGGTTGAATATTGGAGGTAGAGGGTTGGTTCATGCGGGATATAAGATTTTGGAGTGTAGAGGTGAGACCAATGATGTTAGAGATGAGTGTATTGTAATCCAATAGAGGTTGGGGTGGATCTATGTATGGCTCATTCGGTTCATAGGGTGGTTGGTATGGTGGATGTGGGTTAGGGTCATATGGAGGTGTTTGGTGGTAAGGGGCTTGTGAGTATGGTGGTCCAGAGTTATTTTGAGGAGAGGGTTCATAGGCATATGGTGGTGGTTGTTGATAGTCCATTGGAGGTGGTTGTTGCCATGAGGATTGATCAAATCCTTGTGGCTCCTCCCATCTTTGATTCTTCCAACTTTGATGTCTATTTTCATTATAGTTTCCCCTTCCTGCAACATAATTGCAACCAGGCTCATAGCCAAAGGGGTGAGAGTTTATAGTAGCAAATAAAAATTAAAAATGAAAAATAAAAACAAATTTAAATTAAAAGGTTATTTAAATTTTGAATTTGAAAATTAAATTTTGAAATTTGAATTTTAAATTTTGAAATTTGAAATTTTAAAATTTTGAATTTTAAATTTTTGAAATTTGAATTTTAAAATTTGAAATTTAAATATTGAAATTTGATTTTTTGAAATAAGATACGATAAGATAAAAATCTGAAAATTTTTTTTATGCAAATTTTGAAAATTCAATTAAAAATAAAGAGAAAAGATATTTTTGAATTAAATGAGGAAAGAGAAAAACAATAAAATGACACCAAACTTAAAATTTTTAGATCAAAACGGAGAAAACAACTAAGAACAACTTGAAGGTCAAGATGAACACGAAGAACAACTTGAAGATCAAGATGAACACCAAGAACAAATTTTTTGAAAAATTTTTTATAACTAAATAAAAAACCAGTAACCTCTTAATTTATGAAAAAGCAAAAATAAAAACAAAAATAAAAACAAATAAACAAGTAAAAGAAAAATATTTACAATAACCAATAATAAGGCACACGTTTGCAATTCCTCGGCAACGGCGCCATTTTGATGCGAGCGGAAATTGGCGAGTTAAGAATGATTATAAAATATGCGTTGTAAGTATAGTTCTCAACCAACCAGAAATCCGCTTATCAATTTAGAAGGGTGTCACAGAAATTAAAATTAAAATACTGGGAGTATGAATCCCAGGTCGTCTCCCAACGAGTTGCAGAAAAGTGTGCTATTTTATTAATCAGATGTTTTCAAAAAGGTTTGAGTTGAATGGCAGAAAATTAAATTAGAGAATTTATATAAATTTAAATAAAAGCCTTGACTGGGAGTTGATTAGCTGGAAGCCCTATTCTTGTTGCAGTACTCTCAAGATTAATTGATAATTGGGGGTTATTCTGTTTAGTTGTCCCTTACTAAGTAAGGGGAAATCAAACAAGTTGGAATGCTGTTCTATCCACAAGTTCCAATCCACTCTTGAGAGGATTGGTGTTAGTGACTAGAGAGTAATCCAACAATAAACCCAATTATAATCTTTCTCTTGAGCATCCCAACTCAAGGGTTCTTTTCAATCAACTTCCCATCAAGTCAGGGAACTACTCGCTCATTGTAATTGTAAAATTCATAACATAAGAAAGGGAATTAAAGAAAGACATGATAAATAATGATCAAAAGATTAATTAAAAATAAAAATAATTCTTGTATTAATAAATGCTAAAATAATCCAATAGTGAAATTAAGTAAATTAAGGAACATGGAAGAGTAAGAGACAAGTAAAGAGAACGAACTAGAATGTCAAAGTCTTGATGAGGCAATAACTCTTCTCAATATCCCAAGGCAAAAACAATGAACATAACAAATCCTAAAAACTATGAATGTGTAGAGAGAAAACCTAGAGGAGAGGAAAACTAGATCTAAAAAACTAAAACTATGCGGAATGAATGCTGTTGTTGGTTTCTGCATGTTCTCTGGCTCTAGTATGTTTTTCTGGGCCAAAAACTGGGTCAAAATAAGGCCTGAAATCGCCCCCAGCAATTCTGCAGATTATGCAGATCACGCATGTCACGCGGTCGCGTCATCCATGCGGCCGCGTCATTCGGCTTTCTGCTTTTCCACGCGGTTGCATCATCCATGCGGCCGCGTCGCTTGTGCTATTCCATGCCGCGCGGTCGCGTCATACATGCGGCCGCGTCGCTTCTCGCTGGTCATCTCCTCAATTTCTTGTATTCCTTCCATTTTTGCAAGCTTCCTTTCCAATCTCCAACTCATTCATGCCCTATAAAGCCTGAAACACTTAACAAACAGATCACGGCATCGAATGGAATAAAAGAGAAATAAAATACATAATTAAAAGTCTCTACGAAGCTAGTTTTCAATTATGCAATAACTTTAGGAAGGAATTATAAATGCATTCTTATTTAAGGAATAAGTAGGTAAAGATCATGATAAAATCACATAAATAAACACAATATAAACCATAAAATAGTGGTTTATCAGTGTCCTCAGCTCCAAGAGGACACTACATTGGCAGTAGCTAACTCTCACCCACAAAAACCAAATTACAACCAAGGATCCAACCAACATGGAGGAAATCATAACCAAAGGTGGAGGGATAACTCAAACCAAAGGTGGAACCAAGCTCCTCAAGCTCATCCCAACCAAAATGCCCAAGTCTACTACTATCAACAACCCCAAGGTCAACCACAATACCAATAACCATACCAACAAAAATACCAACAACCCCCACAATCTCAACCTCAAGGGAAGTACCAACACCCACATAGTAGGCCTAGCCCTCCTCAAGTTAACCAAGCCCTTCCCTCCAACCAACCTCACATGAATGACACAATTCACACCTTCATGCAAGAACAATGAGAGTTCCACAAGAAACAAGAAGCATATATGGCTACAATAGCCGATGCCCTCTCCCGTTTGACTCTCCATCCTCAAACCGCACAAAACACCCAACAAGCTTCAACCTCAAGTAGTTTGCCCTCCAACCTCAACCCAACCCTAAGAGTAGTATCAATGCCATTACCCTTAGGAGCGGCACTAAATTGGATAAGAATGTTGCTATACCTACAAAGTTGAGTGAGGAGACAAACAATGAAGATGTAGGAGATGAAGTGGAGGTGATGAGGGATGAGGATGAAAGTATTGATAAAAGCAAGGAAGAGCCACCCAAGGTCAAGGAGCCAAAAAGAAAGACTTTGCTTGAAGAACCTTTGCCCATTCCATTCCAACTTTAGCCAAGAAGGCCAAGAAACAAGAAGAGCTTGACCCCACTATGGTGGAAGTTTTCAAGAAGGTTGAAGTCACCGTCCCTCTCTTCCAAGCAATTTAACAAGTGCCAAGATATGCCAAGTTCCTTAAAGTTGTTTTCACTCACAAAGAAAAGCTTGGCAACCTCAACACAAGGCCTGTAGATGATTCTATCTCTTCCTTACTTCTTGAAAAATACAATGATCCCGGCCCATGTTTAGTCACTTGTTTGATTGGTGGGATAAAATTCATGAACTGTATGTGTGATCTGGGGGGCGTGCGTGAGCATTATGTCACTCCCCATTTATGAAAGATTGAATTTGTCACCCCTAAAGAGGTCCGGGGCGAGGTTTGTGCTAGCCGATAAGAGTATTGTGTCTGTTGTTGGGATCGCCGAAAATGTCCTAGTCAATATTCAAGGATTGCTCTTTCCAGTTGATTTTCACATATTGGAGACACCTCCCATTGACTCAAACAAGCCATCATCCATACTCCTTGGAAGGCCATTCTTAAAGACAGCCCGTTTCAAGCTAGATGCACATTCGGGAGTCTATTCTTTTGAGACGGATGGCAAGTTAGTCAAGTTCACCTTGGAGGAGTCCAACAAGCCCGTTCTTGAAGCGTATTCTATTTTTGGCTGTGACGTAGTTGAAGAGCAAGTCATTGAGGATGGAAAGGAGCAAAAAGAAGAGGATGTTGCCAAGAGATCAATTTCAAAGGAACATACCTATCATACTCAACCCAAAAATGCCAAGGAGTTGGAGATCTTCCTCCTTGGTGAAGTTCCCTAGTGACCAATGAAGCCATGCAAGTCCAACTTAGGACTCTAAACCAAAGTGCTTGGTAGAAGACACCCCACCATGGTGACATTATTCCAACTCTATCTCTTGCTTATAGTTTTTTGCCTTATTTTCCTTTTCGTGATATAATGGATAGTTTAGGTTTGATTTGATGAATTTTGAGTTGTTCAAGTTGTATTGCTTGTAAACTGTGAATTTGTGCTTATTTGAATGGTTTGGGGTTGGTATGTTGATATGCTAAGGGTAGCAACCTTAGTTTTGAAGAGGAAAAATTTTTATGAAACAGGGCATCTGTGCGTTCGCACCCACCTGTGCGCCCGCACAACCCTGAATTTTTCGCCATCTGTGCGGACGCACAAGCCTATGCGTCCGCACAAGCTTTGCTTTGTCCTCTGGTCACAGCGCCAGGACAGCCTGTGCGTGTGCCAGTTTCCCTTCCCTGAGCGAGCGCTCATCCGCGTGCGACCGCACGCACTCCCTTTCATGCTCTATCTATGCGGACGCACAGACGTGTGCGTCCGCACGCAACTTGATGGCTCCTCTGGTGGCAGCGAGGGAACAGCTTATGCGTGAGCACAACCTTCCCCATTCCCATCGTCTGTGCGTGCGCACGGACTTGTGTGCGCACGCACGTGAGCCTTTGTCCTCATGCTAAAAAAAACTCTATCTGTGCGACCGCACGTCTTTGTGCGTCCGCACATCCCTTCGCAACCCCTCTGGTCGCAGCAATCGCACGCTGTGTGCGTTCACACCCTTCCAAAATTTCATCTCTGTGCGTCCGCATAGGCCCTTGTGCGTCCGCACAGGACGCGTTCTGGGCAATATCAGGGCAACCTGCCCTGTTGTGAGGCAGCTTTCTCTTCTCCTTTTCTTCTTCATAGCTGCCCTCTCTCCTTCTTCTCTGCCCAGCACCACCGGTCCTCGCCGCCGCCGCCGCTAGCCCACCGCCGGCGACCACTCCTTCTCTCTCTTTCTCTTTTCTTCTCTTCTCTTCTCTCTTTTCCTTCTTCTTTTCCCTCTCTTTTCTATATACACCGCTGGTGAGCTCTCCCTCTCCGGTGTTGTTTCTTTTTCCGCCGTGATTTCGTAGTGGCTATAAGAAGTGCCATTGTTTCCCACCTCATTCTTGTCTTCTCAACCTTTATATCTAAGGTTCTTGTTTTCCCTTTCTCTTTATGTTAATATTTTTGTGATTGTTTCCATTCGTTTCTTATTGTTTAGATTTAATTAGTTGCTTTCTTTCTTGTTTTGTTGACTTGCAAAGTGTTGTTGTTTGATTGTTGGGATCGGTCATGAGGAAATTTGAGCTTAATTATGACGAAATTTCACATTGCATACCACATGTTTGATAAAATGCCTCAATGAACACTTTTTTTGATTCATATGACTTGGCCATCATATGTCTTCAATTTATCTCTTGTTAGGCATATTGTATGAATTATGCAACTTCTATTATGACTTTTGATGGTTATTAAGTAAATTCACCGATGCATTTCCTTATTTGTTCATGTGCAATTCTTAGTCACAAATTCATTGTGTGTATGAATTCATTTGTCATTGTTCATCAAAATTTTTGATTCGGTAATTGTTCCGAGGGTTACCTGAAACTGTAGGTCAATCTCGGACGAGATTTTCCCCACTGGTCGGAGATGACGTGTCTGGCTGGTGTGTGGCGGCCGGAGCTGTTGTATCCGACTTGTGGACTGGCTATGCTACTGATCCTTTGTTATCGGAGGGTGGGGTGTACCTGCAAGGGACTCCAATGCTTAAGTTAGCAAGGGTATTAAGCAGGTTTTTAGTAGAATCAGAGTATGAGTTATACCTGGGTGCTCTAGTGTATTTATAATGGTGTGGAGTGACCTTTTTAGATAAGATAAGTTAGTTATCTTTATCTTATCTTATCTTTGGGTGAGGTCATCTTATCTTCAAGGGAACCGCCCTTATCTCTATAGGCTTGGGCTGCCTTTAGATTTGGATCGTGTTCCTCTATTCGGGCCCTTTATTGGGCTTTCCTGACAATTTGGCCGAGCTCTTTGAGAAGAGGTCGGATGGTCTAACCTGAAGAGGTCGGTCGCTTTGTCGCTAAACATCCCGGGTCGGATAGCTCGACCCAGGGTATGAACAATGCCCCTGCTCGAGCTCGGTCTTTCTTTTTGAGGTCGAGTCTTACTTTTAGGACTTCGATCCTTCTCTGGTGAAGCCGAACTCGAGCATCTTGTCGACTTCATCTTTGTAGCGTTCTTCCTTTTTGAATATGGAACGTTTTCTTTTGCTTCTTCTTAAAAGCGCGCGTTTTTGCATTAGCGCTCTTAGCCTTGGGAATATGCGAGGGTTTTAATATCCTCATTAATTGGTTTTTAATTGCCCTGTTTCTCTTAGCCTCTCTATTTTGAATTTCACACTCAGAAAAAATGGTTTCTCTTCTCCGTAACATCCCTTTTCTTTCTCTCTTTCTGTTTCCTGAAGTTTGCAGTTTTTGCATTTCTTCCTTGTGATGTCATTTGGTGATTTCTTGGTGTTTTTCTTTGCTCGAAAGGCGATTTTGTCTCTCCGTCTTCAATCTTCTTCGAAGCTTCTTCCTTTGTTCAGGTTGGTTCTTCTTTTCATTGTTCTCATCATTTTTTCTGATAAAGCTTTGATTCTAACTGAATGTATGTTGGAAAGCTTGAACTTTTTTGTAGTCTTTTATGCATACTCCTGGTGTTTCTGCTGAGGCTTTTTAGGGCTTTGAATGTTTTGCTGCTTGCCTCTAGTCGTTTTTTAATGCTTGAGTTTTGTGAACTGCATTTGTTTACTTCTAAAAAGATTGCCCCTTGATTTTCTTTGTTTGTTTGGGGGGATTTTATTTCTCTGAAAAAGGGGTGCGTCTTCGATGATTTCTTCTTGATACATTTTATTGGTAGCTTCGTTTGTTAATCAAACTGGGACTGTGAGCCTGGGAGGTAGTTTATTTTGGTGGTTTTATTTGATTTGTGGCTTTCTATTCAGAGTTGTCATTTTTGTTGAAAAAAAGGTCATTATCTTCCTGTATTCGAGGTGTAGGCTTGTAGGTTTTCCTGAGTCCTTGTTCTGTCTCCAAAGGGTGCCCCTGGATCTTTTTGGTGTAGGTCCTGAGGTTTCTTTTTATCGCTTGTACTACGCTGGATTGTGTTGGTCGAGTTGTTTTGACTTCGTCCGAGATGTTTTTTAGTAATCCAATCTTCTTTTCTTGTTTGTAGGACTAGTTGGCCATGTCTTCTCGCAAAAATATTGTCGAGGCGTCTTCTAAGGTTCCTGAGGGGATGTCTGATTGGTTGGACTCCCTTGTGTTGCTGTGTGTTTCTTTAGCCAATTTTGAATTTTGTGTAAAGCTTAGAAAACATCACCGAATTTGTAGCAGTGGAGATCAGGAGAACAGTTATGAGTTGGTAGCACCTGATTCTGACGATAGGGTTTGCTTCCCTGTCCCGACTCAGGGGGAGCGTCCCTTTTTCTATGCATATGATTTCTTTTTTAGCCAAATGAACATCACCCTTCCCTTTACTTCTTTTGAAACTGACCTGTTGTGGTCCTGTAATGTTGCCCCCTCTCAGCTTCACCCAAATTCTTGGGGTTTTATCAAGATTTTTCAGTTGGTTTGTCGAGAATTTGCTGTTACTCCTTCTCAAACTCTCTTTTTGTATCTTTTTGTGTTGACCAAGCCTGGGACTATCAAGAAGAAGGCTTCTTGGATTTCTTTTAGGTCTGCCCAGGGGCAAAAGGTTTTTTCTATGTATGATGAATCCTTTTAGGATTTTAAGAATTACTTCTTTAAGGTCCGGGCTGTTGAAGGAGCTCGACCTTTCCTTCTAGATGAGAACAACGAACCCCGCTTTCCTTTAGAGTGGTAGAAGAATATAGTGGTATCCCGATACACCTGGAAGATGTTGGACGAGGTCGAGCAGGCCTTTGTAACTGTTTTGGAAGAGATTTGGGGGGAACCTCCTCATTTGGACACTAAAAAATCTTTGGGGGACCCATCCCTTGTCCGAACTGCATTGGGTATTTACTTGATATATTTTGTTTCTTGTTATTTCTTTGCTGCCTTCTTCTTTTTCCGGTTTGTAAAGCTGTTTGTTCTTCATTTTTCAGAGATGGCTAAGAATAATGAATCGATGAAGGCTTTCAAGAAAGCGAGAAAGGCTACTGCGGCCCAGAACATCTCGACCAGGGCGGATGGGGAAGGGTCCTCTCAGGTTCCGCCGAAGCCATCTGTGCCGAGCTCGCCCGGACCGAGGAGAATGATCCCTACTCCTCGATTCCGTGTACTTAATCCTCCGTAGTCTTCTGCCACTGTTTCTTACCCTCCGGTCGTTCCTCCTTCCAAAAGACCCCGAACTGTTGAGCCCTTTAATCTGGATGCGCCTAATTTCAACGTTGTTGGCTTTGTCGACCAGCAGATCGGTCCTTATGGTGCCCTCCCTATGGATGATGTATCTCTCCTTCGCCATTTAGATTTTATAACTCGGAGTAGTATTAAGATGACGCATATGGGAGCTGCCCTGTACCGAACTGCCCAAGATATTCCTCTTCATGCCACCAAAGCCTTCATGGAGGAGGCTAAGCAGGAGTTCGACCGGATAAAGGGTTTGAAAGAGGAACTCCAAGTGAAAGTGACCAAGCTGGAGAAGGAGTTGGAGGTCGAAAAGGCTAGTTCTGTTGCCTTGGCGGCTTCTGTGAGGTTGGCTGAAGACACGGTGTTGAGGCACAAGGACAGCTATGTCAAGACCTATAGGGAAGTGATGCGTCTTAGGAAGGAGTTGGAGTCTACCCGGGTTGATTATGCCGAGCTCCAGGGTCACCTTGTAGGCAGCGTAAATGCTGCTTATGAGAACCTGAAGGAGCATGTTCGGGTTCTTGCCCCCGAGGTCGATCTTGCTCTATTCAGTCTGGATAATGTTGTAAAGGATGGCAAGATTGTCCCTGACGACCCTGATGATGACGATGTTGAGCCTCCCTCTGTGCCTACGGCCAAAGCTTCTGTTATGCCGACTTCTTCAACTCCTTCCTCTGAGGTCGTTCATCCTGAATTAGATCTTGATTGCCAAATCTTGAATAGGGATGACGGGACAGTGGATGCAGTGCCTCTTCAGACTCGCCCTCCTTCACCCTGTGTTGATGTTGCTGAGAAGCCTTCGGATAAATAGTTTTCTAAATGTTTATGTAGATAGCCCGGCTTGTGGGATTTTAAACTCTTTATGATGTTTGTTGACTGTTGACACTCTTTTAGTTGCTTGTTTACCAACTTTATTTTGAAAAATAAAATAGTTTCCAAGTTCTTGGGACTGATTTTGGTAGTCTCTTGAGCTTGTTATTATTATAACTTTATGCTTTTCATATCATGTCTGTTTGCATCTGTCTTGGTATCTTTTTAGGCTTTTTGAAGTGTTGGAGCTTTGTTGACCTCTTTAGATTGCCTTTATACTTGTGGCTTGATTCCTCTGAGGTTGTAGTTGCTTGGATCTAACTTGTATGTCGGCTTCCTTATGTTGGCTTGAAGTTATTTCTAATAACCCTATTTGTTGGGACCTTTGTGAGGTCTCCGTTAGTAATTACCTTTATAACGTTAAGGTTTTTGGGAAGCCGACTTCGTCATTTCAGTTACTTCTAGTAATCCTTTCTTTTGGACCTTGTTAGGTCTTATTTTAGGAATTACTCTTGTAACTTGTTTGGGGGAGGCTGACTTCATTATATCAGTCTTACCTAAGTTATTTCTAGTAACCCTCTTTCTCGGACCCTCGTCAAGTCTCTTTCAGGGGTTACTTTTTATAACTTGTTGATTTTGGAACCGACTTCCTTGTGTTGGTTCCTTCTAAGTTATTTTTGTAATCCTCTTTCTTGGACCTTGTTCAGGTCTCTTTTAGGGATTACTTTTATAACTTTATGTTTTGGGCCAACTTCTTCATGTCGGGCCCTTCTAAGTTATTTTTGTAATCCTCTTTCTTGGACTTTGTTCAGGTCTCTTTCAGGGATTACTTTTATAACTTTATGTTTTAGGCCGACTTCTTCATGTCGGGCCCTTCTAAATTATAGTAGTCCTCTTTTATAGGGCTGGCCAGACCTCTTTCCAGGGATTTATTTATAACATTGGTTATTGCGACTGGTCCGACTTCTTTACGTCGGCCAGTCTTTAAGTTATTTTTTAGCAATCCATTTTGTTAAGACCTCGTCAGGTCCTTTCTATGGATCACTTTCGATAACTTCTTGCATTATTCCGTTTTCATCTTTGCCGATTTTGTAGAGCTTGGGTTTAATCCTCGGTTGGTCGACCTTTTAATGAAATTTGGTTTTCATCTCTGTTGGTCTTTTATCGTGATCGTGCAGTGAATTTGATTTTCACTTTCTGCCGATCTGTAGCTTTATAATCGGACGATGAATATTTCAGATTAATGTGCCTTGAGAATTTGTAGAAGATCTAAATAGATTTTATTCAAAAGAAAATGTAAATATATACATGTGGGAGCTTTATCCCTCTAAGTCGGGCAATTTATAGGTCTTGGCTTGGTGCCTCATTAAAAAACCTTTTCAGGAAAAAGAGTGCACCTTGTCCTAAGATCCTTTATCGTCCTTAACTATAGTACCTTCTTAGGTTGCAGGCGTGCCATGACCTAGGAAGCTCTCGCCCATCGAGTTCGGACAGTCTGTAGTAGCCCTTTCCAAGAATTCTATGACTCGGTAGGGTCCTTTCCAGTTTGCTGCCAGCTTTCCTTCTCCAGGTCGAGTTGTTCCGATATCATTTTGGATTAGGACGAGGTCGTTCTCAGCAAATCCTCGTGGCACTACCCTTTGATTATATCTCAAAGCCATGCGATGTTTTAATGCCTCTTCCCGGATCCAAGCTCTTTCTTGGACTTCTGGGAGTAGGTCGAGTTCTTCCCTTTGAAGTTGGGAGTTGGCCTTTTCATTATAGTGGATCACTCTAGGCGACCCTTCTTCAATCTCCACTGAGATCATTGCCTCCATTCCGTACGCTAATCGGAAGGGTGATTCCTTTGTGGTGGAATGCGGCGTTGTTCGATATGCCCATAGGACTTGTGAGAGTTCTTCAGCCCAGGCTCTCTTTGCGTCATGTAATCTCCGTTTTAGCCCAGCCAATATGACTTTGTTGGCATCTTCGGCTTGTCCATTGGCTTGGGGATGTTCTACGGAAGTGAACTGGTGTTTTATGTTCAAGTCGGCCACTAACTTTCTGAAGCCTGCATCTGTGAATCAGGTGCCATTGTCTATGGTGATGGAGTATGGAACCCTGAACCTTGTGACAATGTTCCTATATAGGAATTTTTGACTTCTCTGAACAGTGGCGTTAGCGAGGGGTTCTGCCTCGATCCACTTTGTGAAATAGTCTACTCCTACTATGAGGAATTTAACTTGTCCCGATCCCTGAGGGAAGGGTCCGAGAAGGTCGAGTCCCTATTTTGCAAATGGCCAAGGTGAGGTCACGCTGATGAGTTCCTCTGGCGGGGCGATATGGAAGTTGGCATGTTTCTGACATGGTGGACATGTCTTTACGAACTCCGTGGCTTCTTTTTGTAGAGTTGGCCAATAGAACCCTGCCCGGAGTACTTTTTTGGCAAGTGCTTGCAATCCGAGATGATTGCCACAGATGCCACTGTGTACTTCTAGAATTTCTTTTATGTTAGAAGTCGGAACACATTTTAACAATGGTATTGAAATCCCTCTTTTGTATAGAGTATTGTTTATGATAGTGTAGTATTGTGCCTCCCGTTTTAACCTCTTTGCCTCCTTTTCATCTGCAGAAAGTGTTTCTGTTTTGAAGTAGTTAATTATGGGAGTCATCCATCCTTGATCCAGACCTGTTATGGCTAGGACTTTTTCCTCTTCCAAGATTGACGGGTTCTGTAGTATTTCCTGGATGAGGCTTCTATTGTTGCCCCCTGGTTTGGTGCTGGCTAGCTTTAAGAGTGCGTCAGCTCGGGCATTCTGTTCACGGGGTATGTGACAGATCTCATATTCCCCGAGTTGTCTGAGTTGTTCCCTGGTTTTTTCTAAGTACTTTTTCATGGTGGGATCCTTGGCTTGGTAGCTCCCTGTTATTTGTAAAGTGACCACCTGTGAGTCGCTGAAGATGATGAGTTTTTGAGCTCCAACCTCTTTAGCCAGCTTCAAACCAGCTAGTTGTGCCTTATATTCAGCTTGGTTGTTTGAGGCAGGGAACCCGAATTTGAGGGAGAGTTCGATTTGGGTTCCTTGGTTGCTTTAAATTATCACACCTGCACCGCTTCCCGTCTTATTCGAGGATCCGTCCACGTAGAGATTCCATTCTGTGGGGGTTTCCGGGGTGTCTGTAAATTCTGCAATGAAGTCGGCCAGATATTGTGATTTGATGGCTGTCCGTGCTTCGTATTAAAGGTCGAACTCGGACAACTCGACTGCCCATTGCAAGATTCTGCCCGCTAGGTCTGTTTTCTGCAATATCCATTTTATGGGTTGGTTAGTCCAAACCGTAATGGTGTGGGCTTGGAAATATGGGTGAAGTCGTCGAGATATTAAGATGAGAGCGTAGGCAAACTTTTCTATTTTTTGGTAGTTTAGCTCGGATCCTTGTAATGCTTTACTGATGAAGTATACGGGTTGTTGCCCACTATCGTCTTCTCAAATTAATGCTGAGGCTACTGCCCGACTTCCTACCGCGAGGTACAATATGAGTGGTTCTCCTTCTCGTGGCCGAGATAGGATGGGTGGCTGTCCTAGGAATCTTTTGAAATCTTGGAAGGCTTGTTCACACTCCGTTGTCCATTCGAACCTCTTTCCTTTCCTTAGAGTAGCATAGAAAGGGAGAGATCTTATCGCTGATCCTGCTAGAAATCTGGACAAGGCTGCCAGTCTTCCATTGAGTTGTTGTACCTCTTTGATGCAAGTCGGGCTCTTCATATCGAGTATGGCCTGGCATTTATCCGGATTTGCCTCGATTCCTCTTTGTGTGAGCATAAAACCCAGGAATTTTCCAGCTTCTACTGCGAAGGTGCATTTTGCAGGATTAAGTCGCATGCCATGCCTTCTTATGGTGTCGAATACCTGGGCGAGGTCGGACATCAACGTCTCTTCACTTTGTGTCTTTATTAACATGTCGTCCACATAGACTTCCATGATTTTTCCAATATGATCTGTGAAGACCTTATTCATTAATCTCTGATAAGTAGCTCCCGCGTTTTTAAGACCAAAAGGCATGACGATGTAGCAATAGTTTGCTTTTGGGGTTAAGAATGAAGTTTTTTCTTGGTCGGGTGGATACATTGGGATTTGGTTGTATCCCGAATATGCATCCATAAACGAGAGGTATTTATATCCGGAGGAGGCATCTACCAGAGCGTCGATACTTGAGAGTGGATAAGGATCTTTTGGACAGGCTTTGTTGAGATCAGTGTAGTCGGTGCACATTCGCCACTTCCCATTTGATTTTTTCACCAAGACGACATTAGCTAGCCATAGTGGATACTTGACTTCTCTTATGAATCATGCCTCCGGTAGAGCTTGTACCTGCTCTTCCACAGCTTGGGATTGTTCTGGCCCGAGCTTTCTTCGCCTCTGTTGTACTGGCCGAGATCCTGGGTAGACTGCCAACTTATGGCACATTAATTTGGGGTCTATGCCCAGAATGTCTGCAGCCTTGATAAACCCATATTTCATGAGTTCTTTTGTGCTTAATTTGAGTGATTTATTCAATCCTCCACCTACTTATTCATATTAACTGCATGGTTTTACCTTCCCTTCCTTATTATGTGATGTAAATGAAAAACATGTTTCCTAAGCTTTAAAATTAATTAATTTAATTACCTTTATTTCCATTCGATGCCGTGATTAGTGTGTTGAGTAGTTTCAAATTTTCTAAGGCAGAATGACTTAAAGGATGGAAAAGGAAACATACAAAAATGGAAGGAGAAGGCAAAACGGAGCTTTGAAGGAAACTGGTATTCACGTGATCGCATGGACGACGCAATCGCGTGCCAGAAGCGAAGATGCAGCGACGCGGCCGCATGACTGACGCGACCGCGCGCTATAAACAGAACGCATACGACACGGATGCGTGACTGACGCGACCGTGTGGCAAGGAAAAGCTCTGAATGACGCGACCGCGTAACCCACGCGGACGCGTGACAGAGGCCACGTATCAGAATTTACAGAATGCGCCCCCAGCGATTTCTGAAGCCCTTTTTGGCCCAGATCCAAGTACAGACAGCATAGACCAGAGGTTATAAAGTGTGGGAA
This sequence comes from Arachis hypogaea, assembly GCF_003086295.3. NCBI lineage: Eukaryota > Viridiplantae > Streptophyta > Magnoliopsida > Fabales > Fabaceae > Arachis > Arachis hypogaea. Next base: position 112,773,463 of record NC_092048.1, read on the forward strand.
TGCACCCATTCAAAGAGAGCTCGCATATTTTTACTTTTCAATGATTTAGATTTAGTTGAGAGGGAGATCTTCTCCTCTCTCTCTTTTAGGATTAGGATTTAGGATTTCTTCTAGCTTTAAGAGTGACTCTCAATCCAGGTTTTACGTTCCTTTGTTTTAGCTTCCTTTTACTTTTATTTATTCCATCACTTGAATTGATCAGTGAATTTATGAATTTTTTTCATGTTATAGACTGTTATTTGAATTAATGATAATTGAGGTATTTTCAGTTTATGATTGTTCTCTTTGAATTAAGTTACCATTGCTTCCCATCTAAGGATATTTTTATTATTCTATCAATTTTACTTTTTCCCCTTTTGGTTCTGGTTAAGAATTCAGTAACTCAACAGTTATTAAACTCAACATAATTGATAATCGTTATCTTGCTAATTGAGCTGAACTTAAGTAATCCCAACCTTTTCTTAGGAAATAAATAGGATTCAAAGGTCAATTTAATTAGTCCCTTGACTTTTCGTTGCCCTAGTACAGGTTGATCAAGTGGAGTTTAGATTCAACTTTCATTATAGTTGAAAGAGATAACTACGTTGGACCTCCAACTTCTCTTACCTTGCCAAAAGTCTGCTTTACAGTATTTATTTATTTTAATTGCCATTTACTTTACTTGTCATTTAAATTACTTGCTTCTCATCTTCTAAACCCCGATTACAACCTTTATAGCCAATAATAAGAACATACTTCCTCGCAGTTCCTTGAGAAGACGACCCGAGGTTTGAATACTCGGTTAACAATTTTTAAAGGGGTTTGTTACTTGTGACACCCAAAACGTTTGTACGAAGGGATTTTTGTCGGTTTAGAGACTATATCTACAACGCGACTGTTTCTATGAATCTCTTTACTGGTAGAAATCCCAACGTCAAAATGGCGCCGTTGCCGGGGAACTGCTAACGTGTGCCTTATTATTGGTTATTGTAAATATTTTTCTTTTGCTTGTTTATTTATTTTTGTTTTTCCTTTTTATCTTTATTTGCTACTATGAACTCTCACCCCTCTCGCTTTGAGTTTGGTTCTAATATTGTTAAAGGAAATAGAAGTTACAGCAGGAATATGTACCAAGGTCAGACCAATCAAGGATGGATGAAACCAAGAGGATCTAATCAACCCTTTTGGCAACAACACCCTCCAAGATATCCTGGACAAAGACCATTCTACAGTGCATACCCAGCTGAAAGACATGGTGGACAACCTTGTAACTACCAACAAGCCCCACCCCGTGCATGTAAACCATCCTTTCAACATAACCTCGAACCACCACACTCACAAGCTTCTCTTCACCATTCGCCACCATATGATCCTTCCTTACCCCAATACCAATCCGATCGTTCCCAATCACCACCACTTTCCTTTGTATCATGTCCAAGTCCAGCAACCCGAGAAGCAGAGGATCGCCTAAAGGAAACAGTAATTAAATTTTAAACAACCATTCAACAACTGGAGCAAACGATAATTCAATGGGCTTCTAGGCACTCAAATACACAAGGATTAGCCACAGCTCCATGTGGACAGCCCAATGAAGAGCAGAGCATGAAGGAATTGCCAGAAACTCCAGTGGACAAGACAGAGCATGAATCTGTACTAGAACAATTAGAAGAAGCTGTCATTGTTCAAGAAGAAGAGTTGGTTGAAGACCTAGGAGATGCTAAACTTCCATGGGAATCCATAATTGAGGAAAACTCCGTCCAGAATGCTACAGTTGATGCTAAGGAGGATACCGTTCAATCTCCAAGGCAAGTCGTTTATGAAGAATCAGACGGAATAATCCAAGAAACAAATTCCCTTGATAATGATAGTCACAAGTCTAGCTCTCTTGGTGATGAACTTGCATCCGCAAGTGAATTCTCTAAGATCGAAGAATCTTCCCCAAGTGAATATGAAGATGATGCGGAGGTAGATTTCTCTCAACCTCCAATCTATGACTCAAGTGATGAGGAAGACATAGAAGACTTTGACCAGGACACAGATACAATTGAAGATCTTTACAAAGAAGTGGAGGAATTCACAGAAAAGCACAAGGAAACGGAACTTGCAGAACCACCAAAAATACCTATCCCAAGGCCATTACCACTTAATACAAGCTTCAAGTGGGTACAATCCTTAACTTATAACTTTACTTATTCACTTGAATATGGTTTGCTTGAAACAGATGGCCAGCTTAGAGCTCTCTGCGGCTTAAAGAGTAAGAGAGAAATGGCTCGTACTCAGAGCTGGTGCACAAGGTTCAATAAGGTTCCACGCTTCCCCTCGAAGTACACGGATTGATATCATGCGCAATTACATGGATCAGGGAAAATGTTAGGTCACCAAGGTGAGATTCTACTTTTTAACCCGCCCGAATGGAAACATGTAGATCAAGACGGAGGCGGATTTAAAAGCAAGGCTTGGAATCCTGGACTCTATCCTGACATTCGTCGTCCCGGGAGCCTGAAAATTTGTTTGGAGCTGCTCAGAAGCTTTGCATGCCTAGTTTGGGACCCCGGAGGCTATTGGCATTCCAAACACTGGTGGAGATTTTTAGACGAATTTAAACATAAGCCGCCATAACAGGATACTCCTCCAATGTCCAACTTAAGGACTTTAACTAAAAGTGCTAGGTGGGAGACAACCCACCACGGTATGGTCGCTTCTTTTTCAATTTATTTCTTGTTAATTGCTTTCATTTTTTCCTTTTTTATTTTAATTTAGTAAACCTGGAATCATGCATAGCATTCATGTTAATCATTGCATTCTGCATTTTTCATGCATATATATAAAAAAAAGGGTGCACGACGCGACCGCATCCCCCATGCGATCGCGTCATATTGCGAAAAACACCACCCGCGCGATCGCGTGACCCACGCGGCCGCGTGATATATATATCGGCGTAAGAATCCAACGAACAGAAAGTTAGGCTGGAATCGTGCGGCCCTTGTGCGTTTCGCACAAATTGGCTCACGCGATCGCATGCCCCATGCGATCGCGTCACTTGCACAATACCAAGATCACGCGACTGCGTGAGCAACGCGATCGCGTTGCAAGGATTGCACATCACCCCAAAAAGAGACAGAGAGTTGCACTAAAACGGCGCTGGAGTCGTGCGTTTAGCATGAATTCCAGCGACGCGATCGCGCGACCTACGCGATCACGTCACCCTTCTTTCCCCCCCCCCTCTCATGCGATCGCGCGCCCCACGCGATTTCGTCACTCCCATTTTCACCCCAACCACGCGACCGCGTGCCCCACGCGGCCGCGTGGATTCGAAAATATAACCCCCCAGCCACGCGAACCCTATCAGTCGCGAAAGCCCCCCCACCCCAACCCTCTTCTCCCTCTCTGCTCCTTCTTCCTCCTTCTTCCTCCTTCTTCCTCTAGCACCACCCAGCCGCCACCGCGCCACCACCCAAACGCCGCCGCCGCAACCCCCTCCCCTCCCTTCTTCTCCCTTCTTCCTCTCTCCTCCCCTATCCACCACTGCCCTCCGCGACCACCGCCCACCACCGCCGGCCATCCAGCCGCGCCCCCCTCAGCCGCCACCGCGACACCGTGCCCCGCCACCGTGCTGGACGTCGCCGCAGCCACCTTCTTCCCCGTTCCACCCCTCCCGCCTACCAGGTTCCGCAAAACGCAACCCCCTTTTATCCGTTCGTCGTTTTTCTGTATTTTTTTCCGTTTTTGTTCATACTTAGGATAGATAGATATGCATGCTGTAGTGGATTTTTAGGTTGTTAGGTAGCTTAGGCTGTGGTTAGTGGATCTAGGTCTGTTTACTTGCACTGTTCCTGCTTATATTTTATCATAACTGCAATTCTGCTGTTCCTGTGACCTCGTTCATATGCTGTGATTTCTTGCAATTGCTGCTTGTTACTCTAAATTTTCCTGTTTCTATTCATTACTGGTAACTGCAGCAAGTTTTTAATTCATATGAACAGCTATGATTGCTGTTTATTTTCCGGGACAATCCAATTTTAACCGGAATGCTGCCCAAATTTTTTGTAAATTTTTTTCATTCATGTTTTGGTTTGGCATTTCTGAACTCTGTTTTACTCTGCTTTACCCAAACCATTTCATGAATGCTATGGCAGACTTTCTTATCCTCTTTGATTTCCTGGTTCATAAACTGCATTTGTGATTCACTGATTCCAATTTTTGCTTTCTTTATTTCTATTCGAATCAGCATCACCCTGTTTTCCTTGTTCAATTATGAGTACTTCTATTCTTACCTGTGAATCCTTGTTATATGGAATTTTTCTATGCCACTTACTTTAACCCGCACTATACTAACTCACTAATTTTAATTTACTAATTTCTTTTTCAAATTCTAACCATACTAACCCTTTTAATCTCTTTTCTGATTATTTTCACTTTCCTCTAACTTTCTCACCATGGCATATTGATTACTTTTCCATTTAACATAAATTCAATCACATTTCATTTACTCATCTTCCTTATTCTATTTCTCCCTTGCCGCTTTGAGTTTCCTTTGTTTAATTGCCTATTTGCTTTCCTATTTTATCCATATCCTGGTTTTCTATTTTTCAGGATGTCTGCCTCACAAAGAAAAGGAAAAGGCAAGGCTACTGGCAAGCGCAAGAGAGGAGATTCCTCCCAGTCCATCATTGCTCTAATGCACGATTCTTCATGGCGGGAGAAGAACTTCACACAGCAGAAAAAAGCTGACCAGCTGCTCCCTGCAAAAGATCCTATAAAATTTGCAAACCGGTACTGTGAGCTGAAGTACCCGGCTTTTGCAAACTCCAGAAATCTATACTTGGAGCAAACTCTGAAGATTCCAAAAGCACTCCAGCAGTACACCACTGAGCAAATCAAGCAAAGGGGCTGGTTCTTTCTGGAAAGAACACTGACAGAGGTCAACGCTTCTTGGGTCCGGGAATTCTACTGCAACTACTACCTCACCACCCTAGATGTAGTGAACCTGAGAGGAAAACAAATTCTGGTCACTGAGGAGGCCTTAGAGGACATTCTCCGGCTCCCACCCAAGTCCGATCAGCCTGATGGTTATTCAAAGGCTGAGGAGGACATGCGTCAGATGCAGTTTGATTGGGATGCCGTGAAGGCACGGACAGCTCTCGACCCGACAGTTCCTTGGGAAATGGGTCAGGACACCACCATGCCTCGAGGGATCAAGAGAGCATACTTAAATGATGAGGCTCGGTTATGGCACCAGATCTTGAGTAATTATGTGATGCCGAGTACTCACGAGACGGAGATCCCGGCTGCTATGATCACCCTCATTTCGTGGGTGCTGGAGGGTAAGGACCTTTATCTGCCACGTTTTATTCAGCATTATATGGTCAGGGTCCACGTCCGAGGCACCCTCCCTTTTCCATATCTGGTTACACAGCTAGGCCGTCGAGCTGACGTGCCATGGGAGGATGCCAATGAGAGACCACCAGCGGCGGATTGCAGGAAGATCATTCCGCACAGCCGAAACTTCTTAGCCCTGGGCCACAGACCAGCACCATTCACTGCTACTGATGAGACAGCCCCACCATCTGCTGGACCCTCTTCCTCCACTGCTGCACCACATACCCCTGCTCCCACCACTGCACCTCCACCTGCCACGGAGCCCGTCTATCATCTGGTGCACCGCTTGTTCCGACGACTTGACCAGATGGAGCGTCGTAACAAGCGGCGCTATGAGCACCTAAAGCTGATGATACGATCCGGTGACATCCCCTCCGAGCCCGACACACCGTCCGAGGCATCTGAGGAGGAGGCAGATGCGCCCGAGGCAGAGACCCATCCCCAGGAGGCAGCACCAGCCGCACCACAGGCAGCGGTCCCACATCAGATTGAGGCTGCGGATCTTGAGATCCCGATCCAGTCAGCACCTCCTCCATAGCAGCCAGACCCTCAGCCCACCACCACTACTGAGACTCCAGCTACCATCCCTCCCAGTGATGACACTCCTTCACACCCGGCTTGATTGAGCATCGGGGACGATGCTTCCTTTTAAGTGTGTGGAGGTCGCCATCTCTGGCGTTTATTTTGGTGAACCACTACATACTTTTTCTTTTATTTTGGATATTTTTCTGTATTTTTCTTCTTACTGTTATTTTCTGAGTACTTATACATTGCTTTTATGTATTTTTACTCTATTTTCTGCATTTTGCATCTTTAGTTCATATTTTAGCCATTTAGTTTATTTTAGTTATTTAGTTCAGTTTGCAATTCTGATTTATTAGTGGATTAATTAGTATAGTTTACCCTTTTTAGCATAAGATAGTATAGTTTAAATAGAAAAATATAAAAAAGAAGTAAGCTAGGAAATTGAACATATCGGATTTAAATCCACAAACCTTATATATAGCATTACATGATGTAGTTAAGCTGACAACATTTCATCAAGGAGGAACATTAAAACTTTAAAAGCTACCCTAAATAATTTTTTTATGAGAATAATGGGAATTTTTAACTAAACCTGCATACAATATATAAATGATATATGATGCTTGAGTTAGAGAGCACACAGCCTGTGAGTCTTGAGCTTAATTGTATGGTTGCATTCAAACCATAATTTCATTTCTGTGTGTTTCATTTCTTTTTATTCTGATGTTCTTTTCTTTGCTTTAATATATATGTCCAATTATAGAATATAGAATAGATACATACCAAGAGAATGATTGAGGCCATCATTTGATTTCAGCTCACTTACCCCAAATTAGCCTACCTTTTACATCACCCTTGTTAGCCCCCTTGAGCCTTTTAAAAACCCCTTTATTCTATTTAGCCAAATTACTAGCCTTAAGCAGAAAAACAAAAGAAAATCCCAAGTGAATCCTTGGTTAGCTTAAGATAGAAAATCATGAATAGAGTTAAATGTGGAAAACCTTTTGAGAACATGGATGATAGAAACAAAAAGGTAAAGAAGTTAAAAGAAATAAAATAAATTTGGAAAGCATGCTCATGAGAAAATCAAAGTGATTTAATTGCCATGTGCCTTGAAAAAAAAAAAAATATATATATATATATATATATATATATATATATATATATCCATTTCTTAATTCAGTAACTCTAATTCCTACTTCCAATTTGAATCCTTTTTCTTTCTTCCAGACTCATCCACAACCTCGATTTCACATCTTTCTCTCTCTAACTCACTTTCTCTACCTCTCAAGTCCATCACTACTAACTCAGTATCACCCCAAAAAAATGTTATATTATTATGTTAAAAGATGTTTGCATATTTTTTTTCTTTTGAAATGTTATTTTTCATAATGAATATAGTATGAACTGTGTTGAATGAATTATTTTATGATTATTATATGGTGCTTATTTTTGTTAATTTTTTTCAAAGAATATCCATAAATATCTATGGGTATTTGCATTCTTTGAGAGGATAATCAAATGAAAACTTGCAACGAAGATGGAGATAAGAGACGGAGAACATTATTTTTAAACAGGAGTGAGGGACAGGGAAGGAGCCCACAACACTCCCACGAGTACCCATTATTATTCTTAACTAATAACAGAGATCCAATCTTAGCTGATTTGAGAGGTATACGTAGATTTGATCTGCATTGGGTCTTAAGGTAATAAATCTAGGTTGGATTTAGGACCTTGACAATATGTTTAGGTTGATCTTGCTTGTTTGAGGGTCTTATTAGACCAAGTATATCTTGAGTTAATATTTTGAGTCATTACCATAATAAATAGTATACTTTAAAATATTATATATATATATATATATATATATATATATATATAGTTACAAAGAATTTTTTAATTCAAATTAAGAAAAATTTTTAATTTTTTTCTCTCTTTTAGTTTTAGATAATATTTACTAATATAATAAAAAAATAATAATAATCACTCATATAATTAAAATAGATAATCTTAATATATACATGACACTACATATATCAAGAATTATTATATATGATAAATAATTCTTTTTATTTTTAACATAACCATATAGTTAATTTATGTATAAATCAATTAATCTTTATAGCATATAACTTGTTGTATAATTTTTTTCCTTTTAATATGGATAAATTAATAATTTAAGATACAAGATGTTATTTATATTATTTAACATACTAGGTAAGCAACGTAAGTCATTATCTAGGACAATAAATATCTACTTACTTATTAGTATTGATAAAATATATAAATAGTATAAATTAATATTTTTTTAGTTGAAAAAAAAATAAAAGTATTCAAATAATAAAAAATAAGCTCATTATTTCACATACTATAAAGTTTATAAAAAAAAGTTTGAACGATAAATCAACCCTTAATAAATTATACATTAGTCCTATAACACCCTAATATTCAAATCTTTATGCACGAGTCATAAGTCAATGATATTACGGTGGTACGACTCTCAGGTGGATTTTTAATACATAAATATAAGTGTAATTGAAAGGAGTATTAATCGAGAAGCCTGAAAAGAGTAAAAATAAAATCGCGAAGCCGTATCACTCACGCATCGACAACTAAAGGGTAAAGCGTGAAATCGAAAGCGATATAAGGATAAAGTCATAAAAGAGAATAAGAGAAGTACAATATATAGATATATAACATAAGTAAATAGCCACTAGTCGCGACCTGCGAAGTTTAGGTCGGCTAGGGTACAGTATGAAAGTAGTTCACAACAGTATCTCCTAATCTCTCCCAAAAGAAACATAAGAGCCTCTATAGGCAAGTTCAAAGGAGTTCAATACATAATATAAGCTTTCCAAAATAAAGATGGAGAGGTTCTAAGTAAAATATAAAGTAGAGAATATAAAGATCTTCGCCGTCTCTCAGATGAACCACAGCTCACTTTTGAGCACCTGGACCTGTATCTGAAAAACAAGAGATATATATATACAGAATGAGAACTCCCGACCCATGGGTTCCTGGTGCACGAAATTGTGATCACACTTTTCACAACTCCAATACAACTAACCAGCAAGTGCACTGGGTCGTCTGATGCACCACTATTTCATGGTACATCTTGTACTTAATTGAATGGATTTTATCCACTAAACTCACACTTATTCATACTAATTGCATGGTTTTACATTTTCCTTCCTAAATTCTGTGCTACGATTGAAAACATGCTTCTTTGGCCTTAAATTGCTAATTAATAATCCTCTCTTATTACCATTCGATGCCGTGATATGTGTGTTAAGTATTTTCAGGGTTTATAGGGCAGGAATGGCTTAGAAAATGGAAAGGAAGCATGCAAAAGTGGAAGGAATACAAGAAACTGAAGGAATTGCTAAGCTGTCCAGCCTGACCTCTGTGTACTAAATCAACCATAACTTGAGCTCAGAGGTCCAAATAATGTGGTTCCAGTTGCGTTGGAAAGCTAACATCCGGGGCTTCGCAACGATATATAATTTGCGATAGTTGCTCCGAGGATAGGCGACGCGCACGCGTGGATCACGCACATGCGTGACCTGAAGAAAAATCAATCCACGCGTATGCGTGACTTTGCCGCGTGCTGGACGTATCAGAAATCGCTGGGGGCAATTTCTAGGCTGTTTTTGACCCAGTTTTCAGCCCAGAAAACACAGATTAGAGGCTATAAAGTGGGGGAATCCATTCATTCATGGATACAACATTCATAATTCACAATTTTAGGTTTTAGATGTAGCTTTCTAGAGAGAGAGAGGCTCTCTCCTCTCTCTTAGGTGTTAGGATTTAGGATTTCTCTTAGTTTTAGGATTGCTTCTTCTCAATTCCAGGTTCAATGTTCTTTTAATTTAGTTTCTCTTATCTACTTTTATTTATTCTAGTACTTTGGTTTATCTATTTCTCTTGGTAATTACTTATTATTTAGCCAAATTGGCTTATGAACTCTTCATGTTAGATTTTAATTTCTATTTAATGCAATTTGAGATATTTCAGATTTATGATATTTTTAGCTTTAATTGATGAAAATGCATTTTTATTCGAATAGATTTTCTCCTCTTGGCTTTGGTTGAGTAATTGGTGACACTTGAGTTATCAAACTCAACTGTTGATTGAAAATTAGAATTTGCTGATTGATTTGGATCCCTCTAAAGCTAGTCTTTCCAAAGGAGTTAACTAGGACTTGAGGAATCAAATTGATTAGTCCACTTTACTTTCCTTTATTTAGTAAGGGTTAACTAAGTGGGAGCAATAAACAATTCTCATCACACTTGATAAGGATAACTAGGATGGGATTTCCAGTTCTCATACCTTGCTAAGAGCTTTATTAGTTATTATTTTAATTCCTGCAATTTACTTTTCCTGTTCATTATTCAAAAACCCCAAAAAGATAATCTTCCATAACCAATAATAAATCACACCTCCCTGCAATTCCTTGAGAGATGACCCGAGGTTTAAATACTTCGGTTATAAATTTTATTGGATTTGCTTTAGTGACAAACAAGTTTTTGTACGAAAGGATTCTTTGTTGGTTTAGAAACTATACTAGCAACGCGATTATTCTTACGAATTTCTTTACTGGCAAGAGATCTAATCGTCAAAAATGGCGCCGTTGCTGGGGAATTGCAAAAGTGTGCCTTATTATTGGTTATTGTAAATATTTGCTTTTTGCTTGTTTATTTATGTTTGTTTTTGTTTTTAATTTTTATTAGCTACTATGAATTCTCACCCCTGTCGCTTTAAGTTTGGTTCCAATGTTGTTGTAACGAATGGAAACTATAATGAAAATAGGCATCAAGGTTGGAAGAATCAAAGATGGGAGGAGACACAAGGATTTGATCAATCCTCTTGGAAACAACCCCCTCCAATGCGCTATAACCAACAACCATTCTGTGATGCATACCAAGACAATAGTTATGGTGGACCCTTTCGTGACAAACCACCTCCACCAAATTACTATGGTCAAGAGTCATTCTAGGGAGCGTACCAAGATGATGAATATGGTGGACCCTCTTGTAGTTACCAACAAGCCCCGCCATAAGCTTATGAACTGCCTCTCCAACATACCTTTGAACCACCATACTCACAAGCACCTTACCACCAAACACCCCCATATGACCCTAACCCACATCCACCACACCAACCACCACATGAACCACACCCAGAACCACCACCTTAATATTCACCATCTCTATATCCTTATCAAGAAGAACCACCTCTGTATTATGAGCCCTTTCTCCCAACAAATGAACACTCCTATCCACCCCAACCTCCATTGGATAACAACACACTCATCTCTAATATCATTGGTCTCATCTCTACACTCCAAAATCTTATATCCCGCATGGACCAACCCTCTACCTCCAATATTCAACCCTCAAGCTTCAGTGGGCTTCCTTTTCAACCACATAATAATCTTCCCATCCCATCACCACCCTCCATGGAAGAGCACCCACATCCATCAATCCAAGAGCAAGATGATTCCAGTTATGCTATTGATATGGAACAAGAAAGAAGAAATCATCTTCACGAATCCATACTTCATAAGAAGCTAGAGGAGGCCCTACAGATGAAGGTAGTGGAGACCCTTAAAGTCAAAGGAGTGGTTAAAGAATTAGTGAAGAAAGACATCAAAGAGGAGTCTGATTTTGTCTTAGAGCAAGAGGAGGCCCGAAATATGGAGATAGGAGAGACCCTTGAAGATGAAGGAATAGTTGAAAGGAGTTATCATGGAAAGAAAACCATCAAGGATGAGTACGATTTTATACTAAAACAACTGGACAAAGCAGTAATTATTAAAGAGGAAGAAGTGGTTGAAGACTTAAGAGATGCTGAACCTCCATGGGAAAGTCCAGTCAAAGAACCTCCTTCCAAGACGTCTGAATTTGATATTGAAGAGGGTGTACAACTGATGAGCGGATAATTTATACGCTTTTTGACATTGTTTTTAGTATGTTTTTAGTAGGATCTAGTTACTTTTAGGGATGTTTTCATTAGTTTTTATGTTAAATTCACATTTCTGGACTTTACTATGAGTTTGTGTGTTTTTCTATAATTTCAGGTACTTTCTGGCTGAAATTGAGGGACTTGAGCAAAAATCAGATTCAGAGGTTGAAAAAGGACTGCTGATGCTGTTGGATTTTGACCTCCCTGCACTCAAAGTGGATTTTCTGGAGCTACAAAACTCGAAATGGCGCGCTTCCAATTGCGTTGGAAAGTAGACATCTAGGGCTTTCCAGAAATATATAATAGTCCATACTTTGGCCAAGAATTGATGACGTAAACTGGCGTTCAACGCCAGCCTTCTGCCCAAATCTGGCGTCTAGCGCCAGAAAAGGATCCAAAACCAGAGTTGAACGCCCAAACTGGCACAGAAACTGGCGTTCAACTCCACAAATGGCCTCTGCACGTGCAACACTCAGGCTTAGCCCAAACACACACCAAGTGGGCCCCGGAAGTGGATTTATGCATCAATTACTTACTCATGTAAATCCTAGTAGCTAGTTTATTATAAATAGGACCTTTTACTATTGTATTAGGCATATTTTGATCATCTTAGGATCTTAGGATCATCTTTGAACGCATTGTTCTTAGATCAAGGGGGCTGGCCATCTCGGCCATGCCTGGACCTTTCACTTATGTATTTTCAACGGTAGAGTTTCTGCACTCCATAGATTAAGGTGTGGAGCTCTGCTGTTCCTCAAAGATTAATGCAAAGTACTTCTGTTTTCTATTCAATTCATCTTATTTCACTTCTAAGATATCCATTCGCACCAAAGAACGTGATGAAGGTGATGATTATGTGTGACGCTCATCATCCTTCTCCCTTATGAACGCGTGCCTGACAAACACTTCTGTTCTACATGAAATAAGCTAGAATGAGTATCTCTTAGATCTCCTAACCAGAATCTTCGTGGCGTAAGCTAGAATGATGGCGGCATTCAAGAGAATCCGGAAAGTCTAAACCTTGTCTGTGGTATTCCGAGTAGGATTCAATGATTGAATGACTGTGACGAGCTCCTAACTCGCGATTGCAGGGCGTTAGTGACAGACGCAAAAGGATAGTAAATCCTATTCCAGCATGATCGAGAACCGGCAGATGAATAGCCGTGCCGTGACAGGGTGCGTGAGCATATTATTCACTGAAAGGATAAGATGAAGCCATTGGCAAGGGTGATGCCTCCAGACGATTAGCCGTGCCGTGACAGGGCATTGGATCATTTTCCCGTGAGATGACCGAAAGTAGCCGTTGACAGTGGTGATGTATCACATAAAGCCAGCCATGGAAAGGAGTAAGGCTGACTGGATGAAGATAGCAGGAAAGCAGAGGTTCAGAGGAACGAAAAGCATCTCCATTCGCTTATCTGAAATTCCTACCAATGATTTACATAAGTATCTCTATCCCTATTTTATTATATAATATTCGAAAACACCATTATCACTTTATATCTGCCTGACTGAGATTTACAAAGTGACCATAGCTTGCTTCACACCAACAATCTCCGTGGGATTCGACCCTTACTCACGTAAGGTATTACTTGGACGACCCAGTGCACTTGCTGGTTAGTTGTATCGAAGTTGTGACAATTATGTATTGAGATCAGCGCACCAAATTGCTCACGTTGCCAGGGATTGTTTGAGCCTGGACATCACAATTTCGTGCACCAAGTTTTTGGCGCCGTTGCCGGGGACTTAATTGTTCCTGTTTGGCGCCAAGAATCGTCTGTGATCCCAATCCCGGCAACAACACCAAGTTTTTGGCGCCGTTGCCGGGGATTGTTTGAGTTTGGACAAACTGACGGTTCATCTTGTTGCTCAGATTAGGTAATTTTCTTTTTATTTTATTTCCAAAAAAAAATCAAAAATATTTCTAAAATTTTCTCATCTGTTTTCGAAAAAAGTAAAAATGTTTTCAAAATAAAAATGCTTTCAAAAATATATTTTCTTTTCAGAATTTTTAAGAATGAATTCTAGTGTTTCATGAAGCATGTTGAAGCCTGGCTGGCTGTAAAGCCATGTCTAAATTTATTTGGACTGAGGCAGCAATTTGTTATCAAGAGCAATATACTCTGGTGTTAAAGCTTGGCTGGCCATTGGCCATGTCTAGTGTTTTGGACCGGAGCTTTCATTGAAAGCTTGGCTGGCTAGTGAGCCATGTCTAATTCCTAGACTGAAGCTTTAGACTGACAATGCAAGATTCCTGGAATTCATATTAAAAATTTTGGAATCCTTATTTTTTCTTTTTCATATAATTTTCGAAAAAAAAATCCAAAAAAATTTAGAAAATCAAAAAAAAAAAATAATTTTCTGTTTCTTGTTTAAGTCTTGAGTCTTGAGTCATATCATAAGTTTGGTGTCACTTGCATATGCATCTAGCATTTTTCGAAAATATCATGCATTCATAGTGTTCTTCATGATCTTCAAGTTGTTCTTGGTAAGTCTTCTTGTATGATCTTGATGATTTTTTGTTTTGTGTCTTTTCATGTTTATCATATGCATTCTTGAATTCTTAGTGCCTAAGCATTAAAGAATTCTAAGTTTGGTGTCTTGCATGTTTTCTTTGCATTAAAAATTTTTCAAAAATATGTGTCTATGATGTTCATCTTGACATTCATAGTGTTCTTGGTGTTCATCTTGACATTCATAGCATTCTTGCATGCATTCATTGTTTTGATCTAAAAAAATTTCATGCATTGCATAATTTTCATGTTTTTCATAAAAATTTCAAAAATAAAAAAAAATATCTTTCCCTTTTTCTCTCATCAAATTCGAAAATTTGGATTGACTTTTTCAAAAATTTTTAAAATCAAGTTGTTTCTTATGAGTCAAATCAAATTTTCAATTTGAAAATCTTATCTTTTTCAAAATCTTTTTCAAAAATCAAATCTTTTTCAAAATTTTTGGTTATTTTCGAAAATTCCAAAAATATTTTTCAAAAATCTTTTTCTTAATTTTTTCACAAATTTTCGAAAATAACATAATCAATTAATGTTTTGATTCAAAACTTGGAAGTTTGTTACTTGCTTGTTAAGAAAGATTCAAACTTTAAGTTCTAAAATCATATCTTGTGATTTCTTATGAATCAAGTCATTAATTGAGATTTTAAAAATCAAATCTTTTTCAAAACTAATTTCTATCATATCTTTTCAAAAATATCTTCTTATCTTATCTTTTTCAAAAATATCTTTTCAAAATATCTTTTCTAACTTCCTAACTTCTTATCTTTTCAAAATTTGTTTCAACTAACTAACTAACTTTTTGTTTGTTTCTTAACTTTTTCAAAACCACCTAACTAACTCTCTCTCTCAATTTTCGAAAATATCTTCTCTCTTTCTCAAAATTTCTTTTTATTAACTAATTATTCTTATTTTTAATTTTAATTTCAAAAAAAAATTTTCGAAAAAAAAAATACTAAACATTTTTCAAAAACCATTTTCAAAAATCACTAACTCCTTTTCAAAAATAATTTTCGAAAATTCCCTCCTTCTCTCTCATCTTATTCTATTTATTTATTCATCTACTAACATCTCTTCCTCACATCATCACCAAATTCGAACCCCCTCCTCTATCTGTGTTCGAATTTCTTCTTCTTTTCTTCTACTAACAATAAGGATTCTCTTTACTGTGACATAGAGGATTCCTCTTCTTTTCTTTTTCTCTCCTCTTTCTTATGAGCAGGGACAGAGAAAAAGGCATTATTGTTGAAGCTGATCCAGAACCTGAAAGGACTCTGAAGAAAAAATTAAGAGAAGCTAAATTACAACAATCCAGAGATAACCTTTCAGAAATTTTTGAACAGGAAAAGGAGATGGCAGCCGAAAATAATAATAATGTAAGGAAGATGCTTGGTGACTTTACTGCACCTAATTCCAATTTACATGGAAGAAGCATCTCCATTCCTGCCATTGGAGCAAACAACTTTGAGCTGAAACCTCAATTAGTTTCTCTGATGCAGCAGAACTGCAAGTTTCATGGACTTCCATCTGAAGATCCTTTTCAGTTCTTAACTGAATTTTTGCAGATATGTGATACTGTTAAGACTAATGGAGTAGATCCTGAAGTCTACAGGCTCATGCTTTTCCCTTTTGCTGTAAGAGACAGAGCTAGATTATGGTTGGATTCTCAACCTAAAGACAGCCTGAACTCTTGGGATAAGCTGGTCACGGCTTTCTTAGCCAAGTACTTTCCTCCTCAAAAGCTGAGCAAGCTTAGAGCTGATGTTCAAACCTTCAGACAGAAAGAAGGTGAATCCCTCTATGAAGCTTGGGAAAGATACAAACAGTTGACCAAAAAGTGTCCTTCTGACATGCTTTCAGAATGGACTATCCTGGATATATTCTATGATGGTTTATCTGAGTTATCAAAGATGTCACTGGACACTTCTGCAGGTGGATCCATTCACCTAAAGAAAACGCCTGCAGAAGCTCAAGAACTCATTGACATGGTTGCTAATAACCAGTTCATGTACACTTCTGAAAGGAATCCTGTGAATAATGGGACGCCTATGAAGAAGGGAGTTCTTGAAATTGATACTCTAAATGCCATATTAGCTCAGAATAAAATATTGACTCAGCAAGTCAATATGATCTCTCAGAGTCTGCATGGAATGCAAGCTGCATCCAACAGTACTCAAGAGGCATCTTCTGAAGAAGAAGCCTATGATCCTGAGAACGCTGCAATAGCAGAGGTAAATTACTTAGGTGAACCTTATGGAAACACCTATAACTCAACATGGAGAAATCATCCAAATTTCTCATGGAAGGATCAAAAGCCCCAACAAGGCTTTAATAATGGTGGAAGAAACAGGTTTAGCAATAGCAAGCCTTTTCCATCATCAACTCAGCAACAGACAGAGAACTCTGAACAAAATGCTTCTAATTTAGCAAATCTAGTCTCTGATCTATCTAAGGCCACTGTAAGTTTCATGAATGAAACAAGATCTTCCATTAGAAATCTGGAAGCACAAGGCGGCCAGCTGAGTAAAAGGATCACTGAAATCCCTCCTAGTACTCTCCCAAGCAATACAGAAGAGAATCCAAAAGGAGAGTGCAAGGCCATTGACATAAGCGCCATGGCCGAACCTGTGAGGAGAGGAGAGGACGTGAATCCCAAGGAGGAATACCTCCAGGGACGCCCAGTGATCAATAAGGAGCTTCCCTCTGGGGAACCAAAGGACTCTGAGGCTCATCTAGAGACCATAGAGATTCCATTGAACCTCCTTATACCCTTCATGAGCTCTGATGAGTATTCCTCTTCTGAAGAGAATGAGGATGTTACTGAAGAGCAAACTGCCAAGTTTCTTGGTGCAATCATGAAGCTGAATGCCAAATTATTTGGCATTGATACTTGGGAAGTTGAACCTCCCTTGTTCATCAATGAACTAAGTGATCTGGATCAACTGACATTGCCTCAGAAGAGACAGGATCCTGGAAAGTTCATAATACCCTGCACCATAGGCACCATGATCTTTAAGGCTCTGTGTGACCTTGGTTCAGGAATAAACCTCATGCCCCTCTCTGTAATAGAGAAACTGGAAATCTATGGGGTGCAAGCTGCTAAAATCTCATTAGAGATGACAGACAGCTCAAGAAAACAGGTATATGGACAAGTAGAGGACGTGTTAGTAAAGGTTGAAGGCCTTTACATCCCTGCTGATTTCATAGTCCTGGATACTAGAAAGGAAGAGGATGAATCCATCATCCTAGGAAGACCTTTCCTGGCCACAGCAAGAGCTGTGATTGCTGCTGACAGAGGTGAAATATTCCTTCAATGGAATGAGAAGTCCCTTGTGTTTAAAACTCAAGGATCTCCCTCTGCAACCATGGAGAGGAAGCAGAAAAAGCTTCTCTCCAAGCAGAGTCAACCCGAGCCCCCACAGTCAAACTCTAAGTTTGGTGTTGGGAGGCCACAACCAAACTCTAAGTTTGGTGTTGAACTCCCATATCCAAACTCTAAGTTTGGTGTTGGAGAGTCTCAACAAAGCTCTGCACATCTGTGAGGCTCCATGAGAGCCCACTGTCAAGCTATTGACATTAAAGAAGCGCTTGTTGGGAGGCAACCCAATGTTTATCTAATTCTTATTTTTATTGTTTTTCATCTTTTCTTAGGTTCATGATCATGTGGAGTCACAAAATAAATATAAAAATTGAAAACGGAATCAAAAACAGCAGAAGAAAAATTACACCCTGGAGGAGCATCTGTCTGGCGTTCAGCACCAGAACAGAGCATGGTTCTGGCGCTGAACGCCCAAAATGGGCATCTTCTGGGCGCTGAACGCCAGAACAGGCATGGTTCTGGCGTTCAACGCCAGAAATGGCACACAGATGGGCGTTGAACGTCCAAAATGGCCACCAACCTGGCGCTGAACGCCCAGAGTTGGATACAAAGGCATTTTTACATGCCTATTGGGTGCAGGGATGTAAATCCTTGAACACCTCAGGATCTGTGGACCCCACAGGATCCACTCAGGATCTGTGGACCCCACAGGATCCCCACTTACCTCCACTCACTTCTTCTCACCACTCTCTTCCCCATCACCTCTTCACCACTCACATCCACCCACTCCTCCCAATAAACCTACCTCATAAACTCCACCTACCTTCAAAATTCAAAACCAAATTCCCACCCATATGGCCGAACCTTAACCCCCCCTCCATTCCCTATATAAAGACCTCCATTCTTCACCAAATTCACACAACACACCCCTCTACACTCTCCTTAGCCGAAACCATATCTCCCTCTCCCTCTCCATATTTCTTCTTCTTCTTCTTCTATTTTTTGTTTATTGCTCGAGGGCGAGCAATATTCTAAGTTTGGTGTGGTAAAAGCATAGCTTTTTTGTTTTTCCATTACCATTGATGGCACCCAAGACCGGAGAATCCTCTAGAAGAGGGAAAGGGAAGACAAAAGCTTCCACATCCGAGTCATGGGAGATGAAAAGATTCATCTCTAAAGCCCATCAAGACCACTTCTATGATGTTGTGGCCAAGAAGAAGGTGATCCCTGAGGTCTCTTTTAAACTCAAAAGAAATGAGTATCCGGAGATCCGACATGAAATTCAAAGAAGAGGTTGGGAAGTTCTAACAAATCCCATCCAACAAGTCGGCATCCTAATGGTTCAAGAGTTCTATGCCAATGCATGGATCACCAAGAACCATGATCAAAGTAAGAACCCGGATCCAAAGAACTATGTTACAATGGTTCGGGGGAAATACTTAGATTTTAGTCCGGAGAATGTGAGGTTGGCGTTCAACTTGCCATACATGGAAGAGAACGCACGCCCCTACACAAGGAGAGTCAACTTTGATCAAAGGTTGGACCAAGTCCTTATGGACATATGTGTAGAAGGAGCTCAATGGAAGATTGACTCCAAAGGCAAGCCGGTTCAACTAAGAAGATTGGACCTCAAGCCTATAGCTAGAGGATGGTTGGATTTTATTCAATGCTCAATCATTCCCACTAGCAACCGGTCTGAAGTTACTATAGACCGGGCCATCATGATCCATAGCATCATGATTGGAGAAGAGGTGGAAGTTCATGAGATTATACCTCAAGAACTCTACAAGGTGGCTGACAAGTCCTCCACCATGGCAAGGTTAGCCTTTCCTCACCTCATTTGCCACCTATGCAATTCAGCTGGGATTGACATAGAGGGAGATATCCTCATTAAAGAGGAAAAGCCCATCACTAAGAAAAAAATGGAGCAAGCAAGAGAGCCCAGTCATGGAGCTCAAGAGGCGCAAGAAGCTCACTTCCATGAGATCCCTGAGATGCCTCAAATGCACTTTCCTCCACAAAACTATTGGGAGCAAATCAACACCTCCCTAGGAGAATTGAGTTCCAATATGGGACAACTAAGGGTGGAACATCAAGAGCACTCCATCATGCTTCATGAAATAAGAGAAGATCAAAAAGCAATGAGGGAAGAGCAACAAAGACAAGGAAGAGACATAGAAGAGCTCAAGGACATCATTGGTTCCTCAAGAAGGAAACGCCACCATCACTAAGGTGGATTCATTCCTTGTTCTTGCTTTCTCTGTTTTTTATTTTCTATGTTATGTACTTATCTGTGTTTGTGTCTTCATTACATGATCATTAGTAGTTAGTAACTTTGTCTTAAAGATATGAATGTCCTATGAATCCATCACCTCTCTTAAAAGAAAAATGTTTTAATTCAAAAGAACAAGAAGTACATGAGTTTCGAATTTATCCTTGAACTTAGCTTAATTATATTGATGTGGTGACAATGCTTCTTGTTTTCTGAATGTATGCTTGAACAGTGCATATGTCTTTTGAAGTTGTTGTTTAAGAATGTTAAATATGTTGGCTCTTGAAAGAATGATGACTAGGAGACATGTTATTTGATAATCTGAAAAATCATAAAAATGATTCTTGAAGCAAGAAAAAGCAGCAAAGAACAAAGCTTGCAAAAAAAAAAAGAAAGAAAAAAAAGAAAAAAAAGGGGGCGAAAAAAAAATAGAAAAAAAATAATAATAAAGAAAAAGAAAAAGCAAGCAGAAAAAGCCAATAACCCTTAAAACCAAAAGGCAAGGGCAAATAAAAAAGGGATCCCAAGGCTTTGAGCATCAGTGGATAGGAGGGCCTAAAGGAATAAAATCCTGGTCTAAGCGGCTAAACCAAGCTGTCCCTATCCATGTGCTTGTGGCGTGTAGGTGTCAAGTGAAAACTTGAGACTGAGCGGTTAAAGTCAAGGTCCAAAGCAAAAGAAGAGTGTGCTTAAGAACCCTGGACACCTCTAATTGGGGACTTTAGCAAAGCTGAGTCACAATCTGAAAAGGTTCACCCAATTATGTGTCTGTGGCATTTATGTATCCGGTGGTAATACTGGAAAACAAAATGCTTAGGGCCACGGCCAAGACTCATAAAGAAGCTGTGTTCAAGAATCATCATACTGAACTAGGAGAGTCAATAACACTATTCGAAATCTGAAGTTCCTATAGATGCCAATCATTCTGAACCTCAATGGATAAAGTGAGATGCCAAAACTATTCAAGAGGCAAAAAGCTATAAGTCCCGCTCATATGATTGCAGCTATGTTTCATTGATAGTTTGGAATTTATAGTATATTCTCTTCTTTTTATTCTATTTGATTTTCAGTTGCTTGGGGACAAGCAACAATTTAAGTTTGGTGTTGTGATGAGCGGATAATTTATACGCTTTTTGACATTGTTTTTAGTATGTTTTTAGTAGGATCTAGTTACTTTTAGGGATGTTTTCATTAGTTTTTATGTTAAATTCACATTTCTGGACTTTACTATGAGTTTATGTATTTTTCTGTAATTTCAGGTATTTTCTGGCTGAAATTGAGGGACTTGAGCAAAAATCAGATTCAGAGGTTGAAAAAGGACTGCTGATGCTGTTGGATTCTGACCTCCCTGCACTCAAAGTGGATTTTCTGGAGCTACAGAACTCGAAATGGCGCGCTTCCAATTGGAAAGTAGACATCTAGGGCTTTCCAGAAATATATAATAGTCCATACTTTGGCCAAGAATTGATGACGTAAACTGGCGTTCAACGCCAGCCTTCTGCCCAAATCTGGCGTCTAGCGCCAGAAAAGGATCCAAAACCAGAGTTGAACGCCCAAACTGGCACAGAAACTGGCGTTCAACTCCACAAATGGCCTCTGCACGTGCAACACTCAGGCTCAGCCCAAACACACACCAAGTGGGCCCCGGAAGTGGATTTATGCATCAATTACTTACTCATGTAAACCCTAGTAGCTAGTTTATTATAAATAGGACCTTTTACTATTGTATTAGGCATCTTTTGATCATCTTAGGATCTTAGGATCATCTTTGAACGCATTGTTCTTAGATCAAGGGGGCTGGCCATCTCGGCCATGCCTGGACCTTTCACTTATGTATTTTCAACGGTAGAGTTTCTGCACTCCATAGATTAAGGTGTGGAGCTCTGCTGTTCCTCAAAGATTAATGCAAAGTACTTCTGTTTTCTATTCAATTCATCTTATTTCGCTTCTAAGATATCCATTCGCACCAAAGAACGTGATGAAGGTGATGATTATGTGTGACGCTCATCATCCTTCTCCCTTATGAACGCGTGCCTGACAAACACTTCTGTTCTACATGAAATAAGCTAGAATGAGTATCTCTTAGATCTCCTAACCAGAATCTTCGTGGCGTAAGCTAGAATGATGGCGGCATTCAAGAGAATCCGGAAAGTCTAAACCTTGTCTGTGGTATTCCGAGTAGGATTCAATGATTGAATGACTGTGACGAGCTCCTAACTCGCGATTGCAGGGCGTTAGTGACAGACGCAAAAGGATAGTAAATCCTATTCCAGCATGATCGAGAACCGACAGATGAATAGCCGTGCCGTGACAGGGTGCGTGAGCATATTATTCACTGAGAGGATAAGATGAAGCCATTGGCAAGGGTGATGCCTCCAGACGATTAGCCGTGCCGTGACAGGGCATTGGATCATTTTCCCGTGAGATGACCGAAAGTAGCCATTGACAGTGGTGATGTATCACATAAAGCCAGCCATGGAAAGGAGTAAGACTGACTGGATGAAGATAGCAGGAAAGCAGAGGTTCAGAGGAACGAAAAGCATCTCCATTCGCTTATCTGAAATTCCTACCAATGATTTACATAAGTATCTCTATCCCTATTTTATTATATAATATTCGAAAACACCATTATCACTTTATATCTGCCTGACTGAGATTTACAAAGTGACCATAGCTTGCTTCACACCAACAATCTCCGTGGGATTCGACCCTTACTCACGTAAGGTGTTACTTGGACGACCCAGTGTACTTGCTGGTTAGTTGTATCGAAGTTGTGACAATTATGTATTGAGATCAGCGCACCAAGTTGCTCACGTTGCCAGGGATTGTTTGAGCCTGGACATCACAATTTCGTGCACCAACAACCTCCAAGGCATAGCCGAGTTGAAGACTTTGAAGAGGTTGATCAAGAGATGGAGGTTAAAGAAGAAGAAGCACAGCCTCCCATGATCTTGGTAGGCAATGCAGAAGAGATTGAATTAGAAGAAAGCTACCAAGAGGAAGCAGTTGAAGTTGAAGAGGCTTGCAAAGAGGTGGAAGTTGTCAAGGAAGAGCTCAAGGGAATGGAGCTGGAAATCACCTTGCCAAAGTTGTTGGAGACCTCTCCCCCAAAGCCATCACCATCCATCCCTTCATTCAAGTGGATATATCTCTTCTCTCTAAGCTTAATTAGTCCACTTGAATATGCTTTGCTTGAGACGGATGGGCAACTTGGAGCTCTTTGTGGCTATAAGAGTGAGAGGCAGATGGTTAGTGGCTGGCAACACAATCCTAGGTTCGTTGTGGTAGGAAGCTCACGGCTGAATTATCATGGTTGGAAGAATACTAAATTGTATGGGTCTAGTAAGTTGTTTGGATGCCTCAGTGAGAATTTGGATTGCTTACCACCCAGTTGGAACAAAGATTGTCAACAAGAAGACGGGTGCAAAAGCAAGGTTTGGGACCCCGGAATTCATTCTAGCAATCAACACTCTTGGGGCCTTGTCACTTGCTTCAACTTGCTTGAAGACTTTAAGCGTCTAATTTGGGACCCCGGAGGTTACTGGAAGTACAAACATTGGTGGAGATTTCTGGACGAGTTCAAGCATAAGCCACCATGATAGGGAGCTCACCGAATGTCCAACTTAAGGACTATAACTAAAAGTGCTAGGTGGGAGACAACCCACTATGGTATAATCGTTCCTTTTTATTCTTAATATTATTTTATTTTATTTTTACTAGTGTTCATTCATAATTTCTGCATATTCACATGCATTCTACATTTTTCATTCTACATACACAAAAAAAAAAAGAAAATCGTGTCCCACGCGTGCGCGTGAACCACGGGCACGCGTCACATGCGACGCTAAACCTTACAGAAAGTTACGCGGGAGCTGTGCAGGAAGGGTGCCTTGCACACGAGCCAAACCACGCGTACGCGTGGGCGACACATGCGCGTCACCCGTATTTTAGTCACCCCACGCATAAGCGTCAGCGACGCGTACGCGTGGATCGCCAGATCGGCGTCAATGGGTGATTTGGCCGAGAGTTGTGCTGCCTTGGTGCTGGTATTGTGCGTTTAGCACAACCAGTTATCACGCGTACGCGTGACCAACGCTTACGCGTCACTAGGATTCTTGCTCACCCACGCGTAAGCGTGGATGACGCTTACGCGTCGCCTCTTCTTTTGCACACCCACGCGTACGCGTGGGCGACGCTTACGCGTCGCTTCGCAAATTCCATTCTTCTCATTTTCTCTCTCTTTTCTCATCCTTTCCTCCTCCTTTCTCATTTTCTACTTCTTCACCTCTTCAACTTCTCATCCCTATTCTTTTCCATTCTATTTTACTTAATTTATTTGTACGCTTTCATTCATTGTATTTTAATTTTGTGCATATTTTTATTTTATTTTCTAAATTTATTATTTTTTCATTGGTGTTAAATTTTCTTATTCAACTGTTACATCTTTTCTGGTATTATTTTGGTGCTTAGTGACTTGTTTTCCACTGTTGGGTAATATTATTTAAGTCAATGCTAATCTTTTATGATACTTATATTCCATGTGAATTGATATGAATTTAGATTGTCTTTCATTACTTACTATCTCTTCCCCGTTGTTACAATTTTTGCACTGTTGGTATGCCATTTGCTTCCACTGTTTTCTCACTTGCATGTTGTAGCTACCATGTAATTGAGACCCTTATTATTTGGCATTAACCCAACCATATTTTATTTGTTTCCTATCCTTGTTTTGGGTTACTTTTCTTCCCTTTTCTCTTCTTTCAGGATGGCCACCGGGAAAGGAGAAGAGAAGCTTCTCAATGGGGCGACAGACAAGTCCATCTGCACAATCTATGGAGAAAAGCATCAGTGTAGCAACCCGTCCACTTGCACATCTTAGCATGCACCGAGGACGGTGCAATCTTTAAGTGTGGGGAGGTCGATACCGACTTCCGTGTGTTAGTTACTTTCTTCTCAACACCAATATTTTATTTTCTTTGCTAGTTCATTGTTGCATTTGCATGTTTGATTGCATATTTGTTTGATTTTGTGCATATTTTACCACCACTTGGTTAAAGTAATATTTTCTTTTTCAAGAAACTTTTTATAGCATTCCACTAATTTGAATTAAAATTTTTATTGAACTTGTTTGAAGAAATATTATTTTGGAACATGGTTTAGAGCTCGAACACACAAAACCTGTGAGATTTTTGAGCTTATTTGATTGGTTGCATTTTATCAACCAATATTTTATTTTTAGTGTGTTGTTCTCTCTAAAATTGTGATCTTTGTCTTGCTTAATTCTATATTTCCATGGTTTGATGTATGCATGCACTTGCATGATTGAGGCCTTTGTTTCACTGAGCTTACATACCCATATGGTCTTATCTTTCATTATCCCTCGCAAACCAATTTTGAGCCTATTTTACACCCTTTGTTCTTTACTTTAGTACATCATTAACTCTAAGTGGAAAACAATAATGTCCTTAATTTGAATTCTTGATTAGCTTGGACTAGTGAGAGTGCTCACGAATTAAGTGTGAGAAAGTTGGGTTTGCCAATATTTGGTTTAAGAATTGGGTGTTGTATATCTTTATAAAAATGTGAAAGAAATGTTTAGGACATGTTCAATTCATTCAATAATTTAATCATATGCATTGAGAAAATAATATATATATATATATATATATATATATATATATATATATATATATATATATAAATAAAAAAAGAGAAGAAGAAAAAGAGAAAAAGAAAAGAAAAAGAGCAAATAAGTAAAGGGAGACAAAATGCCCCAAAGTAAATGGTGAAAGCAATGCATATGTACTATACTCGAAATTAGAATGCATGAATATGTGGAAAACATGGTTAATGGATAGTTAGATGTGGTATTATGATTACATGGATTGTCTTAAGTTAGGTGAAAAGTTTAAGTTAATTAAGGATTCAGATTTTAGTCCACTTGGCCAAATACAATCCTACCTTGACCCTAACCCCATTACAACCCTTAAAAGACCTCTTGATATGTGTATCTGTGCATTAAATTTTTGTTGATTGTCAGATGAAGAGCAAGCCTTAGAAAGCAAGATTAGTAGAGAATTGAGAAATCGAACCTTAAACACTTGAGTGATTAGAGTGTATACACTTCTGGTGAGGGTTCGATGCTCGATTCTTTGTTCCCGGCTTTCATGAGCTATTTTCTTCTGCAAGTCTATTTGTACTTCATTTTTATGATTTGAGTTAGTGAAATCCAGTTCATATTTGTTTTTGAAAGGTTTATTTACTTTTAACCAAGTAGGTAGAAGTATTTTTGCATTTAGTTGCATTCATATAGATAGGTTGCATTTCATAAGTTTTACCATTCCCCTTCACTCTCTTATAGCTTCTCTTGAGCTTATCATGAGGACATGCTAATGTTTAAGTGTGGGGAGATTTGATGCACCATTATTTCATGGTACATCTTGTACCTAATTGAATGGATTTTATCCACTAAACTCACACTTATTCATACTAATTGCATGGTTTTACATTTTTCTTCCTAAATTTTGTGCTACGATTAAAAACATGCTTCTTTGGCCTTAAATTGCTAATTAATAATCCTCTCTTATTACCATTTGATGCTGTAATATGTGTGTTAAGAAATTTCAGGGTTTATAGGGCAGGAATGGCTTAGATGATGGAAAGGAAGCATACAAAAGTGGAAGGAATACAAGAAACTGAAGGAATTGCTAAGCTGTCCAGCCTGACCTCTGCGTACTAAATCAACCATAACTTGAGCTACAGAGGTCCAAATAATGCAGTTCAAGTTGAGTTGGAAAGCTGATATCCGGGGCTTCGCAACGATATATAATTTACCATAGTTTCCTTGAGGATAGGCGATGCGCACGCTTGGATCATGCGCACGCGTGACCTGGAGAAAAATCAATCCATGCGTACGCATGGACGACACGTACGCGTGACTTTGCCGCGTGCTGGACGTATCAAAAATCGCTGAGGGCAATTTCTGGGCTGTTTTTGACCCAATTTTTGACCCAGAAAACACATATTAGAGGCTATAAAGTAGGGGAACCCATTCATTCATGGATACAACATTCATAATTCACAATTTTAGGTTTTAGATGTAGTTTTCTAGAGAGAGAGGCTCTCTCCTCTCTCTTAGGATTTAGGATTTCTCTTAGTTTTAGGATTGCTTCTTCTCAATTCCAGGTTCAATGTTCTTTTAATTTAGTTTCTCTTATCTACTTTTATTTATTCTAGTACTTTGGTTTATCTATTTCTCTTGGTAATTACTTATTTAGCCAAATTGGCTTATGAACTCTTCATGTTAGATTTTAATTTCTATTTAATGCAATTTGAGGTATTTCAGATTTATGATATTTTTAGCTTTAATTGATGAAAAGGCATTTTTATTCGAATAGATTTTCTCCTCTTGGCTTTGGTTGAGTAATTCGTGACACTTGAGTTATCAAACTCAGCTGTTGATTGAAAATTAGAATTTGCTGATTGATTTGGATTTCTTTAAGGCTAGTCTTTCTAAAGGAGTTGACTAGGACTTGAGGAATCAAATTGATTAGTCCACTTTACTTTCCTTTATTTAGTAAGGGTTAACTAAGTGGGAACAATAAATAATTCTCATCACACTTGATAAGGATAATTAGGATGGGATTTCCAGTTCTCATACCTTGCTAAGAGCTTTATTAGTTATTATTTTAATTCTTGCAATTTACTTTTCCTGTTCATTATTCAAAAACCCCAAAAAGATAATCTTCCATAACCAATAATAAATCACACCTCCCTGCAATTCCTTGAGAGACGACTCGAGGTTTAAATACTTTGGTTATAAATTTTATTGGGTTTGCTTTAGTGATAAACAAGTTTTTGTACGAAAGGATTCTTTGTTGGTTTAGAAACTATACTAGCAACGAGACTTTATCTGTAAAATTTCTTTACTAACAGAAATCCCGTTCGTCATCGTCCAAGTAATACCTTACGTGAGTAAGGGTCAATCCCACGGAGATTGTCGGCTTGAAGCAAGCTATGGTCATCTTGTAAATCTTAGTCAGGCAGATTCAAATGGTTATGAGGTTTTGATAATTAAAAGATAAATAAAACATAAAATAAGATACTTATGTAATTCATTGGTTGGAATTTCAGATAAGTGTTTGGAGATGCCTAGTCGCTTCTGAACCTCTGCTTTCCTATTGTCTTCTTCCAATCATGTGTGCCCCCTTCCATGGCAAGCTGTATGATCCTCTCGGATGAAAAATACTAGGTACGGTTTCTGCACGGCTAATCACTTGTCGGATTTCTCGTCTCGAATGAAAAATACCAGGTACAGCTACCGCACAGCTAATCATCTGTCGGTTCTCACTAGCGTCGGAATAGGATCTCTCTATCCTTTTGCACACTGTCACCACGCCCAACATTCGTGAGTTTGAAGCTCGTCACAGACATCCCTTCCCAGATCCTACTCGGAATGCCACAGATAAGGTTTAAACTTTCCAGATCTCAGAAATGCTGCCAATTGGTTCTAGCCTATACCACGAAGGTTCTAATCTTCCGGACTCGGTCTGTAGATCAGAGACCCAAGAGAATATACTCCGGCTGTCGTCCAATGACTATGTTGAATATCATGTAGACCGCTTGTGGTTGTCAGGCACGCGGATCTTGGCTAAGCGAGTAACGAAGATAGTGGGTGATTGTCACGGGTCACCCCTTCATTCTGACTTAATTGAATTAAGTATAAGAGTATATCTTAAAGAAGAAGTAGGCTTGAATTGAAAGAGAAACAATAGTACTTGCATTAATTCATGAAGAATAGCAGAGCTCCACACCTTAATCTATAAGGTGTAGAAACTCCACTGTAGAAAATAATAAGAGAAAGAGGTCTAGGTGATGAGCGGATAATTTATGCGCTTTTTGGCATTGTTTTTAGTATGTTTTTAGTAGGATCTAGTTACTTTTAGGGATGTTTTTATTAGTTTTTATGTTAAATTCATATTTTTGGACTTTACTATGAGTTTGTGTGTTTTTCTGTGATTTCAGGTATTTTTTGGCTGAAATTGAGGGACTTGAGCAAAAATCAGATTCAGAGGTTGAAGAAGGACTACTGATGCTGTTGGATTCTAACCTCCCTGCACTCAAAGTGGATTTTCTGGAGCTACAGAACTTCAAATGGCGCGCTCTTAACGGTGTTGGAAATTAGACATCAAGGGCTTTCCAGCAATATATAATAGTCCATACTTTGCCCGAGTTTAGATGACGCAAAAGGGCGTTGAACACCAGTTCTACGCTGCAGTCTGGAGTTAAACGCCAGAAACACGTCACGAACCAAAGTTGAACGCCAAAAACACGTTACAACTTGGCGTTCAACTCCAAAAGAAGCCTCTGCACGTGTAAACTTCAAGCTCAGCCCAAGCACACACCAAGTGGGCTCCGGAAGTAGATTTATGCATCAATTACTTACTTCTCTAAACCCTAGTAACTAGTTTAGTATAAATAGGACTTTTTACTATTGTATTAGACATCTTGGGACGTCTAGTTCTTAGATCATGGGGGCTGGCCATTCGGCCATGCCTGAACCTTTCACTTATGTATTTTTCAACGGTAGAGTTTCTGCACTCCATAGATTAAGGTGTGGAGCTCTGCTGTTCCTCATGATTTAATGCAAAGTACTACTGTTTTATATTCAATCCAACTTATTCCGCTTCTAAGATATCCATTCGCACCCAAGAACATGATGAATGTGATGATTATGTGACGCTCATCATCATTCTCACTTATGAACGCGTGCCTGACAAACACTTCCGTTCTACATGTAAACAAGCTAGAATGAGTATCTCTTAGATATCTAATACAGAAGACCGAGTCCGAGATATTAGAATCTTCGTGGTATATGTTAGAACCCATGGATGGCCATTCCTGAGATCCAGAAAGTCTAAACCTTGTCTGTGGTATTCCGAGTAGGATCTGGGAAGGGATGGCTGTGACGAACTTCAAACTCGCGAGTGCTGGGCGTAGTGACAGACGCAAAAGGAGGGTGAATCCTATTTCAGTATGATCGAGAACCTCCAGATGATTAGCCGTGCCGTGACAGAGCATTTGGACCTTTTTCACAGAGAGGATGGGATATAGCCATTGACAACGGTGATGTCTTACAGAAAGCTTACCATGGAAAGGAGTAGGACTGGTTGGATGAAGACAGTAGGAAAGCAGAGGTTCAGAGGAACGAAAGCATCTCTATACGCTTATCTGAAATTCTCACCAATGAACTACATAAGTATTTCTATCTTTATTTTCTGTTTATTTATTATTATTATTCGAAAACTCCATAACCATTTGATATCCGCCTGACTGAGATTCACAAGATGACCATAGCTTGCTTCATACCAACAATCTCCGTGGGATCGACCCTTACTCACGTAAAGTTTTATTACTTGGACGACCCAGTGCACTTGCTGGTTAGTTGTATCGAAGTTGTGACAAATTATGAATTAAGATTAGAGCACCAAGTTTTTGGAGCCATTACCAGGGATCACAATTTCGTGCACCAAGTTTTTGGCGTCGTTGCCGGGGATTTATTTCGCATTTATTTCCGGTAACACCAGTGCCAAGTTTGATCCGGCAACAACACCAAGTTTTTGGCACCGTTGCCGGGGATTGTTCGACTTTGGACAACTGACGGTTCATCTTGTTGCTCAGATTAGGTAATTTTCTTTTTCGTTTTATTTTCAAAAAAAAAACAATTTATTTTCAAAAATCTTTCAAAAAAAAATTTCTTTTCCCTTTGTTTTCGAAAATTATTTAAAAATTTTTAAGAATGAATTCTAAAGTTTCAAAATGGTATGCTGAAGTTTGGCTGGCCATCAAGCTTTAGACTAACCTGGTATGATTCCTGGAATCTTGATTGAGGACTATGAATTCATTGCTTCCTTTTCCCTATATATGTTTTCAAAAAAAATAAAAATATACAAAATACAAAAAAAAATTAATAAAATCATAAAATCAAAAATATTTTGTGTTGTTTCTTGTTTGAGTCTTGAGTCAATTTTTAAATTTGGTGTCAATTGCATATTTTTATTTTTCTAAAAATTTTCGAAAATTCATGCATTCATAGTGTTCTTCATGATCTTCAAGTTGTTCTTGGTAAGTCTTCTTGTTGGATCTTCATATTTTCTTGTTTTGGGTCTTTTCTTGTTTTTCATATGCATTTTTAATTTGTTAGTTTCTAAAGTTTGAAAATTTCTAAGTTTGGTGTCTTGCATATTTTTCTTTCATTAAAAATTTTCAAAAATAAGTCTTGATGTTCATCTTGATCTTCAAAGTGTTCTTGGTGTTCATCTTGACATTCATAGTGTTCTTGCATACATTGTGTGTTTTGATTCATAATTTTTATGTTATGAGTCTTTTTCATGTTTTTCTCTTTTTTCATTAAAAATTCAAAATCAAAAAATATCTTTTCCTTATTTTACTCAAAATTTTTGAAAATATGATTTGATTTAGTCAAAAAGTTTTTAAATTTAATTGTTTCTTATGAATCAAATCAAATTTTCAATTTAAAAATCTTATCTTTTCAAAATCTTTTTCAAAAATCAAATCTTTTTCAAAATTTCTTTCTAAAATTTTCGAAAATTTTTCAAATTAATTTTCAAAAATCTTTTTCTTAATTTTAGTTCATGATTTTCGAATTAGTTACTAACATTTAATTTAATGTGATTGATTCAAAAATTTCAAGTTGTTACTTGCCTAGTAAGAAAGGTTCAATCTTTAAACTCTAGAATCATATCTTTTTAGTTTCTTGTTAGTCAAGTAATCAACTTTAGTTTTCAAAATCAAATCTTTTTAATTTTCTTTTCAAATCTTCAATTTAAAATTTCAATCATATCTTTTTTTCAAATTCAATTTCAAAATCTTTTCTAACTTCTTATCTTTTTAAAATTGATTTTCAAATCTTATATTTTTGTTTCAATCATATCTTTTTAAATTTCAATCATATCTTTTTCAAAAACAAATTTCAAAACTTTTTCAATCAATCTTATCTTTTTGTTTCAATCATATCTTTTTCAAAACTACCTAACTAATCCTCTCTCTCATTTTCGAAAATTCCCTCTCTCCTTTTTCAAAATTTCTTTTTAATTAATTAATTATTTTAAATTTTAATTTTAATTTTATTCTTCCTTTAATTTTCGAAAATCATCAACTCCTTTTTAAAATTTATTTTCAAAATCTAACTTTCAAATTTAATTTTAATTAAATTTCGAAATTCTCTCTCTCATCTCCTTCTATTTATTTATTCATCTACTAACACCTCTCTCCCATCCAAAAATTCGAACACCACCTCCCTCTCTGTGTTCGAGTTCTTCCTCTTCTCTTCTTTACATTACATTCTTTTCTTCTTCTACTCACACAAAGGAATCTCTATACTGTGACATAGAGGATTTCATGTTTTCTTTGTTATTCTCTTCTTTGTCATATGAGCAGGAGCAAGGACAAGAACATTCTTGTTGAAGCAGATCCTGAACCTGAAAGGACTCTGAAAAGGAAACTAAGAGAAGCTAAAATACAATAATCCAGAGACAACCTTACAGGAATTTTCGAACAGGAAGAGGAGATGGCAGCCGAAAATAATAATAATGCAAGGAGGATTCTTGGTGACTTTACTGCACCTAATTCCAATTTACATGGAAGAAGCATCTCAATCCCTGCCATTGGAGCAAACAATTTTGAGCTTAAACCTCAATTAGTGTCTCTGATGCAACAGAACTGCAAGTTTCATGGACTTCCATCTGAAGATCCTTTTCAGTTCTTAACTGAATTCTTGCAGATATGTGATACTGTTAAGACCAATGGGCTTGATCCCGAGGTCTACAGGCTTATGCTTTTCCCGTTTGCTGTAAGAGACAGAGCTAGCGTGTGGTTGGACTCTCAACCCAAAGATAGCCTGAACTCTTGGGATAAGCTGGTCACGGCTTTCTTAGCCAAGTTCTTTCCTCCTCAAAAGCTCAGTAAGCTTAGAGTAGATGTTCAAACCTTCAGACAGAAAGAAGGTGAATCCCTCTATGAAGCTTGGGAAAGATATAAGCAACTGACCAAAAAGTGTCCTTCTGACATGCTTTCAGAATGGACCATCCTGGATATATTCTATGATGGTCTGTCTGAATTAGCTAAGATGTCATTGGATACTTCTGCAGGTGAATCCATTCACCTAAAGAAAACGCCTGCAGAAGCTCAAGAACTCATTGACATGGTTGCTAATAACCAGTTTATGTACACTTCTGAGAGGAATCCTGTGAGTAATGGGACGCCTCAGAAGAAGGGAGTTCTTGAAATTGATACTCTGAATGCCATATTGGCTCAGAATAAAATATTAACTCAGCAAGTCAATATGATTTCCCAGAGTCTGAATGGAATGCAAGCTGCATCCAACAGTACTCAAGAGGCATCTTCTGAAGAAGAAGCTTATGATCCTGAGAATCCTGCAATAGCAGAGGTGAATTACATGAGTGAACCATATGGAAATACCTATAATCCCTCATGGAGAAATCACCCAAATCTTTCATGGAAGGATCAACAAAAGCCTCAACAAGGCTTTAATAATGGTGAAAGAAATAGGTTTAGCAATAGCAAGCCTTTTCCATCATCCACTCAGCAAAAGACAGAGAATTCTTAGCAGAATCTATCTAGCTTAGCAAATTTAGTCTCTGATCTATCTAAGGCCACTCTAAGTTTCATGAATGAAACAAGGTCTTCCATTAGAAATCTGGAAGCACAAGTGGGCCAGCTGAGTAAAAGAATCACTGAAACCCCTCCTAGTACTCTCCCAAGCAATACAGAAGAAAATCCAAAAGGAGAGTGCAAGGCCATTGAAATGACCATCATGGCCGAATCCAAGGAGGAAGGGGAGGATGTGAATCCCAAGGAGGAAGACCTCCTGGGATGTCCAGTGATCAACAAGGAGTTTCCCTTTGAGGAACCAAAGGAATCTGAGGCTCATTTAGAGACCATAGAGATTCCATTGAACCTCCTTATGCCCTTCATGAGCTCTGATGAGTATTCTTCTTCTGAAGAGAATGAGGATGTTACTGAAGATCAAGTTGCCAAGTACCTTGGTGCAATCATGAAGATGAATGCCAAACTATTTGGTAATGAGACTTGGGGAGATGAACCTCCCCTGTTCACCAATGAACTAAATGTATTGGATCAACTGAGATTGCCTCAGAAGAAACAGGATCCTGGAAAGTTCCTAATACCTTGTACCATAGGCACCATGACCTTTGAGAAGGCTCTATGTGACCTTGGATCAGGAATAAACCTCATGCCACTCTCTGTAATGGAGAAACTGGGAATCTTTGAGGTGCAAGCTGCTAGAATCTCATTAGAGATGGCAGACAATTCAAGAAAAGAGGCTTATGGTCAGGTAGAGGACGTGTCAGTAAAGGTTGAAGGCCTTTACATCCCTGCTGATTTCATAATCCTAGACACTGGGAAGGAAGAGGATGAAGCCATCATCCTTGGAAGACCCTTCCTAGCCACAGCAAGAACTGTGATTGATGTGGACAGAGGAGAATTGATCCTTCAACTAAATGAGGACAATCTTATGTTTAAAACTCAAGGATCTATCTCTGTAACCATGGAGAAGAAGCATGAAAAGCTTCTCTCACTGCAGAGTCAACCAGAGCCCCCACAGTCAAACTCTAAGTTTGGTGTTGGGAGGCCACAACCAAACTCTAAGTTTGGTGTTGAAATCCCATATCCAAACTCTAAGTTTGGTGTTGAGAAGTCTCAACAATGCTCTGAACATCTGTGAGGCTCCATGAGATCTCACTGTCAAGCTATTGACATTAAAGAAGCACTTGTTAGGAGGCAACCCAATTTTTATTTTATTTTCATTCCTATTGTTCTTTCATGTTTTATTAGGTTCATGATCATGTGGAGTCACAAAATAAATAGAAAAATTAAAAACAGAATCAAAAACAGCAGAAGAAAAATCACACCCTGGAGGAAGGGCTTACTGGCGTTTAAACGCCAGTAAGGAGCATCTGGCTAGCGTTCAACACCAGAACAGAGCATGGATCTGGAGTTGAACGCCAAAAACAAGCAGCATCCTGGTGTTCAGACGCCAGGAATGCACACTGAGGAAAGCTGGCGCTGAACGCCAAAAACAAGCATAGAACTGGCGTTCAACGCCAGAAACATGCTGCATCTGGGCGTTGAATGCCCAGAACAAGCATCAATTCGGCGTTTAAACGCCAGAATTGCATGCAAAGGCATTTTACATGCCTTAATGGTGCAGGGATGTAAATCCTTGACACCTCAGGATCTGTGGATCCCACAGGATCATCTCAGTATCTGTGGACCCCACAGGATCCCCACTACCTCCACTCATCCTCTCCCCTCTTCTCATTCATCCTCTCTTCCCAATAAACACCTTTCCCCAAAATCCTTCACCAATGACCTCAATCTCTCTCTTCCCTATTACCTATTCACCACTCACATCCATCCACTCTTCCCCATAAACCTACCTCATAAACCCCACCTACCTTCAAAATTCAAAATCACTTTCCAACCCAAACCCACCCCATATGGCCGAACCTTAACCCCTCTCCCTCCACTATATAAACCTCTCCATTCTTCTTCATTCTCACACAACACAACCCTCTCATCCCCTTCTTGGCCAAAACACAACCCTCTCTCCCTCTCTTCCATATCTTCTTCTTCTTCTTCTTTTCTTTCTTCTCTTGCTCGAGGGCGAGCAATATTCTAAGTTTGGTGTGGTAAAAGGATAAGCTTTTTATTTTTCCATTACCATTGATGGCACCTAAGACCGGAGAATCCTCTAGAAAAGGGAAAGGGAAGACAAAAGCTTCCACCTCCGAGTCATGGGAGATGGAAAGATTCATCTCCAAAGCCCATCAAGACCACTTCTATGATGTTGTGGCCAAGAAGAAGGTGATCCCCGAGGTCCCTTTCAAACTCAAGAAAAATGAGTATCCGGAGATCCGACATGAGATCCAAAGAAGAGGTTGAGAAGTTCTAACAAACCCCATCTAACAAGTCGGAATTCTAATGGTTCAAGAGTTCTATGCTAATGCATGGATCACTAGGAACCATGATCAAAGTAAAAACCTGAACCCAAAGAATTATCTCACCATGATTCGGGGGAAATACTTAGATTTTAGTCCAGAAATTGTGAGGTTGGCGTTCAAGTTGCCAATGATGGAAGAGAACGCACGCCCCTACACAAGGAGAGTCAACTTTGATCAAAGGTTGGATCAAGTCCTCATGAACATATGTGTGAAAGGAGCTCAATGGAAGATTGACTCAAAAGGCAAACCGGTTCAACTGAGAAGACTGGACCTTAAGCCTGTAGCTAGAGGATGGTTGGAGTTCATTCAACGCTCAATCATTCCCACTAGCAACCGGTCTGAAGTTACTATAGACCGGGCCATCATGATCCATAGCATCATGATTGGAGAAGAGGTGGAGGTTCATCCAGATCAAAGAAGATCCTACTCGGAATACCACAGACAAAGTTTAGACTTTTTGGATCTCAGGAATGGCCATCCATGGGTTCTAACTTATACCACGAAGATTCTAATATCTCGGACTCGGTCCTCTGTATTAGATATCTAAGAGATACTCATTCTAGCTTGTTTACATGTAGAACGGAAGTGTTTGTCAGGCACGCGTTCATAAGTGAGAATGATGATGAGCGTCACATAATCATCACATCCATCATGTTCTTGGGTGCGAATGGATATCTTAGAAGCGGAATAAGTTGGATTGAATATAAAACAGTAGTACTTTGCATTAAATCATGAGGAACAGCAGAGCTCCACACCTTAATCTATGGAATGCAAAAACTCTACCGTTGAAAAATACATAAGTGAAAGGTTCAGGCATGGCCGAATGGCCAGCCCCCATGATCTAAGAACTAGACGTCCCAAGATGTCTAATACAATAGTAAAAAGTCCTATTTATACTAAACTAGTTACTAGGGTTTACAGAAGTAAGTAATTGATGCATAAATCCACTTCTGGGGCCCACTTGGTGTGTACTTGGGCTGAGCTTAAAGTTTATACGTGTAGAGGCTTCTTTTGGAGTTGAACGCCAAGTTGTAACGTGTTTTTGGCATTCAACTCTGGTTTGTGACGTGTTTCTGGCGTTTAACTCCAGACTGCAGCATAGAACTGGCGTTCAACGCCCTTTTGCGTCGTCTAAACTCAGGCAAAGTATAGACTATTATATATTTCTGGAAAGCCCTGGATGTCTACTTTCCAACGCTGTTGAGAGCGCGCCTTTTGGAGTTCTGTAGCTCCAGAAAATCCACTTTGAGTGCAGGAAGGTCAGAATCCAACAGCATCAGCAGTCCTTCTTCAACCTCTGAATTTGATTTTTGCTCAAGTCCCTCAATTTCAGCCAGAAAATACCTGAAATCACAGAAAAATATACAAATTCATAGTAAAGTCCAGAAATGTGAATTTAACATAAAAACTAATAAAAACATCCCTAAAAGTAACTAGATTCTACTAAAAACATACTAAAAACAATGCCAAAAAGCGTATAAATTATCCGCTCATCACAACACCAAACTTAAATTGTTGTTTGTCCCCAAGCAACTAAAAATCAAATAGGATAAAAAGAAGAGAATATACTATAAATTCCAAAATATCAATGAAACATAGCCCCAATCAGATGATCGGGACTTGTAACTTTTTGTCTCTTGAATAGTTTTGGCATCTCACTTTATCCTTTGAAGTTCTGAATGATTGGCATCCATAGGAACTCAGAATTTAGATAGTGTTATTGATTCTCCTAGTTCAGTATGTTGATTTTTGAACACAACTATTTTATGAGTCTTGGCCGTGACCCTAAGCATTTTATTTTCCAGTATTACCACCGGATACATAAATGCCATAGACACATAACTGGGTGAACCTTTTCAGATTATGACTCAGCTTTGCTAGAGCCCCCAGTTAGAGGTGCCCAGAGCTCTTAAGCACACTCTTTTTTGCTTTGGACCACGACTTTAACCGGTCAGTCTCAAGCTTTTCACTTGACACCTTCACGCCACAAGAACATGGTTAAGGACAGCTCGATTTAGCCGCTTAGGCCAGGATTTTATTCCTTTGGGCCCTCCTATCCATTAATGCTCAAAGCTTTGTATCCTTTTTACCCTTGCCTTTTAGTTTAAAGGATTATTGGCTTTTTCTGCTTGCTTTTTTTTTATTTTTTGCCATTTTTTTGCCTTTTTCTCGCAAGCTTTTGCTTTTCACTGCTTTTTCTTGCTTCAAGAATCAATTTTATGATTTTTCAGATTATCAATAACATTTCTCTTTTTTCATTATTCTTTCAAGAGCCAACAATTTTAACATTCATAAACTTTACTGTAAAAAATATGTACTGTTCAGGCATTCATTCAGAAAACAAAAAGTATTGCCACCACATCAAAATAATTAAACTATTTTCAAGATAGAATTTGAAATTCATGTACTTCTTTTTCTTTTTCAGAAAATATTTTTTATTTAAGAAAGGTGAAGGATTCATAGGACATTCATAGCTTTGAGGCATAGACACTAAACACTAATGATCATGTAATAAAGACAAAAACATAGACAAAACATAAAGCATAGAAACTGAAAAACAGAAAGATAAGAACAAGGAAATTAAAGAACGGGTCCACCTTAGTGGCGGCAGCTAGTTCTTCCACTTGAAGATCTTATGGAGTGCTTGAGCTCCTCAATGTCTCTTCCTTGCCTTTGTTGCTCTTCCCTCATGGCTCTTTTGGTCCTCTCTGATTTCATGGAGGATGATGGAGTGCTCTTGGTGCTCCACTCTTAATTGCTCCATGTTGGAACTCAAATCTCCTAAAGAGGTGTTTAGTTACTCCCAATAGTTTTGTGGAAGAAAGTATATCCCTTGAGGTATCTCAGGGATTTCTTGATGAGGAATTTTCTCATGCTCTTGTTGAGGTCCATGAGTGGGCTCTCTTGTTTGATCCATCCTCTTTTTAATGATGGGTTTGTCCTCTTCAATGAGGATATCTTCCTCTATGACAATTCCTACTGAATTGCATAGGTTACAGATGAGATGAGGAAGGCTAACCTTGCCAAAGTGGAGGGTTTGTCTGCCACCTTATATAGTTCTAGAGGTATGATCTCATGAACTTCTACTTGCTCTCCAATCATGATACTATGGATCATGATAGCCCAGTCTATTGTAACTTCAGATCGGTTGCTAGTACGGATGATAGAGCATTGGATGAACTCTAACCATCCTCTAGCCACAGGCTTGAGGTCAAGCCTTCTCAGTTGAACCAGCTTGCCTTTGAAGTCTCTCTTCCATTGAGCTCCTTCCACACAGATGTCCATGAGGACTTGATCCAACCTTTGATCAAAGTTGACCTTTCTAGTAAAAGGATGAGGATCTCCTTGCATCACTGGCAAGTTAAATGCCAACCTCACATTTTCCGGACTGAAATCCAAGTATTTTCCCCGAACTATTGTGAGCCAATTCCTTGGGTTCGAGTTCATACTTTGATCATGGTTCTTAGTGATCCATGCATTAGCATAGAACTCTTGAACCATTAAGATTCTGACTTGTTGGATGGGGTTGGTGAGAGCTTCCCAACCTCTTCTTCGAACTTCACGTCGGATCTCCGGATATTCACTCTTTTTGAGCATGAAGGGGACTTCAGGAATCACCCTTTTCTTGGCCACAACTTCATAGAAGTGGTCTTGATGGACCTTTGAGATGAATCTCTCCATCTTCCATGACTCGGAGGTAGAAGCAATTGCCTTCCCTTTCCTCTTTCTAGAGGTTTCTCCGGCCTTAGGTGCCATTAATGGTTATGGAAAAATAAAAAGTAGAGCTTTTTCCCATACCAAACTTAAAAGGTTTGCTCCTACTCGAGCAAAAAAAAAGAGAGAAAGGAGGAGAAGAAGAAGAAATGGAGGGGATAGATGGGTGTGTTGGATTCGGCCAAGGGGGGTTTAAGTGTTTATGAAATGTGAAATTGAAGGTGGTAAGGAGGGGTATTTATAGGGTAAGAGAGAGAGGGAAGTCGTGTATGAAGGGGTTGGGTTTGGGAGGGAAATATTTTGAATTTTAATGGTGAGGTAGGTGGGATTTTATGATGGGTTTTTGGGGAGTAGTGGATAGATGTGAGTGGTGAAGAGGGTAGGATTTGATAGGTGAGTGGTGTTTGGAGAATGGGTATTGATGTGATTGGTCAAGGATATTTGGGGAAGAGTGTTATGGAAAGGTGTGAAGAGGAGAGAAGAAGAGAGTTAGGGTAGGTGGAAATCCTGTGGGGTTCACAGATCCTGAGGTGTCAAGGAATTCTGGTCCCTGCACCTCTCTAGCATTTAAACGCCCTCTGTGTGCCATTTTTGGCGTTTAACGCCATCTCTGCTACCTTTTCTAGCATTAAACACCAGGCTGAACATCTACCTAAAGAAAACATAAAATAACAATGGAAAACAAATGTCTATAAAAATAAATATAATTAAATAACATTAGGTTGCCTCCCAATAAGCGTTTCTTTAATGTCAATAGCTTGACAGTGAGCTCTTAGAGAGCTTCACAGAGACTCAGAGCTTAATGGTGGCCTCCCAACACCAAACTTAGAAGTTGAGTGTGGGGGCTCTGTTTGACTCTGTATTGAGAGAAGCTTTTCATGCTTCCTTTCCATGGTTACAGAAGAAGATCCTTGAGCCTTAAACATAAGGTGGTCCTTATTCAATTGAAGGACTAACTCTCCTCTGTCCACATCAATCACAGCCCTTGCTGTGGCTAGGAAGGGTCTTCCAAGGATGATGGATTCATCCTCATCCTTCCCAGTGTCTAGGATTATGAAATCAGCAGGGATGTACAGGCCTTCAACCTTTACTAAGACATCCTCTACAAGTCCATAAGCCTGTTTCATTGACTTGTCTGCCATCTCTAATGAGATTCTTGCAGCTTGTACATCAAAAATCCTTCGTTTCTCCATTACAGAGAGTGGCATAAGGTTTATACCTGACCCCAGGTCACACAGAGCCTTCTCAAAGGTCATGGTGCCTATGGTACAGGGTATTAAGAATTTTTCAGGATTCGATTTCTTCTGAGGTAATTTCAGTTGAACCAAAGCATTCAGCTCATTGATGAGCAATGGAGGTTCATCCTCCCAAGTCTCATTACCAAATAACATGGCATTCAGCTTCATGATTACTCCTAGATGCTGAGCTACTTGTTCTTCAACAATATCTTCATCTTCTTCAGAGGAAGAATACTTATCAGAGCTGGTGAATTACAACAATAAGTTCCATGGAATTTCTATGGTCTCTATATGAGCCTCAGAT
Source organism: Arachis hypogaea (assembly GCF_003086295.3). Classification (NCBI taxonomy): domain Eukaryota; kingdom Viridiplantae; phylum Streptophyta; class Magnoliopsida; order Fabales; family Fabaceae; genus Arachis; species Arachis hypogaea. The sequence continues at coordinate 112,814,731 of NC_092048.1, forward strand.
TCCTTTGGTTCCTCAATAGGGAACTCCTTATTGGTCAGTGGACGTCCATTGAGGTCCTCCTCACTGGAAATCACTGCCTCTTCCTCCTCTATAGGTTCGGCCACTTTGGATATGGTTATGGCCTTGCACTCTCTTTTTGGATTCTCTTCTGTATTACTTCGGAGAGTACTAGGAGGAGTTTCAGTCACTCTTTTACTCAACTGACCCACTTGTGCCTCCAAATTTCTGATGGAGGACCTTGTTTCAGTTATGAAACTGAGAGTGGTCTTAGATAGATCAGAAACTATGGTTGCTAAGTTGGAGAGGTTCTGCTTAGAATTCTCTGTCTGTTGCTCAGAAGATGATGGAAAAAGTTTGCTATTGCCAAACCGAGTTTTCTCACCATTATTATTATGGAAGCCTTGTTGAGGCTTCTGTTGATCATTCCATGAGAAATTTGGATAATTCCTCCATGAAGGATGGTAGGTGTTTCCATAGGATTCTCCCATGTAATTCACCTCTTCCATTGCAAGATTCTCAGGGTCATAAGTTTCTCCTTCAAAGGCGGCCTCTTTAGTACTGCCGAATGCAGCTTGTGTTCTAGTCAGATTCTGAGAAAACATATTGACTTGCTGAGTCAATATTTTATTCTGAGCCAATATAGCATTCAGAGTGTCAATATCAAGAACTCCTTTCTTCTGAGTCATTAATAAACCACTATTTTATGGTTTATCTTGTGCTCAATTGAGTGGTTTTTACCAACTCTTTACCCACTTATTCATACTATTTGCATGGTTTTATATTTCCTTCCTAATTATGTGTTTTGATTGAAAACATGCTTCTTTGATCTTATAATTGCTTATTATTAATCCTCTCTTATTACCATTAGATGCCTTGATATGTGTGTTAAGTGTTTACAGATATTATAAGGCAGGAATGGCTTGGAGGATGGGAAGAAAGCATGCAAAAGTGGAAGGAATGCAAGAAGTTGGAGAAATTGCTAAGCTGTCCAGCCTGACCTCTCTGCACTCAAACGGCTATAACTTTAGCTACAGAGGTCCAAACGACGCGGTTCCAGTTGCGTTGGAAAGCTAACGTTCGGGGCTTCGATTTGATATATAATATGTTATAGTTCCCCTGACACTAGGCGACGCGACCGCGTGATCCATGCGGTCACGTCACAGTGACAGAAATCCAGCGTGGCAAAATTCGAAACCAGCGAATTCTGGACTGTTTTTGACCCAGTTTGCGTCCCAGAAAACACAGATTAGAGGCTATAAAGTGGGGAAATACATCCATTCGTGATCAGGCTTTCATATTTACAATTTTAGGGGTAGATGTAGCTTTTAGAGAGAGAGGTTCTCTCCTCTCTCTTAGGATTAGGATTTAGGATTTCTCTTAGTTTTAGGAGTGACTCTCAATCCCAGGTTCTTTATTTTTATTTACTTTCTCAATTTAATTTATGAACTCTATGTTAGAATTGATTTCTTTATTTGATATAATTTGAGGTATTTTCAGACTTATGATTGCTCTCTTTAATTTATTACTGCTCTTTGTGTATCCAAATTATTTTCATTCAAGTAGACATTTTTCCCTTTTGGCTTTGGTTGAGTCATTGAAGACACTTGAGTTATCAAACTCATTGTTGATTGAAAATTGGAATTCTTCAAGAATTAATTCAAGTTCCAATAACTCTAGCCTTTCCCAAGGAAAGACTAGGACCTGAGGAATCAGAATTAATTCATATACTTAACTTACCTGCATAGTTAGAGGATAACAAAGTGGGAGAAAAATCCAATTCTCATCACAATTGATAAGGATAACCAGGATAGGACTTTCAATTTCTCTTACCTTTCCAAGAGTTTAGTTTCCAGTTATTTATTTATTTTACTTGTCATTTAAATATATCTGTGCCCATTGCCCAAACTCAACATTCCCCAAAAACACACTTTTTCATAATCAATAATAAGAACACCTCCCTGTAATTCCTTGAGAAGATGACCCGAGGTTTAAATACTCGGTTATCAATTTTAAAAAGGGGTTTGTTACTTGTGACAACCAAAACGTTTGTAGGAAGGGATTTTTGTCGGTTTAGAGACTATATCTACAACACGACTGCTTTTATGACATTCTTTACTGGCAAAAATCCTAACGTCAATCATCCCATTATTCACAGGATTTCTTTCAGAAGTATACATGAACTGGTTATTTACAACCATCTCAATGAGTTCCTGGGCTTCTGCAGGCGTTTTCTTCAGATGAAGAGATCCACCAGCAGAGTGGTCCAATGACATCTTGGACAATTCAGACAGACCATCATAGAATATATATAAGATACTCCATTCTGAAAGCATGTCAGAAGGACACCTTCTGATCAATTGCTTGTATCTTTTCCAAGCTTCATAGAGGGATTCACCTTCCTTCTGTCTGAAGGTTTGGACTTCCACTCTAAGCTTGCTCAACTTTTGAGGTGGAAAGAATTTGGCCAAGAAAGTATTGACCAACTTTTCCCAAGAGTTCAAGCTTTCTTTAGGTTGTGAGTCCAACCATATCCTAGCTCTATCTCTTACAGCAAAAGGAAAAATCATAAGTCTGTAGACCTCGGGATTAACCCCATTGGTCTTAACAGTGTCACAGATTTACAAGAATTCAGCTAAGAATTGATGAGGATCTTCCAATGGAAGTCCATAAAACTTGCAATTCTGCTGCATTAGAGAAACTAATTGAGGCTTAAACTCAAAGTTGTTTGCTCCAATTGCAGGAATTGAGATGCTTCTTCCATAGAAGTCAGAAGTTGGTGAAGTAAAGTCACCAAGCACCTTCCTAGCATCTCCACTATTTCGGTTGCCATGTAAACTTATTTTTCGAAAATTTCTGTAAGGTCCTCTCCAGAGTGTTGTGCTTTAGCTTCTCTTAGCTTCCTCTTCAGAGTCCTTTTAGGTTCAGGATCAACTTCAACAAGAATGTTCTTATCCTTGTTCCTGCTCATATGAAAAAGAAGAGAATAGAAAAGAAGAGGAATCCTCTATGTCACAGTATAGAGATTCCTTTATGTGTCAAAGGAAAAGAAGAATAGAATGAGAATGAAGAAGAAGAAATTCGAACACAGAGAGAGAGAGAGAGGGTTCGAATTATGAGTAGAAGAGAAGTGTTAGTAAATAAATAAAATAAATAGAAAGAGATGAGAGGGAGAGAGTATTCGAATATTAATTTTAAAATAAAAGAAAAATATTTTTGTTTTTATTTAATTAATTAACTTAGTTTCGAAAATATTAAAAGAAATAAAATAAAATTAGAATTTAAAACAATTAGTTAATTAAAAAGAATTTTGAAAAAGTGGTTAGTGGTTTTCGAAAATTAGAGAGAGAGAGAAAGTAGTTAGGTGGTTTTGAAAAAGATAAGAATTAGTAAACTTTTAAAATCAAACAAAAAGGCAAGTAGTTAATTGAAAAAGATTTGAAAATAAATTTTGAAAAGATAAAAAGTTAGAAAAAGATTTTGAAATTAAAATTTTGAAAAAGATATGATTTGAAATTTATTTTGAAAAAGATTTGAAAAAGAAATTAAAAAGATTTTATTTTTAAAATTAAAGTTGATGACTTGACTAACAAGAAACTAAAAGATATGATTCTAGAATTTAAAGATTGAACCTTTCTTAACAGAAAAGTAACAAACTTGAAATTTTTGAATAAAAACATTAAATGTTAGCAATAATTTCGAAAATTATGAAATAAAATTAAGAGAAAGATTTTAAAAATTAATTAAAAAAAATTTCGAAAATCATGAAAGAAAAATGAAAAAGATTTGATTTTTGAAAAAGATTTGAAAAGATAAAGTTTTTAAATTGAAATTTTGACTTGACTAACAAGAAACAACTAAATTTTGAAAATTTTTGACTAAGTCAACCCAAAATTTCGAAATTTATGAGTAAAATAAGGGAAAGATATTATTTTTTATTTTTGAATTTTAATGAGGAGAGAGAAAATAACAAAATGACACAAGACATAAAAATTTAAGATTAAAATAAATAATGCATGCAAGAACACTTTGAATGTCAAGATGAACACCAAGACCACTTTGAAGATCATGATGAACATCAAGAACATATTTTTGAAAATTTTTAAGAAAAGAAACGCATGCAAGACACCAAACTTAGAAATTTTTAATGTTTAGACACTATGAATTCGAAAATGCATATGAAAAACAAGAAAAGATACAAAACAAGAAAAATTAAAAATCAAACAAGGGAAATCATCAAGAACAACTTGAAGATCAAAGAAGAACATGATGCATGAATTTTCGAAAATTTTAAGAAAATTAAAAAATGCAATTGACACCAAACTTAAAATTTGACATTAGACTCAAACAAGAAACACAAAATTTTTTTTTGTTTTTATGGTTTTATTAAAAAAAAATTTGTATATTTTTCAAAAAAATTTTGGAATTAGAAATTAAAGAAATTCAAAAATTTTAATAAGAATTCCAGGATTCGTGCAATGTTAGTCTAAAGTTTCGGTCCAAAAGAATTAGACATGGCATAACAAATACAGACATGTCCTTTCTACAATGGAAAGTGGAAACCTCGGTCCAAAAGATTAGACATGGCTTAACAGCCAGCCAGGCTTCAACATATCTCAAGAAGCTCTAGAATTCATTCTTAAAAATTTTTTATGAAGAACAAAATATTTTTTTTTCGAAAATAAAAATAAAAAGCTTAAACATAAAATAAAATTACCCAATCTAAGCAACAAGATGAACCGTCAGTTGTCCAAACTCGAACATTCCCCTGCAACGGTGCCAAAAACTTGGTGCACAGAATTGTGATCACATTTTTCACAACTCCGATACAACTAACCAGCAAGTGCACTGGGTCGTCCAAGTAATACCTTACGTGAGTAAGGGTCGATCCTACGGAGATTGTCGGCTTGAAGCAAGCTATGGTCATCTTGTAAATCTTAGTCAGGCGGATTCAAATGGTTATGAGGTTTTGATAATTAAAAGATAAATAAAACATAAAATAAGATACTTATGTAATTCATTGGTGGGAATTTCAGATAAGCGTTTGGAGATGCCTTGTTGCTTCTGAACCTCTGCTTTCCTATTGTCTTCTTCCAATCATGCGTGCTCCCTTTCATGGCAAGCTGTATGATCCTCTCGGATGAAAAATACCAGGTACTATTTCTGCACAGCTAATCAACTGTCGAATTTCTCGTCTCGAATGAAAAATACCAGGTACAGCTACCGCATGGCTAATCATCTGTCGGTTCTCACTAGCGTCGGAATAGGATCTCTCTATCCTTTTGCACACTGTCACTGCGCCCAACATTCGCGAGTTTGAAGCTCGTCACAGACATCCCTTCCTATGTCCTACTCGGAATACCACAGACAAGGTTTAGACTTTTCGGATCTCAAGAATGCTGCTAATTGGTTCTAGCCTATACCACGAAGGTTCTAATCTTCCAGACTCGGTCCGTAGATCAGAGACCCAAGAGAATATACTCCGGCTGTCGTTCAATGACTACGTTGAATATCATGTAGACCGCTTGTGGTTGTCAGGCACGCAGATCTTGGCTAAGCGAGTAACGAAGATAGTGGATGATTGTCACGGGTCACCCCTTCATTCTGACTTAACTGAATTAAGTACGAGAGTATATCTTGGAGAAGAAGTAGGCGTGAATTGAAAGAGAAACAATAGTACTTGCATTAATTCATGAAGAATAGCAGAGCTCCACACCTTAATCTATGAGGTGTAGAAACTCCACCGTAGAAAATACATAAGAGAAAGAGGTCTAGGCATGGCCGAATGGCCAGCCTCCAAAACGTAACATAAAAGTCTGTTCCAAAAGTATATCAAAGATGATAAAGCATGCGAATACAATAGTAAAAACTGCTATTTATACTAAATTAGTTACTAGGGATTACAGAAAATAAGTAACTAAGTGCAGATAGTGCAGAAATTCACTTCCGGGGCCCACTTGGTGAGTGTTTAGGCTGAACTTTGAAGCTTTCACATGCATAGGCCATTCTTGGAGTTAAACGCCAGCTTGGGTGCCAGTTTGGGCGTTTAACTCCAGTTCTGGCATTTTACGCCAGAAAAGGGTCTCTGGTGGGTGTTTGAACGCCAGTTTCGGCCATCAAATCTCGGGAAAAGTATGGACTATTATATATTGCTGGAAAGCCCAAGATGTTTACTTTCGAACGCAATTGAGAGCGCGCCAATTGGGCTTCTGTAGCTCCAGAAAGTCCACTTTGAGTGCAGGAGGGTCAGAATCCAACAGCATTTGCAGTCCTTTCTCAGCCTCTGAGTCAGATTTTTGCTCAGGACCCTCAATTTCAGCCAGAAAATACCTGAAATTACAAAAAAAACACAAAAACTCATAGTAAAGTCTAGAAATATAATTTTTGCATAAAAACTAATAAAAATATAATAAAAAGTAACTAAAACATACTAAAAACTATGTAAAAACAATGCCAAAAAGGGTATAAATTATCCGCTCATCAGTTCCCAGTACGGTAAAAATGCCAAATATATACAATGCATTGTAATAAAAACTTACAAAGCATCCTAAATTTTATTTCACCAAATATTCATCCTATGTTCTTGCTAATCCATTAATAGGCATCTGTCATAAGGAAATGCTAAATTTAATTCATATTTCTTATGCTTCCCAACTTTCTAACTCTCCGACAAATCAGAATCAGAATCATAAGCCAAACCATCACCAGTTACTTTGTCTCAATAATTCTATATCAATACTTCATATTCTCACCTAGAGCAAGTGAAGTCACTTCACTGCGTCTACCCAAGAAACTCAAATTATCTCAATATCAACCTGGAGTAGTGAAATCACTTCACTACGTCTATCCAGGGAACTCAAATTATCTCATTCAATAATCATCATTTTAAATTAATCATATCATTATTCTATTTCAATAAGAATAGCCCTCAGCGTCAATTGACACCAGCATGAGGGACCTCTCAATTGTACAAACACAATCAATATAGACAAGTAATACACAAATAAGGTACAAGTAGAACAGATAGCATATAGTCAGGTAACATAGCATATATGATATAGCAATCCAAACAAATAGGCAAACCCAAACAATTCAAACATATGCAAATGATGTATATTAGTACCAACTATTTACACAATCCAAACTTAATCTTAGGGGCATCTAGCTTAGGAATTCTCATCACACCACACGGTACTTAAATGAAACTTAAACCGTACCTCTTGTAGCCAAAATAATTGAGCTTCTTCTTGGAAGTCTCCACCAACCCTTAACTCCAAGCCTCACCAAAGCTCCACAAGCAACACCAACCACCCAATTATGCACCAAAATCAACCAATACTCTAACATAATCAATTTCACACTTACAATCAACCTAGGGTTCATGAAAATGATAAATCACAAGGGTTTGAGCACTTCTCACCTTAGTCCATATGAAATAGAGATAGAACCCACTTAGAATCTATGTTAGAGTATTTCTAAACAACCAAAATCACAAGATTTTAATACTAACTATCCAAAAACGCGTAACAGTAGAGAATTTCGAAAACTGAGCAGAGATGAATGGAATACTCACCACAATAATTAGAAAGAATCGAAGAGGATGAGAAGAGGAACGCATAGCCGCAAACAGCTCGTCAATCGGAGTTCCGGAGAGAAAGTTATGGTGATTTGAAGTTTGATGGAGTTAGGATTTTCTCTCTTATTCCTCTCTTCTCCATAGCTGCGCCTCTTTCTCTTTCTTTAGGGTTAATGAGCTGAAATGCTCATAACTAAGGTCTATATATATTAGGTCTTGGGTCCACTTTAGTCCGGTTCACTTGGTTTAATCCGTTGGCCCAAAACTTTTAAGATTAGAGTTTTAAATCGTATTTTAAATATTTCTATCTTCCCAAATTATAAATTCTTATTTCTTAAAATTATTCTCTTCTAATTAATTTTCTCAGCCACAGTATCGGACAGATCGCAGCCGGTACTGTCGATCAAATTTCCAGTACGCTTTTTTATTCAGAAAACTATGTTTTCCGACTCAAAAAAATTCACTGAGTCCAAATATCATATTTAAATTATCAAATTTCGATTGTTAAATTTTCTAACCATATTCGCTTCTATTTAATTTATTATTTAATTAATTACGGTTTGACCGAATTTTATATAAATTATTAATTTATTATCTTAATGTTAAGATTTAGGTAATAATTTAGGAGTAGAATATTTTTTTGCTTTATTAAATCAATTCTAAAGCTTATTATTCACATTGTTTACAAAAGTCATTATCTACGTAACAAAACACTTTATACTATCCTAACACCAAAATATATTCTACATTATTTTTGTGCAGATTCTAAAATGATGTGATCTGATGCAGGACGACATGGCCATAGATTAAGGGGACAAATATTTTTATTTTTAGTTATTAAAAAGAGAGAGCGCGCGCGCACATATATATATATATATATATATATATATATATACCTCTCTTACGTGGCGCCATGTGAGTTATTATTATATACATACCTCTCTTCTTCTTCTTATTCTTATTATTATTATTATTATTATTATTATTATTATTATTATAGAGTTAATCAATATTCTAGTTTGAAATTCATGCAACCCATAAGACAAGATTGTTGAACAAAGAACTTGCATTCTTTAATTGAGGGAACTGAATCAAGCAACGAGAACGGAATCTGTTCAATTTTTCTTTACGTTGTTTGCAAGACACAATATGACATAGTCTAAGAAGAAAAAATAAATATTTTTTTATAAAAAAATAAGAAATTAAAGGAACTCACGTATGTATGTATGACCATGTAGGCGGCCAACGACAAGAAGCTAAGCTAAGAATTATTTAAGTTTAATTATTATTTTTTACTATGAAATGCTCATATGACAGACTTGTTGCCATTTTGTTTTTGCCATATACGGTGGTGGTCACATCTTCAGCCCTCTCATGTCTCTTTGCTTATGGAATCATACGACTAATTCTCATTTCCAAATAAGAATCATATAAACCATAAGAAGAATGATGCTAAATGAAACCAGGTCGATAACTATTATCAACGGATCTCATGGTTTTTATCCGCATCTTCTCTCCTTTTTTTATGATGTCCAACAAGAATGAATTCGCGTATTGTGTAGCAACTTCTCTCGTTAAAGGAAAAAATAAATCAAGAAAATTTAGATTCGGTAAACTATTTTGTGTTTAGTTGCACTTATAATTTTGGAAAAATTTAGATTGCTTTAAAAAGTATAAAAAAAATACTTTTCAAAGATATTTTAAAATTTATTTTATTAAATATAATTATTGTTGTTTGTGTTTATTAAAAATTAATTTTATTGATATACCAAACATAAGTGTTATAATTTTTAAAACATTATCTATTAAATACCAATTTTAATATGCTATTTATAAAAATAAAAGTTTTATCAATCTTTAAATTATGAATTGGATATAATTGCACGTGTGGAAAGTTGAAAGAAATCATTGGATATATGATTGTTGTCACAGTTTGGGTAAACTATGTGCAGTAAAATGGGAGGAGTGGCATGTCAATCATGGCTTGCGTTATATGGTGGATTGGACATTCAGTTATGTCAAACCGCCTCGCCCAACAAAGTGGAAATAAACGTGGAAAATTGTCTCTAAATTAGAATAGACGTTCTGTTTTGTTTGGAGTGGCCATAAAAACCGAAAAGTCTTGGTGCTATGGCTATTAGTAGATTTTGAGTTATATATTACGATTTGTATATACATAAAATCTAACAAGATTTTATGAGACCAAATAATAATAATAATAATAATAAAGCAGAAATAAGAATAATGCGGAAATAAAAAGAAGAGTAATCATTTGTGTGATACTAAATCTTATTTAGACACCAAAAAAAAGAAGCATATTTTGTACTTTATGCACATGCACGACATAAAATATTTGGTTAGCAATTTCAAGTTATTTTCTCTCTCCTATTTTATTTTCACTCTCCGTTTGATTAGAGTTTTCAACTCATCTAAGTTGAGTTTCATTCTTCTAAAAAACTGAAATCAACCAATTAACTGTATCAACTAGGAAAGATAGCGTGCAGAAATGTGTTGAAAGAAACCTGTCCCTCTCAGCCTCAGTTATCAAAGTCTTTATAACCCTGGCCATTAGTCATCACAAACATTTCAGTTCTTCCAAGCCATCATTAATAAATATATCAACATTGTCCAATGTCCAATATTTTGTTTCACCCACTCCATAGGCATGAGGCATACATATGAACTCAAATTCAATCTGTTAGATCAGTTACTATAAATAGAATCAACCAACCCCTTGCTTGTTTTTTGTTCCTCTCTTCTGTTGTTATTTTAATCATAGGTAGGAATAAAAGGCGTATGGTTTTGTCTTATTGAGTGACACAAGAAGCTCCTTGTGATACCAGACCCTACAAATAGTACAACACAGGCATTAATAGATACTGGGTGAGATCAACCTCTCTCTGGAGTCAACATCTGCTGCTATACTTGTAAGATATTACAACACTTTTGAAACACTGCCACTTGTTTTTTGGATTCTGAATCTAGCAAGTGGAACTAAGGAAGGTTGCTTTTGGAATATAGGGCCTACTTGTTTTGCTTTCGTTGAACGTTCTACAATCAAGAAAATGGAGATTTAGAGAGAGGAGAGGGAGGTTCATATTGAGAATTTTGGATCTATATATGATAAGGTTTGGTGGTTATTTTCCTGAACCCAAAGAACAAGGAAATGTTGACGGAGAACTTCAAAGAACAGTTTGCTTTGTCTGTGAGAAGCATCCAGTGGAGCTATGCAATATTCTGGTCTACTTCATCTACCCAACCCGGGTACTAACTTCTAACTAACTGTTTCCATGAATTTCAGTTCTGTTTGTGATTTTTTTTTTCATTTTCTGTTTCTTGAATATGTGTTGTTTGTGAAAATGCCTGAATGGACTTCATATGATGAGACACATCATGACTTGTTTCTTCTTCTTCTTCTTCTTCTTCTTCTTCTTCTTCTTCTTCTTCTTCTCTAATATGAACAACTCAATATAATAGCTTCTTAGACAACACCACAATTCAATAATACTACTATTCAAAATCAATTTCTTTCTATTCATGGTGCCCATTTAGCAGGGTGTTGAGTTGGGGGGAAGGATATTACAATGGAGACATTAAGACAAGGAAGACAAGTCAAGGAGTGGAACTCAATTCTGATCAGATAGGGTTGCAGCGGAGTGAGCAGCTTCGAGAGTTATACAAGTCCCTCAAAACTGTAGAAGCCAGCCCTCAAACAAAAAGGCCTTCAGCAGCACTGTCTCCAGAGGATCTCACAGATACAGAATGGTACTATTTGGTTTGCATGTCCTTTGTATTCAACATTGGCCAAGGGTAATAATAGTGACACTAATAAATCTTCTCTTATTTTCTCTTTTCACTTCATCTTTTTTACTGGATCACTAAATTGTCAAATCTCTGTATGTTGGAAGGTTACCAGGAAAGGCTCTTGCAAAAGGTGAACCAATTTGGCTGTGTGATGCTCCTTCTAGTGATTGTAGAGATTTTAGTCGCTGTCTTCTGGCTAAGGTATGATTCTGCTTTCTGCCTATTATTTCTTCTGTATTTTTTTCTTCTTTTGTTGGGACATAATGTCTCTAATATGTTGTCTTTGGTTGGTCTTTTCTCCATGGCTGCACTTTCTCCTCTGTTATGCTCAGAGTGCATCCATTCAGGTACCATCCTCTTATTCTAAGACCATGACTATGATGATTACTCATAGTAATTCAAGTTTATTAGGAAATATCTCACTAATGTGCTGTGTAATTTCCGTTTCTCTTAGACAGTGGTGTGCTTTCCTTTTATGGATGGGGTCATTGAGCTGGGTACAACTGATCATGTAAATTTCCCCTTTATCTGAACTTTATTGTTATTTTTCTTTCAATTCCTCCCCTCATAACCATGTTGCTTTGATTTATATTTTTTTAGGTCTCAGAAGATCTCAGTCTCATTCAACAGATCAGAACTTCCTTCTTGGATATTCTTGATGTCGGTGTTCATAATGTACATGGAGCATTTAATGTGAAACAATCTCAAGAAGTAGGAGGTGCATTAATCAGCATAACTTCTCCTAATAACAGTTCAAATGCATTTCAAGCCAATCAACCACCAGATGAAACACTCATGGTTGAAAGGATAAATAATGGCACCTCTCAAGTCCAAAGTTGGCAAATTATGGATGATGAATTGAGCAATGCTGTTCATAATTCTAGTGACTGCGTATCTCAAACTCTTCACAGTCCTGAGAACGTTGCTTCCCTTCCAAAGGGTGAAAACCTCACTGATAGTGCCAAAGACCTTCAAAAGTGCAATAACTCAAAAATGACATTAGTTGATCCTCGAAGCGATGATTGGCATTATCAGATGGTTCTTTCTACCCTTCTAAAAAGCTCAGACCAGTTAATCATGGGGATGCATTTTCAAAATTTTCATCAGGAATCAAGCTTTTCAAGTTGGAAGAAAGCTGGGTCAGTGAGCTACCAAAGGCCAAGAACTGGAGGAAGCTCACAAGCTTTATTGAAGAAGGTATTGTTTGAAGTTCCTCGGATGCACTTGGATGGGATACTTGAGTATCAAGAAGAGAATGACTTTAAAGAAGCAGTGAGAACAGAAGCTGATGAAAATGGCATGAACCATGTTTTGTCAGAGAGAAGGAGAAGAGCAAAACTAAATGAAAGGTTTTTAACCCTTAGATCAATGGTCCCTTCAATTACTAAGGTAAACATTTATATATAGTATTCCCTTGATTGTTGAGGTTGTAATCCTTTAAATGTCGCTGCTGAAATTAACCATATGATCCATCCATCCCTGCAGGATGACAAAGTTTCGATACTAGATGATGCAATAGAATACCTTAGAAAGCTTGAAAAAAGGATAAAAGAGTTGGAAGCTCATAAGGATCTAACAGACAGAGAGGCTAGAACTAAAAGATCACCTCAAGATATGGTGGAGAGGACTTCTGATAATTATTTTAACAAAACGGATAATGGCACTAAATCGATGGCGAAAAAGAGGAAGTCTCGTGACATAGATGACACCAGGCCAGAGATTAATTCAGAATCTTTACTAAAAGGAAGTTCTACTAATGATGTTGCTGTTAACATCAATGAGAATAATGAAGTTGTGATTGAAATGAAATGCCCTTCAAGAGCAGGAATGTTTCTAAAAATTATGGAAGCAGTTAGCAGTCTCAGATTGAATTTTCATTCGGTTCAGTCCAGCGAAGTTGATGGGAAACTTTATTTTACCCTTATATCTAAGGTAAGTACATGGAATCACCTTTTTGGTTTTAATTGCACCTCATCACCTATGGTGGGAAACTGGGAATGTATGTTTTCTATTTCATAGCGTGTATCAATTAATGCTTAGTGGTCTTTTTTAATTAAATTGAGCATCTTTCATGTGCAGCTCACAGAGCCAACTATTGTATCAGCAAAAAGGATCAAACAAACACTACAAAATGTGGCTTTCAAGTGTTGAATCTATCTTTGCATCTCCCTAAAACCATAACAATGCTTGTTCAATTTAGTTCAGTTATGGAACTAGAGTCACAAGTCTTGCATGTAGATTTTCTTTCAAAGGCATAAAAGGACTCAAAATAAAGGGAGAATATAGTTTTTTGGGCATGCCATAAGTTCTTGGTGATGTAAATGGACGTCTATCCAATTAAGCAGTTGTAAATGTGAAAATAGGCTTAGTTGACTTGATTTTGTGTTATGCAATTAAGCTGCTATGCCCTAACAATAGCTAGTTTGACCAAACAATTATATATTGATTATATTGACTTACATTCTCAATTATTATGGTCATCATTCATCGACAGTAAAGATGATGCATCGACTTTTAAATCTAGCGCACATGATTTGAAAATGAACCTACATAGAGTACTATAGAAGTGCACGACAAATTTGACCCATAACTACTAATTAATTATCACCTCTTATTCTTTCCGTATTGTTTCATAAATCTCCCATGTATCTTGTATATATATATTTATATTGAATTCTATTATTTGTACTAACATGACATAGATATATGTATAAAATTAATTTATATTAATAATACATTAAAATTAAATTTATATTTTTTTAACAACACTTTATAAAAATATTGTTAAATTATAAAAAATATTATTTTAATTTTAATAATATTTTTTAAAATGTCATAACTATCATATTTATCGTAATATAAAGATACTAGAATATATATATATATATATATATATATATATATATATATATATATATCTTGCATGTAATGTAGACATCAAAGAGTACGTGGATATAGATGCTACATGTGAAAATCTGGTGATGGTTCTAACTACAGGAACTATATTGCGCTATCTCGATCAATTTTTGCAAGGGTTAGTTATTAATTTGGTATTCCAAAAATTTAAACGTTGTTAAAAAAAATCTTAAAAAGATATTATTAATAAAATAATTTTTAAATAATTTAAAAATATAACAAAAAAATTAATAAATATTATAATTTTTATAAATAATAAAAAAAAATTTATATTTAGCAAATAATTTTTTTATTAGTTTTAAATTTTGTGTTAATATTTGAATAAATATTTAAAGGTACACACAAAAATTTAGAACAAAATTTAATCTCTAGATTTTTTTTTTTATTTTTCAAAAAAAAATGGTCATTGATAATAAAAAGTTTTTTAAAAAAATATTTATTTGACAAAAAATTACTAAATTTTAAGGATGAAATATCTTATTTTTTAATAATTATTGTAAAATTTGCATCAAAATTTTATATTTAAAATTTTTTTGTAATATATATTTAATATCTAATTTTTTTGTCATGTTTTTAAATATTTTCGTACTTATTTGAGAATTTTTTTTGTCAATAATACTAATTTTTAGATACTATTTTGATAATTTTTTTAAAATTATAACTACGTTTGACCATAGAATTGGAATACTTATTCTTGGTCAAATTAAGGTTACAGTTATATGATAATATAATTATCCCTGCATTTTATAATCAGGTATCAAAGCACCAGTTAAGTTTGTTTTGACGGGAACATATTAAACAATAAATACACAGAAAAGAAGCCGCAAAGCCGGCCATAATATTTAAATGAAAGCTAGCTTATTAGCTTGCTTTTCAATCTTGGTGTGTGTGTTGCCATTTACATACTTTAATAATGCAAATCATGCTGCTTGAGGTAGTATGACTGTATGAGTAAAGTTGTACAAAGCTCAACATGTAACACGTTCAATCGTCTGCTATTGGTAACTTTTATTAAAAACTTGAATAAAGTATAGGACATAGTCAATGCTGATGTTAGAAAAAAGGGAGTAGTATGAAAAGTATATTATTAGTATGTTGAAAAGGTATAATACATATGGACATATATAGGCATTAAAAGAATCAAAGTAATAAAAGCAAATCTTATAATTAATATACAGATATTCTATATAAATATAAATATAAATATAAATGATACTAATTGATTTTAATTAATTTTAATTATTCTTTAACATCTCCCTCCTCTACAAATTCAAGTGGGAGCTAAGAATACCATCTTGGGTTTGGATACTAGAGTCCGAAAATGAGTAGGATGATGAGCCTTCGTGAAGATATCAGCAGTTTTATCCAGAGTTCCAACAGCGACGAGGCGAACAACATCAATAAGGAGACGTTGTCGGACAAAGTGACAATCAAGATCAATGTGTTTGGTGCGTTCATAAAACACATCATTATGCGCAATCTGAATAGCATTGCGATTGTCACAAAAAAAATCGGTCGGGGATGACTGAGGAGCACTCAAGTCTGCGAGAAGCCAACAAATCGAGACAACCTCAGCAGTGGTGTCAGCGAGAGCACGGTATTTAGCTTCTGTGCTTGATCGAGCAGTGAACGTTTGCATCTTAACTCGCCAAGAAATGAAAGCGTCGCCAAGAAACAAATAATAACCACTAGTAGAACGACGATCAGTGGGATCACCAACCCAATCAGCATCTGAGTACACATGAAGGGATAAAGATGAATGGACAGAAAAATAAAGGTCATGAAATATGGTGCCTTTGATGTAGCGAAGAATGCGAAGAACTGCCGCATAGTGAGTAGTACGAGGAGTTGACAAGAATTAGCTAAGAACATAAACTAGATAGGCGATGTCTGGTTGGGTGACAGTCAAGTAGACGAGACTCCCAACTAACTGTCGATAAAGAGTAGGATTATCCAAAATCGTGCCATCCATAGGGGTAAATCGAACATTAGGCTCAAGAGGAGTAGACTCAGTGTGACTATCTGTAATTCCGGCACGAGCAAGAAGATCTGAAGCATACTTAACTTGAGAGAGATAGATACCATCATCTGTGGATATGATCTTAAGACCAAGAAAATAACTGAGAGAGCCAAGATCTTTCATCTCAAAAGTATGGTGAAGGGAGGCTTTGAGATCAGAGATACCATCAACATCATCTCCAATAATGATCATGTCATCAACATACAAAAGCAGAAGAACAACTCCACGTTCACTTTTACGAATAAAGAGAGCATTCTCATGAGGGTTGCAAGTGAAACCAAGATTGCATATAGTGGTGCTGAACTTGTCAAACCATTCACGAGGAGCTTGCTTAAGACCATAAAGTGCCTTACAAAGGAGACAGACTTTGCTAGAAGGACAAGGATAACTCGGAGGTGGTTTCATATAGACCTTCTTCTTCAAATTCCAATTAAGAAATGCATTCTTCACATCTATCTGACTAAGAGACTATTTTTTTACCGCAGCAATAGCAAAGAGAACTCGAACAGATGTGAGACAAGAAACAGGAGCAAAAGACTCTTCATAGTCAATACCATACTCTTGTGTACAACCTTGAGCAACCAATCGTACCTTATAATTATGAATAGAACCATCAAAAGGAGGATCAACCAAATCCCAAGTGTGTGCTTTTCAAGTGACTGGATTTTTTCCTGCATTTCTTGTTGCCAATTTGGATTGGTGGAGGCTTCTCTGAATGGCTTATGTTGATGAAGAATAGTAGAAAAACAATGATAATCAAGAAGATGAGGAGGTGGATTTCTTACCCTAGAAGGAGTGGGAGGAAGCAGTATGACGGCAGGAGCAGGAACATCGTTCCGTCTAGAATCACCGGGAGATGAAGAAGACAGAAAGAATATAAGGCTGTAGAGGTTGACTCGAGATAGAACCTATAGAATCATCACTATGAAAAAGATCAATATTGGGGTTAGTGAAAAAGAGTGACTGAGTAGGAGGAATGGACTTAAAGGAGGAGAATTGAGAAAACATGTGATGCTCCTAGAATACAGCATGACGAGGTATACAAATATGTCTAGAGAGAGGATCCCAACAATGATAACCCTTGTGTTCAGTGCTATAACCAAGAAAACAACACATGTGAGCCCGAGGTTCAAGTTTACTATGTTCATGAAGTTGAAGAAGAACAAAACAGACACAACCAAAAACTCGAAGAGAACTGTAAACAGGAGATGTATAATAAAGACGCTCAAAGGGAGTAATGTTACCAACGACAGAAGAAGGAAGTCTATTGATTACATGAACAACAGTAAGAACAGCTTCACCCTAAGTAAGCTCAGGACACGAAGAAGAAAAAAGTATTGCACGAACAGAGTCAAGAATGTGACGGTGTTTGCGTTCATCTCGTCCATTCTGTTGAGAAGTACTAGGGCAAGAAAACTCAGACAAGGTACCCTGTTATGCAAGAAAGGTTAAAAGTTTGAAATCACAGTATTCTATAGTATTATCGTGTTGAAAAACCTTAATAACTTTGGAAAACTGAGTTTTAATCATAGTAGCAAAGTTAATATAAATCTGAGGCAGCTCATGGCGATTAGTCATTAAATAAACCCAAGTAAAACGTGAATAATCATCAATGAAAATGACAAAGTATCTAGCTCCTCCCATAGAAGTAGTGGGAGCGGGCCCCAAACATTAGAGTGGATAAGATCAAAAGGAGAACAAGCTAGAGATGAATTATTGTGAAAAGATAAAACAGGTTGTTTGGTAGTTTGACAAGAAATGCAATCAAAAGACTCATTAGTAACCTGACCCAAGACACCTTGAGACACAAGAGGACGCAATTTTTCTAAGGAGCTGTGGGCAAGACGGTGATGCCACAAGTGAAAAGTAGATGGTGAAGAAGCAGCACAGAGATTTGGCACAGAAGGAATATGAAGATTCTCGAGTTCAAACAACCTTTCAACTTTACGTCTAGTCTCGATGATTTGTCCCGTCTGAAGATCCTGTACACGACAACTAGAAATAGAAAAATTGACATCAAAATTGAGATCAACAAGTTGACCAACAGAAATAAGATTAAAGTTCAATTTTGGAATATAATAAGCATCAGGGAGATTAAGAGTTGATTGGAAAATAGAACCCTTGTGTGTCGCGTGCAAGAGGGAACCATTAGCAATATTGACAGAATGTGCATTTGTAGTGAGAGACAAAAAGATGATGCAAAGAAGACATGTGATGAAAGCAACCAGAATCAAAATACCATTTAGAATTATCTACAGGAGTCAAAAAAGCAACAGGAGTATTACTAGAAAGGTAGAGAAAATGCTTAAGAAGAGACATAATATCAGATAGAGAGACAGGAGACGGTTTGAGAGGAGCAGAATTGGTAGATTCAGTAGTAGCAGCAATAGCAAAAGTAGACACATTCTTGGAGAAGTTCGGATGAGAATGATACTTGAGTTTTTCAGGACATGGTGGACGAGTAGGACAGGTAGTAATCAAATGTCCCGAGAGCTTGTAATAATGGTAGAACAATTGTGAACAATTGTAGCTAATGTGACCTTTCTGTTGGCATGTACGACATTCAACAGAAGGACAGTCTGAGAGGAGGTGCCTGAAACGGTTATAGTTTCGACAGAATTTACCCTTTCTTTCTGTGGCAACAAAAGCATATGATTTTTCCTAATAGTAGATACAGAGATCAAAGAGAGTAGAGAAAACTGCAAATTCAAAGCAAAAAAAAAAAAAAATGAAAGGCAGAATCAGAAAGAGCTCAAACAAAACCCTTAGGGAGGGTCCCACTGTCTGCCACGTCAGCCAGGGATGACACATGGCAGCGTCTGAATGAAGGAAGGAACCACGTCAGCGCTGACATGAACACACGGGTCAACCAATGGGCCTGTTCGGGTCTATGCCCGGGTTTGACGGGTCAGATCGGATGTTGTGCGTGATCCGGGCGGGCGCGACACGTAGTAGCGTCTGGGCCATTGATCGGGGACCCAATCTGACAGCACAGGATGAATCTGGAAAGGAGAAGAGCACTAGTGGTGGCAGCGTCTTGTGGTGGTGCGTGGCGGCACGTCTTGCAGCGATTCTGGATGCATTGGAATCGCGATGACAAGACGAACACGGTGGGAATGGCGGTGACGAACCAAAGCATAGGGAAAGGATTGAAAAACGAGGCCAAGGAACACTGCCGGAGGAGAAAAACAAAGGGGCTATGAATGAATTTTCATGGAAAAAAAAAACCTTTGCTCTTGATACCATGTTTGAAACAAGAGAGCAATTTGAAAAGTATATTATTGAGTGTATTATTGAATGTGTATTTGGTGTTGTTTGAGGAGTAAAACAATGATTGAAATTAAGATTTTGGAAAGAATGGGATTTCAGTATTTTGTTAAAAAAGTGATTTTTAACCAACTTCGGTGGATCATAACTTGAGTCTCGAATTTTGGTTTTAAATGAAATTTATTTCAAATAAAAGATAATTTCAAGAGTTTTAAATGGTTTGTGAAAATCATAATTTTGTAGAGAAAGTTATAAACGTTGAAATTTAGGTGCAGAAAATTGGTTTTTATGACTTAGTAGATTTTTTAGAAAAAGAAGGAGTCGCGTACGCGAGCATGCACACGCGACGCAAGATTTATCACTGTTATCTCGCGTACGCGGACATGGTCTTGCATACGCAGACCTGAAAGTTGGACGCTTGCGTACGCGAGCAGAACACGTGACGCGAGCACTCCCCACTGTTTTGCCATCTCGCATACGCGAGCCCCTTGTTTTGCAATCTCGCGTACGCGGACACAGTCTCACGTACACATCCCCCTGTTTTAGCCCAAAATGAGATTTTTGAGTATTATGCCAATCCTCTATATTTCCAAATCTTTATAACACCTGTTTAAAATCTGTTAGCGAGTCTTCAAGTTTTGGAGAAAGGGTGGGTGTGTTGAAGGAGTTAAATGGAGAGTTAAGAAGAGGTTGAGAAGTGAATGGTTGAGTTGTTAAGGTAATGAAGTGATAACTGATAAATGATCTATAACTAATAGCAATGATGATAACGTTGAATGAGTTGAGATGAAATGAGATTGACATTGACGTTGATGATTTATGATTAAATCATCACATGATTTATGTGTTTGAGATTTTGAGACATTCATTGACCCCCTGTACGTAAGATGTGATTGGGCACTTTAACTTCTCGGGTTCCCCCATGGGCATGCACATATATATGAATTGGGCTTGGGATGTTGTCTCTCCCATGTCAGCTTGGGATTCTTTCCATGGATATTTTTGAGCTTAGGGTGTTGTTTCTCCCATGTCAACTTGGGATTCTTCCCATGGATAATTTTTTAGCTTAGGGATGCGCATACATAGGTACTATCCACGGTTAGCCACTAAGATATATCGGGTTGGCTATGTAACCGACAGATGATATCATCAGCCATATGGCAGGCATACATCATATGCATCTATGTGTTTTGTTTGAGTGTGAGTACTTTGGTTTGCCTAACTGATTATCCCTGTTTACCTGCTATTTGTTCTATTTGCTATAGTTGCATTTTATCTGTGATTTCTTTGTTTGAATTGTATGTTTGTGCAACTGAGAGACCCCTTGTATGGTAGAGGCGCGACGAGGGTAGTTTTACCGGTGTTTTGGAGGGTTGGAGGAGATAAAAGTGAAGTGTTGAGTTAGGATTAGATTTGGAATTTGAGAACCTTAGACAGTTTACCTGATTTCTGGTTTAGTTTATTCCTTAAGTTTAATTCTGAATATCAGAGTTCTAGGATTACCTCTGGCTTTCCTGGAACCTTATATATTATTTATGTGGGCACCATTACCATGCTGAGAACCTCCAGATCTTATTCCATACATATATATTTTCATTTTTCAGATGCAGGTCGAGAGCCACCTCGTTAGGCGTTTGGAGTTTCCTTGGCAAGTGAAGTTGGGATGCTATCTTTTGTACATTTGCTATATATATATATATGTTTAGATTTCTCCTTTTGTTTAAGCTTTACTTTTGTCCCTCTTAGAGACTTTTTGGAGAACTAGATATTTACTTTATGTATTTTGGGATATCTGGGTTATATATATATATGTATATGATATTCTCCGGTTAGCCTTGAATTCACAGGTCGAGCATGGAGCTTGATATTCTATATCTTTTGACACTCCGCTCTCATTATATATATGTGTCTATACTTTCTTCGTATGCAAGTTTCTATTACGTGAGCATCGCGCTTTTCTTTTTCACGACTTTGCTTAAGCTTTCTTTTAAGACTCCTCGATTACTAAATTCCTTCAACTATTATTATGTATATGTTTTATTTTTTGAGGTCGTAATATCACACCACCTCTATTTTATGGCTTAAACGTAAGGCTCTGTGTGGTAGGGTGTTACAATATTTACTGAATATGGGAAATGGAGGGAGGATATCTTTAACTTTTGCCGTTTTAAGGTTCTAAAAATTAAACCAAACATGCTAGAGCAGACAGAACTTCAAAAAAATACATAATGAAGCAACAATCTGAATGAAAACTTAGAATAGATTTACATAAAGTTCTACAACAATTAAATGGCTGTCATTATTCACCTACCACTATATGAAGCTAAAGTTAACATTATTAGCACATTAACGATTTGTTGATCGAGTTTTTCTTAGTCTGTCCCGTGTAACACGAATTCTTTCTTCCATTAGGGTTTCTTTTGGAGGAGGGTTCCCATTTTCATTTGCACCAGAATATGAAGACTCTGCTGCTTCATTCTGCTTTGGCTCTGCCTTAACTAGTGCAACTTTGTTGGTGGTTTCAGTATGAGAAATAGACCTCTGGGTTAAAGCAGACTTAGGAGGAATACTTGAACCTTTCACAGGCGACTTGGGTGGTGTAACACTCTCGCTATCAGAATATTATATACATAAATGTCATTACAGTCACGACTCCTATCCCTCTTACAAGAATATAATAATAACGGCGAGGGAAATCAATATCATATGTATACAAACAGAAATAGGATATCTAAGAACCTAGCAAAAGCTCTGTAAGCTTCCTCATCCGTCCTAAAAAGAGAAGTTTGTAGGGGGGTGAGACCATCGTCCTCGCTGGTTCTCAGTAGAGGGTTTTTAAGAAAAATTATTTCCGTTTTAAAAAAAATAGCGATACGATTTCGAGTCAAAGGCTCCTATTTTATTATTAAGTATATGAAGTCGTCATAATAATTTTCGCTATTAGAGTGGCGTAGCCGGAAGCGTGATATTTTGATAGTAAAGGTGTTATAGGTGGAATACTTGAACCTGTATCAAGAGACTTTTGGCAACTTAAATCTACATTAGGAGCAGTTGCTTTTGGCACCTGGGCTGAACCCGTCTCTTATGTTACCTCCTTCTGGAATTGACTTGAAGTTGTGCTAGAGGTAGGAGATGGAGGTTCCTCAGCTTGTGGTTCTGCCAGAGAATTTGGTTAGCAATTAGGAGTTGCAGGTTGACGAACCCTCACTCCTAACCCTCTGCTGCTACTTTAACAGACAATTAGTTTATTATATTAGAATATGCATAAAGAAGAATTAAGATAAAGCCCTCAAAGATATTGGTTTATTTGTTTAGGAAGATGGTACTAGCTTAATAACTTGGGAAAACATATGTCCGTCCTAGATTAATCATTTAATTGTTTGACATGGACTCGTTAATATGTTGTTCTGAGTGTCATTGTATTATGACAGGCATGTCATTTGCCTATACCTAATTGGAAAGATATATCTTGACATTAAATTACATAATAAAGAAGAATGAGCAGCACAATACAATTCCAAACATGAAAACTTCATCATGAAAATGTCATGTTATTTTTATATTTTATTTCACTGAATCTAGTGAAGTTAGGCCACATTAAAAAATAACAGCAAACAACAATACATAATCAAAATTAACTACCTGAGTAGCAGGACGAGGAGCAGGTGTTGATTGTGCAGCAACAAACTGTAAAATGTCAAATATTCTAGTCTGCCCATAACTTGCAGCTCTTTGCCAATACGAAATAGCCATATCTCCTGCTCTTGTCTTCCTTTACATCAAGTTGAGATGGTGATGAGACATGAAGCGACGATGACGACTAGTCCCAAGACCTACTGCTTCTTCTACTGGCGATGACGAGCTTAGGAAAGGTGTGCGAGCGCGACTGAGTAAGAGACGGTGATGACTGACAAGACGGCGATTACTGATAACATGGAAAGCGACAAGGACCTTGAGTGCGAGACCAGAGACAAGAGAGGGAGAGATCTTGAGATTGAGCCAGTGAGCAAAGAGATGAGAGCTCGAGCTTCAATGAGAAAGGGAGAGGAAGGAGATGCTAAGGACTAGGGTTTTTTCTCAAGTACGATTGAGAGATTAGTGAGATATTAGGCTTGGGTTTGGGCTAGGGAAAGAACCTAGAGTTAGAGTTTTTTTCAGGGACTTAATTGTAATTTTAAATTTTTTAGGTATTTAAATGTTCGCAAAAAAAAAGTTAGAAATATATTTGTCTTTTTCTCAAAAAATTTAAACATCATTCAGTTCAAATTATGTAAACCGATCAGATTGAATCGGGTCTCATAATTATAATATAGACAATTGGGTTTATTATTGTTGCTATAATAAACCGATTTTGTTTTGGTTTATTAAAAATAAATTATTGACCGGTTTAATAAATACATCCAATAAAAACGTGACATATATAAATGTCTTTAAAAAAAGACATTTTTAATGTCTTTATCAAAGTGATTTCCATAATCTTATTATTTTATTTTTAATCACACTTGTTGAATTAGGAAATAGATAAAAAAAGCATGAAAATAGAATTTATGGACAAGAAATTCAAGTTCAAGTATGGATATCAACTTCTCAGTAACAAATATATTTTTTTCTTCTTTATAAATAAGTTCATCATAATTTTGATATAAAATTTATCAAGACCCAAACTTTACCCGGTCTAGACCCGGTTTTAGTGTGGCCCGAAAATAGTGTAATTTCACTGGCCATTGTTTAGGGCCGAATCTGGGTCAAGGCGAACTTGGCGTCACCCGGCCCCATGTATACCCCTAGTAACAATTCTAGGGTCATTCCCTTATTTTGTAATATTTCTCCACTTTTTCATGTATCTCTTCATGTACGAAATGGTTATTTGATTTCTTGTTTTATGTTTTTCCTCAACAAATTTATAAAAGTGGCAAGTTCAGAAAAAAAATTTAAAGTTGATTAGAATGAACGAAATACTATTATATTCATGAAAATATGTAAAAAAGAGATGGTAGTTAAAAATAAACTTGCAACACATTTTAACAAAGCTGGTTGGGTAAATTTAAAAACAAAGTTCTTAAAAGAGACTGGTTTGAATTATAAGTATACACAATTTAAAAACAAGTGGGAAGCTATGAAAAGAGAGTGGGGACTATGGGCTAACCTAAAAGCACTACGAGAAAAACGTAGAGTACTATCAAATTTACCATCTTAAATCTTAGCATAAATTTGATGAAAACTCACTGCTAACGTTCGACGTTAAATCCGATGGTATTCAGCATTTTTTTTTTTTGTAGTGAATGAAAGAAGACCGATCTTTGATTGAGATCCTATGAAAAAGACCAAACAAGCAAGTGATGATTGATGGGATGCTAACATTCAGGTATGTTATATTTTTTAAAATTATTTAAGAAATATTAATTTTACTGAGAGATTTTTAATTACTATTTTATTGTCTCATAGAAAAATTTTAATGTGGCAAAATTTAGAGACAAAGGTCTAAAACATCTTGATGAAATAGAGTTTTTTTTTTTTAAGATGTTGTAATTACTGGTGTAGATGCATTAACACCCTCTCAAAATATAAATGATATTTCTAACGCTAGAGATAATGATGAAGATAATGGTAATGAAGAAAAAGGTTTAGAGGATGAGCAAAATGATGAAAAATGTTACTATGCAAGAATTTCTCCTTTGTTTTTTACTTTTTACTACACAAGAAAGAGCTGATGGAGAAACGAGCTCTACTGAACGAACTGATTCTTTGAAGGTAAAGAATTTTCAAAAGTAATCTCGTTGTAAGTATAGTTCTAAACCAACAAGGAATCCTTTCGTACAAAAATTTTGGTTGTCACTAAAGCAAACCCAATAAAAAATAATAAACCAAAGTATTTAAACCTCGGGTCGTCTCTCAAGAAATTGCAGGGAAGTATGATTTATTATTGGTTATGAAAAAGTATCTTTTTGGGTTTTTTTGAAATAGGGAACAGGAAAATAAATTGACAAGAAAGTAAATTAATAATCATGAAAACCCTTGCAAGGTATGAGAACTGGAAATCTCATCCTAGTTATCCTTATCAATTGTGATGAGAATTGTTTATTGCTCCCACTTAGTTAACTCTTACTAAATAAAGAAAAGTCAAGTGGACTAATCAATGGGATTCCTCAAGTCCTAGTCAACTCCTATGAAAAGACTAGCTTTAGAGGGATCCAAATCAACCAGCAAATTCCAATTATCATAACTCAAGTGTCACCAATTACTCAACCAAAGCAAAAGGAGAGAAATCTAAATTAAATTAAAAGCATCAATATTATGAATTGAAGAAAGCAATCTTAAATCTAAAATATATACCTCAATTTGTATTAAATAGAAAATTAAATTAAACATGAGAATTCATAAACCAAACAGCAACATAAAGTAATCAATAGGGGAAATAGATAAACTAAAGTACTGGAATAAATAAAAGTAGAAGAGAAACTAAATTAAAGGAACATTGAACCTGAAATTGGGAAGAAAAAATCCTAAAACCTAAAACCTAAGAGAGAGGAGAGAGCATCTCTCTCTAGAAACTACATCTAAAACCTAAAATTGTGAATAATGAATGAATGATTGATGAATGATCTTGATTCCTCCATTCTCCAGCCTCTATTCTATGTTCTCGGACTTGGATTTGGGCCGAAAAAGAGCCCAGAAATCGCTGGGGACGAATTCTGTAACTTTCTGCATGTGGCGTTTGTCACGCGTACGCGTAGATCACACGTGCGTGTCATTTGGAAATTTTTCTTGTCACGCGTACGCGTCGCTCGTGTTCTACGCTAGGCACGCGTCCGCGTCATCCATGCACGCGCGTCGCTGCTATTTTCTTCAAAACTTCATTTTCGCGCGTTCCTTCCACTTTTGTATATTTTCTTTCTATCCTCTAAGCCATTCCTACCCTATAAAGCCTGAAAATACTTAACACACAGATCACGATATCGAATGGTACTATGGGATACTTAAAATTAACATTTTTAAGGCCTAGGAAACATGTTTTCACATATATCACAGAATAAGGAAGGAATTGTAAAACCATGCAAATTATATGAATAAGTGAGTGAAGAATTGATAAAAACCACTCAAATTAGCACAAGATAAATCATAAAATAATGGTTTATCAATCTCCCCACACTTAAACATTAGCATGTCCTCATGCTAAGCTCAAGAGAAGCTATAAAGGAGTGAAGATGAATGGTGAAACTTATGAAATGCAACCTAGCTATATGAATGCAACTAAATGCTAAGATGTTTCTACCTACTTGGTTAAAAGTAAATAAGCTCTTCAAGACAAACATAAATCAGATTTCACTAATTCAAATTATACAACAAAAGACAAGTAAACTTTTAAGAAGATAGCTCATGAAAGTAGGGAACATAGAATCAAGCACTAAACCCTCACTTGTAGTGTATATGCACTCTAATCTCTCAAGTGTCTAAGGTGAATCACTCTACTCTTCTCTAATCATGCTTTCTAAACTTTATTCTTCATCTAACCAATCAACAAATATTTAGTATACCAATACAAACATCATGAGGTCTTTTCAAGGTTGTAATGGGGCTAAGGTAAAGGTAAGGGTACATGTATGGCCAAGTGAGCAAAAATATGAATCTTTGATTAACCTAAGTTCTCACCTAACATACACACACTCTATGTAACTCTAAAATTGTGCCTAGCTGCCCAAAATTTCCACTTTTGCATCACATACTCATGTATCAACTTTTCTTTAGTTTTACCATATATGCATTAATCTTTTATTGAACTTAGCATTTGGGGTAATTTTATCCCCTTATTTATTTATTTAATTTATTTATTTATATTGTGTGTATATATATATATATATATATTTTTTCTTTTTCTTTTTTTTGTATTTATTATTATTTTTTTTCTATTGATTAAAATTATAAAAGTAAACATAATATATTAATGCACATGGATTTTTAATTTTTTCTGGTCTCACATGAGTAGGTACCCAAATTCCTAATATTTTGTCAATGAAACACTATACACTTTCATCAACCCAAGTTCCCACAGTTCCCCATACTTAATTGATACACAATCTCTAACTTAAGCTAACCAAAGATTCAATTTGGAGTAATTAATTTATTTTTCTGTTTAAGACTAGTGATGTGGTAAAATATAGAACAAACGGGATTAAAAGGCTCAAGGTGGCAAACAAAGGTGATTGAAAGGGTAGGCTATTTGGGATAAGTGAGCTAATAACAATTAATGACCTCAATCATATGCAAGAATGTAAATACACTAAACATTGGACATATAGAATGGAACAAAATATAGATTGTAGTCATAGAGAAGAAAACACACAAGAATAAAATATTATGGTTAAATAATGTAACCATGTAATTAAGCTCAAATCTCACAGGTTTGTGTGTTCTTTGCTATAAACCATGTTCCAAATACAATCTTCAAACAAGTCTAACATAAAATTTTCAATTTAAATTAGTGAAATTCTATAAAATAGGATCTTAAAAAGAAACTCATTACTTTAACCCAGCAATGGTAAAATATGCCAAAAAATTAAACAAACATGCAATCAAACATGCAAATGCAGCAACTAATTTAACAAGAAAAATTAAACATTGGTGTTAAAAAGAAGGTAACTAACCCACGGAAGTCGGTATCGACCTCCCACACTTAAAGATTGCACCGTCCTCGGTGCATGCAAAGAAGTGCAAGTGGACGGGCTACTCCAACTGACGCTTGTAGATGGAGGTGCCTTAGCTGGAGGTCTCTTGGTTCCTCTCCATGCCGGTGTCTTGTCACTGGCCTTCTCTTTTCCTTTTCTTGTTACCCATGCCTAAGGAAGAAAGAAAGAGGGAGACTATTAAACATATATAACTCAAAACCGGAGGGAGAAAATTCCAAGTGATAATGAATGCCAAAGGAAAGATGATAGCCCAACTACATGGTAGCTACAACATGTAGGTAAGACATCAATAAAGATCAAAAAGGCAATTTATAAAATTAGATGCAAGATGGTAAAAGCATGCAAGTAATAGGCATGAGGAGCACAAATCAAGCATTAAGTAGTAAGTATGTCAAATAAAAGAGCATATGTAATGATGACAATTGTGAACAATAATCTCAAGTACATGTGGAATCCAAATGTTGTGAAAAAGAGGAATATAAGTAAAAGAGTAAAAGAAAATAGGATTCAAAGTGCCGTAAAATCTTTTTCACAAACACGTGGTGTGTAAGGTATAATAGGAATGAAAATAATGTAATCCAAATGTATAAGAGAGCCAAATTAAAATATCAATTGTCAAATTACTCCTCATAATATCCACAAGCTTCATTACAGTAAGGTAAGACCCAAATAAAATTCCAACACCAACCATAAAAATGCATGGAAGAAGGAAGAAAAAGAAACCATAAATAATGAAGCTAAAAGAAAAATTGAGAAGAAAGAAGAATAAATAAATGCAGTAAATTAAAAGAATAAAAGAGTAGAGGGGGAGAAGAAAAAGAAAGAAAGAAGAAAAAAAAAGAAGTAGGAATGAAAAAGGATTGGATTGGGGGAGGGGAGATTTGAAATCTAGCGGTGTGCTGATTGAATTGTGCGTCGCATGTGACGCGGACGTGTACAGCACGCGTATGCGTGGGTCGCATAAATTTCAAGTGACGCATACGCGTCAGGCACGCGAACGCGTTGATCGCCACATATTGAAAATGACACGCACGCGTCAGGGACGCGTACGCGTGGGTAAATTTATGCCTGTGGCACAAGTTCAGCGTGGGGGCAGCACAACTCTCTGTTCAACATGCTATTGACGCCGATTTTGAACGAATTGATTTCTTTGAAGGTAAAGAATTTTCAAAAGTAATCTCGTTGTAAGTATAGTTCTAAACCAACAAGGAATCCTTTTGTACAAAAGTTTTGGTTGTCACTAAAGCAAACCCAATAAAAAAATAATAAACCGAAGTATTTAAACTTCGGGTCGTCTCTCAAGGAATTGCAGGGAAGTATGATTTATTATTGGTTATGGAAGAGTATCTTTTTAGGTTTTTTTACAATAGGGAACAGGAAAATAAATTGGCAAGAAAGTAAATTAATAATCATGAAAACCCTTGCAAGGTATGAGAACTGGAAATCCCATCCTAGTTATCCTTATCAATTGTGATCAGAATTGTTTATTGCTCCCACTTAGTTAACCCTTACTAAATAAAAGAAAGTCAAGTGGATTAATCAATGGGATTCCTCAAGTCCTAGTCAACTCCTATGGAAAGACTAGCTTTAGAAGGATCCAAATCAACCAGCAAATTCCAATTATCATAACTCAAGTGTCACGAATTACTCA
Source organism: Arachis hypogaea (assembly GCF_003086295.3). Classification (NCBI taxonomy): domain Eukaryota; kingdom Viridiplantae; phylum Streptophyta; class Magnoliopsida; order Fabales; family Fabaceae; genus Arachis; species Arachis hypogaea. The sequence continues at coordinate 112,844,646 of NC_092048.1, forward strand.
ACCAAAGAAAAAGGAGAGAAATCTAAATTAAATTAAAAGCATCAATATTATGAATTGAAGAAAGCAATCTTAAATCTGAAATACCTCAATTTGTATTAAATAGAAAATCAAATTAAACATGAGAATTCATAAACCAAATAGCAACATAAAGTAATCAATAGGGGAAATAGATAAACTAAAGTATTGGAATAAATAAAAGTAGAAGAGAAACTAAATTAAAGGAACATTGAACCTGAAATTGGGAAGAAAAAATCCTAAATCCTAAAACCTAAGAGAGAGAAGAGAGCCTCACTCTCTAGAAACTACATCTAAAACCTAAAATTGTGAATAATGAATGAATGATCTTGATTCCTCCATTCTCCAGCCTCTATTCTGTGTTTTCGGACTTGGATTTGGGCCGAAAAAGAGTCCAGAAATCGCTGGGGGCAAATTCTGTAACTTTCTGCACGTGGCGTCTATCACGCGTACGCGTAGGTCGCGCGTGCGCGTCATTTGAAAATTTTTCTTGTCACACGTACGCGCAGTCAAGCGTACGCGTCGCTTGTGTTCTGCGCTAGGCACGCGTCCGCGTCATCCATGCGCGCGTCGCTGCTATTTCCTTCAAAACTTCATTTTCGCGCGTTCCTTCCACTTTTGCATGTTTCCTTTCTATCCTCTAAGCCATTCCTGCCCTATAAAGCCTAAAAATACTTAACACACAGATCACGACATCGAATGGTACTAAAGGATAATTAAAATTAACAGTTTTAAGGCCTAGGAAACATGTTTTCACATATATCACAGAATAAAGAAGGAATTGTAAAACCATACAAATTATATGAATAAGTGAGTGAAGAATTGATAAAAACCACTCAAATTAGCACAAGATAAATCATAAAATAATGGTTTATCATCTACCATTGCTTCAAGCTCACGGTGTAGCACCCCATTTCTCGACAGGAGTTCCACCATTGCTTCAAGTTCAGGGTGCAGTACCACCGTTCTTTCTGTCCGAGACAGGAGTTGGAAACTAATATCTTTCATTCAGTAGAAATGGTAAGCAATCTTTTATGCCTCCTTGTACATTCTGCAATATCTTCCCCCGCGAACAAGAACCTTCGTGTGATATTTAGAAACCAGAGTTTCATTCAGGTCAAAATGAGCTTCATGATGTCAATAAGTTCTAATCTTATGGATTTGGCTAACAATATTCATCGGTTAATTTGGACTATTTAGTCTAGGCCGCCTGTGGTTCAGGCTGCGAGAACCAGGAATTTGCTTGCTATTGGTCCTACTGGATTTACATTTTACGGGAACCCAACGATGACTCTCAACTTCTTTTCCAGTAACGCTAATCAAATTTCAATCAAACATGTATAAAACAATGCAAGGTGCACTCTAGGGCTCTATAACTACCGTAAAATGTGATATTAATTGTTTGCACCGCATAATAATGTAGTAAAACAACAATCATACACACAAAACTGCCCGAGTTTAATTTAATTAGGATATTTACTACCAACACACAACATTTAGATTGCTGCAATCAATTCCAATTTTCCTTTAATTTTCTTTTTTCTTCTCCCATTAAATTCAATAATAATAAGGCAAGGCGATATTAGAACATTCATTGATTTGCATCACACAATGAGCCCGAATGAGTCATCGAACCCTGCATCACAACCTTTATGGCTGCTCTCGTGTACTAGATCCTTTACTACCACAAATAGTTTTATACAATTGTCTTCTCAAAATTTAAGATATTTCATAGTGGTCTAAACACGTAATTTTTTTTCAATTTTGCCTTGGAAAAATCACTAACTAGTAATTATACACAACCTAGTTCTCAAAATTAAGATTTTACTATTTGCTCTTGTAATTTAATTATTTAACAACATGAAGTCTTCTAATAAGTCCAAAAAACGGAAAAAAGCCTCTCAGAATTCATGTTATAGTATACTAACCAATGCTATCAATCGATGTAGTCAAATAAATCAGTGAAGCTCTTCCAAACATTAGCACTATTATTCTAGAAAATCAAATAAGAATATTTACATGCACAATATTATTCTAGAAAATCAATTTGTGACGCTATTGTAGACATTGATCATCACATGTTTTATCCTTGGTGTCATATATGAAGGATAAGGTTGTTGAACTACATAATATTATCATGGTCCTTAACAAAAACCAAATGTAGTTGGAGGACAAGGTTGAATATTGACCTCGTCAATTCTTTTCCTTGTATATATTATATACTCAATTGAAAACATACTTTCTTGTGCTTGTATAGGGTAACAAAAGTCCAATCCGGTGCATGAAAATACCAACTGAAATATGGATGCATAGATTTTGTTACAACGAATTAATGCTGTAAGTCTGTAAGCTTAGATAGATTTAGTAGAGAACTAGGAAATACAAGCTGTTAGTAATTTCCTTGCCAGCTAGAATGACAGAAATCACTTAAACCTAAAATTCTTAGTCTACCCTTGAATAGCTTGCTGCTCAAGCTACTTCTATTGTGTATAAAAAGAGCTTGCATTTCTGCATAACAATACAACATTATTCAGCATGTGAATAATTCTCTGTACAGTTCTCATAATAATAATTTCTTCATGACAAATATTTTGGGTAGTAAATTACTATTAAGCATCATTTTGGTGCTTCAGTAGGCATGAACGGTTGTTATATGCAGCTCAACTAGGTTTACACCATGAGTTCTGATTTTTAGCAGCCACATCTTTCAAATTATATAAGGGTAAATACTTCAGAATTGGGTGTCGACACGGGAGAGGCAATTCTTCAAATATCTATTGCGTAAGGGGTAACAAGCCGAACTGCATAGAGGGAATTAACTAGCTGGTCATAATCCAAACCAAATCTGGATGGATTTGTTCATCACTACTTGCTGCCAATTCTAGAGCAAGAAGAAGAACAAGGCTATCAAAGACCACTCCAAAGTCTAGTCTCAGAAAATATGAAATTGGTGAAGGAGATCAACAAAGCTTTAACAAGAAGAGAGAGTCAATCCATCCTGATGGCTCTATGCTGGGGAACCCAAGAAGAGCATGTTGTTAGGGTTGTCAAGTCTTAGACCATCTCCAGTAGAGAATTCATCCAGTTCCTATTTATAGTCCACCTGTCATAAAAAGTAACTCCACATCAGTTTTTGCATCATAAATAGTAAATAGAAACTCAAAGCATCTCTCTCTTCTCCATTAGGAGGAACTATCTTTAGTCCCTGTTGTGGTCCTACTTAATTAATTAATTAAAGTAATTAAAATTAATATAGTGACTATTTTTTTAATAATATTATTTAAATTTATAAATTTAAAAATAATTCACTATTAAAAAATATTAATATTAAAAAAAATTCATATGTAATAATAATACACAATATATAATTCGAGATTACACTAATTTGTAAAATTACTTAATATAAAGAAAAACATAGTTAAGCTCTATAGTTGACGACAAGCATTGTGAAATTGCTATATGTGTTCAATCAAGTCATCTTTCAACTGTCTATGCTGCTGCCAATTTTGAAGTTGGGCATTTCTTAGGAGAAATTAATGGTATGGTGCAAAATCTTCCTCTCCCAGCTAAGGTTGTGATAAGCCATTTTCGACATTGTCATACTCTAAGTCTTGAGCAAAATTTCCTGCATAAGTGTCTTTTTCATCCTCAACAATCATATTATGAAATATAATACAAGCTCTCACTATGTTTGCAAACTTCTTCTTTTCCCAAAAGTGCGCTGGACCACGTATAATTGCATAGCATTCTTGCAACACTCTGAATGCTCGCTTCACATTTTTTCTTTGTCCTTCTTGGTATTGTACAAATAACTTATGTTTCTCTCCTTCTGGCTTTGAGATTGATTTGACAAATGTGGCCCATTCATGATAAGTACCATCTACTAAATAGTATTCTATAGTATAATTATTACTATTAATAATATAATTTACCTCCAGAGCATGGTTATTTAGAATATCATCGAACACTAGTGAACGGTCTAACACATTGATGTCGTTATTTGAACCAGAAACTCCAAAAAACGCATGCCATATCCAAAAGTCTGAAGATGCTACAACCTCAAGTACTATGGTTGCAACCCCAAAATAACCACTCATGTACATACTTTTTCCCGCTTTAGACAATTTTTCCATTGTCAATGCATGTAGTAGTCAATGCTACCCAACATGCTAGGAAAGCCACGACCCTCCGCCATTTGTAGCAGGTGTCGTACATCATTTAAATTTGGTTTTTTCAAGTATTCATCCTTGAACACCAAAATGACAGCTTCAACAAATTTTTTCGAGCATTCAATTGTAGTTCTCTCACCTATGCGCACATAATCATCAACAGCATTAGCTGCTACGCCAAATGCTAACATTTCTATCGCAGCGGTGCATTTTCAGAATGGTGACAAGTCTCTTCTTCCAGTTGCATCAACCCTCTATTGGAAATACGAATAGACATTTGAGAGAGCATCGACTATCCAAAGGAATACATGTCTTCTCATTCGAAATCTCCGTCAAAAAATGTCAACATTATACATCGGCTCATCTACAAAGTAATCTTGGAAAAGGCGATCATGTCCTGCTTCTTGATCTCTGTTGATTGATCTACGAGGAGTTAGGATAGAGCTTCTATTGGTATCTTCTTCTTCTGATCCATCGAATAAACACTCATCGATCCAATTATCCATGAGTGTGTTATCTTGTCATCTTTTTTTACCATACAAAGCCTCATTAAACAAATCATCAAAATTTCTAGCCATATCTTGAAAAGTATTTTTTAGTATTCTTTTGAGGTGAGAAACGAGAGTTGAAATGGAGTTGCTGAATCATTGATAGTTGATATTTATAAGAATGTCTGCAACAAGTGGCTACTTCTCAACGGCTAGTTTTGCAATGGCTACTTAACGGCTAGTTTTTTCTTGTCTAAGTTTAAAACATATAGTTTTGTAACGGCTACTTAATGACTAGTTTTGTCTTGTCTAAGTTTAAAACGGCTAGTTTTACAACGGTCACTTTCATAAACAATAACAACACAATAATATTGACTAATTTGAAAAGTTACATCATAAATAAATAAAACAGACTATATCACATAAGGTAATATGCAATAAAAATAAAACATACTACTTAACTCTACGAATACAAGGAACCATTAAGTAAACCACTTATTGATTATTTTCTCACATGCAATCTCATGAAGAGCTCGTCGTTTTTCACTCATTGTAAATGTGTTAGCATTAAGTATTTGCATATCCATTTCTCTTTTCCTTTCCTTAGCCATCCTTTCCATTTCCCTTTTCTTTGCATTTATCTCTATTTCTATAATATACCTCTAAGTTTGTAATTCTTGTTCTTTCATTGCCGCTTGAATTTGTAACTCCTTTTCTTTGATTGCTATAATCTTTGCACTATGTTCCCTCTCCTCTTCTCTTTCTTTTTCCATGTCCATTAGTTCCTTTTCTCTAACATTCTTAATATCTTCCATAAGAGACAGTTTTTTAATAACTGATGATTTCTTTTCACTAAGATCTTAAGACATTTGTGCTTTTTCCTTACTTTTTCTCCTGCTCTTCTTCAATACTTGTGGGCAAACGGGAGAGTCCACACTAGTTTCGTCAGCCAATGGTGTTTCTGGATTTGATGATGATGAGTATGCTCCAGTTGCACTAATCTTTGTTCTCTTTGAGCCTCTACTATGTGTAGGTAGTTGGCTGATAAACTACTGTTTCATAATTTATCTTATACTAATTTGAGTGGGTTTTATCAATTCTTCACTCACTTATTCATATAATTTGCATAGTTTTACAATTCCTTCATTATTCTGTGATATATGTGAAAACATGTTTCCTATGCCTTAAAATGTTAATTTTAATTATCCTTTATTACCATTCGATGCCGTGATCTGTGTGTTAAGTATTTTCAGGCTTTATAGGGCAGGAATGGCTTAGAGGACAGAAAGAAAACATGCAAAAGTGGAAGGAACGCGCAAAAATGAAGTTTTGAAGAAACTGACAGTGACGCGCGCGCATGGATGACGCGGATGCGTGCCTGGCGCAAAGCACGAGCGACGCGTACACGTGACTGACACGTACGAGTGATAAGGAAAATATCCAAATGACACGCACGCATGACCTACGCGTATGCGTGACAGACGCCACGTGCAGAAAGTTGCAGAAGACGCCCTCAGCGATTTCTGGGCTCCTTTTCGGCCCAAATCCAAGCACAGAAATACAGAATAGAGGCTGGAGAACGAGGGAATCAAAGAATCGATTCAACATTCATTCATTATTGACAATTTTAGGTTTTAGATGTAGTTTCTAGAGAGAGGCTCTCTCCTCTCTCTTAGGTTTTAGGAATTAGGATTTCTCTTAGTTTTAGGATTGTTTCTTCTCAATTCTAGGTTCAATGTTCCTTTAATTTATGTTCTCTTCTACTTTTATTCATTCTATTACTTTAGTTGTTTATTTTTCCAATTTGGTTTATGAACCCTTATGTTGAAATTGATTTTCTATTTAATACAAATTGAGGTATTTCAAATTTATTATTGTCTCTTCTATTTAAGATTATTGATGCTTTTAATTTAATTTAGATTTCTTCTCCCTTTGCTTTGGTTGAGTAATTGGTGACACTTGAGTTATCAAACTCAACTGTTGATTGAAAATTGGAATTTGCTGATTGATTTGGATCCCTCTAAAGCTAGTCTTTCCATAAGAGTTGACTAGGACTTGAGGAATCAAATTGATTAGTCCACTTGACTTTCCTTTATTTAGTAAGGGTTAACTAAGTGGGAGCAATAAACAATTCTCATCACCCCTGATAAGGATAACTAGGATGGAATTTCCAGTTCTTATACCTTGCAATGGTTTTTATAATTATTAATTTATTTTCTTGCCAATTTATTTTTCTGTTCTCTATTTCAAAAATCCAAAAATATACCTTTTTTCGTAACCAATAATAAATCATACTACCCTACAATTCCTTGAGAGACGACCCCAGGTTTGAATACTTCGTTATAAATTTTATTGGGTTTTGTTACTTGTAACAACCAAAGTTTTTGTACGAAGGGATTCTCTGTTGGTTTAGAAATTATACCTACAACGTGATTATTTTTATAAAATTCTTTACCAGAAGAAATCCATTCGTCAAAATGGCTCCGTTGCCGGGGAGTTGTAATTGTATGCCTTATTATTGGTTATTGTAAATATTTTCTTTTGCTGTTTATTTGTTTTTGTTTTTGTTTTTGTTTTAATTTTATTAACTACTATGAGTTCTCACCCCTCTGGCTTTAAGTTTGGTTCCAATGTTGTTGTAAGGAATGAAAGCTATAATAGGAACATGCATCAAGGTCAAAACAATCAAAGATGGAAGGAGCCACGAGGATCTGATCAACCCTTTTGGCAACAACACCTTCCAAGATACCATGGACAACGACCATTCTACAATGCATGCCAAAACAATAGTTATGGTGGACCTCTCCGTGACAACCAACCCCCACCAAATTACTATGGTCAAGAGCCATTCCGAGGTACGTATCAAGATGATAGATATGGTGGACCCCCTTGTAGTTATCAATAAGCCCTATCATATGCCTATGAACCACCTACTCAACATAGCTTTGAACCACCATACTCACAAGCCACCTACAACCATTCACCTCTACATGACCCTAACCCTTATCCACCCTGATTCCAATCCAATTATCCCCAAGAATCACCACTTCTATATGCAACATGTCCATATCCATCAACCCAAGAATCATAGGCTCGCCTCAAGGAAACAGTAGATCAATTTCATGTAACCCTTCATCAACTGGAGCAAGCGATAAATCAATTAGCTTCCTGACGTTTGGACACTCAAGGAACTCCCATGGCTTCATGTGGAGAATCTAATGAAGAACGTAGCATGAAGGAGACACTAGAAGCTCCGGTGAACAGTAAGGAGCATGACTTTGTACTTGAATAAGTAGAGGAAGCCGAGATTATCGAAGAAGAAGAATCGGTCGAAGACTTAGGAAACGCTGAACCTCCATGGGAATCAAGAGTTGTGGAGAATTTCACCCAGAAATTTGCAATTGATGCTAAGGATGATAGTGCACAACCCCCAAGGCATGTATCTTATGAAGAACTGGATGGAACAGATCAAGAAGCAAGCTTCCTTGGTAATGATGATCATGAATCAAGCTCTCCTAATGATGAACATGCATCTGCAATTGAATTCTTTGAGATTGAAGAACCTTCCACAAGTGAATATGAAGAGGATGTGGAGGTAGATTTTTCTCAACCTCCAACTTATGACTTGAGTGATGAGGAAGAAATCGAAGACTCTGATCAAGACGTGGTTGCAATTGAAGAGGTTTGTAAGGAAGTGGAATTATTCACAAGAGTACAAGGAAGTGGAGCTTGAAAGACCACCGGAAACACCTCTCCCGAGGACATTACCACCCAATACAAACTTCAAGTGGGTAAAATTCTTAGCCTTTATCTTTACCTTTCCACTTGAATATGGTTTGCTTGAAACCGATGGCCAGCTCAGAGCTCTCTGCGGCTTTAAGAGTAAGAGGGAGATGGTTAGTAATAGAAGTTGGTATCCAAGGTTCAATATGGTTCCACGCCCCAAATGGAAGTGCAAGGATTGGTATAAAGCTCGATTGAATGGATTTCGGAAGAAGCTTGGGTATCTCAGCGGAAATTCAGGTTGCTTACCACCCGGTTGGAATAATGTAGATAAAATCGAAGACGAGTACAAAAGCAAGGTTTGGGATCTTAGAATTCATTCTGATAATCAACACTCCTGGAGCCTGATCACCTGCTTTAACTTACTAGAAGGCTTTACGTGCCTAGTTTGGGACCTCGGAGGCTATTGGAATTGCAAACGTTGGTAGAGATTTCTGGATGAGTTCAAGCACAAGCCACCATAACAAGGAGCTCAACAAATGTCCAACTTAAGGACTTTAACTAAAAGTGCTAGGTGGGACACAACCCACCATGGTATGATCGTTCTTTTTCAATTTTAGTTTTATTTTGTTTTGTTTTATTCTTAGTTTTATTTTATTCTATTTTCTCTAAGTGTCACTCATCATGTCTGTATTAGCATCTGCATTCTGCATACTGCATAAAAAAAATAATAATTTTTGGGTCACATCCAACGCCCAGAAAGTTGGGCTGAAATCGTACGGTTGTTGTGCGTTAGGCACAAATTGGTCCACGCGTACGCGTTCATGATGCGTACGCGTCATTGTCATTTACACACACCACGCATGGGCGTGAGCGACGCGTACGCGTCGCATAAAAATTTTTGACCCCTTAAATGAAACAGAGAGTTGTGCCAAAATGACGCTGGATTCGTGCGTTTAGCACAATTCTGGTCGACGCGTTCGCGTGTCTCACGCGTTCGCGTCATTTTCATTATCCTCTGTTTACGCGTTCGCGTCAATGACGCTTGCGCGTAGTGGCAATTCTACCTTATCCACGCGCACGCGTGACCCACACGTACGCATGGATTTGAATTCACTAACCCCCCCGACGCGGAAACCCTAGCCCCAGCGTCACTTTTCTTCCCCCCTCCCCAACGTTCCACCTCCATTCTTCTCTCTTTCTCTCCAACCTCCCACCGCCACCAGCCACCACCGCCGCCATCACCGCCGCACTGCCACCGTCACTGACCTCCAAACCCGCCGCCATTCACCCCACCCTCACCCCTCCTTCTTCTCCTCGTCTCCTTCTCCTTCCCCCTCTCGACCCCACTGCCCCCTACCCAGCCCGCCGCACCCAATCGTCGGCCACCACCATCATGCCGCCACTGTCACCCCCTCCCCCTCCTTCCTTTCCTTCCCTTCTCTTCCTCTTCTCTTCCTTCTCTTCCTCTTCTCACCCCAGCCCCGTTGCCGTGCCACCACAGCGCCACCACCGCAGCACTGGAGCCGCCTTTTCGCCACCACCAGCAGCACCATCAACATCCCTTTCCCTCTTCATTTCAATTTCTTTCATTGCGCACCCCAGGTTCTACTGCACTCCGATTCCTTTTCCGTTCAAGTTAGTTAGTTTGCATATTTTAATTCTATTTAATTTAGGTTAGTTAGAGATGCATGTCTGTAGTGGATTATATGTGGTTAGGTAGCTAGGTTGTGAGGAAGCCATGAGATTCATGAGCTTTGACTGGGAGGCAGTGAAGCGAACCATATCCATTGATCCAGCTGTCCCATGGGTTCTGGGTAAGTCAACAGTGAACCCAAAAGGCATAAAAATTATTTATCTGAATGATGAGGCTCAGCTGTGGCAACAAATTCTGAGCAACTATGTAATGCCAAGTACTCACGAGACTGAGGTGCCAGCTGCCATGATTACTATTATCTGGTGCGTGATGGAAGGCAAGGACCTGTACCTTCCCCGATTTATCCGTCACTCCATGGCTAAAGTGCATGTCCGAAGCACTCTGCCTTTCCCATATCTGATTACCCAGTTGGGCCGCCAAGCTGAGGTACCGTGGGAGCCTGAGGATGAGAAGCCACCAGCCGCCGACTGCAAGAAGATCATCCCACACGGCAGGAAGTTCGAGGCTTTGGGCTACATACCTCCTTCTCCGACTGCCTCTACTGATGCAGCCACATCCTCTATTGCCCCTTCAGCACCTGCTGCACCACCCACACCTACAATACCCTCACCTACTTCCCAGCCCATCCACCACCTTGTGCACCGACTCTTTGAGCGCCTGGACCAGATGGAGCGCCGCAACCAATGGCGATATGAGCGGTCTGAGCGTCACAGCAAGCGATGCTATAAGCATTTAAAGCTGATGATCAAGTTGGGACACACTGACATCCCCTCCGAGCCTGACACACCATCAAAGCCATCTGAGGAGGAGGCAGATGAACAGGAGGACGATGCACGGGCAGAGGATGAGCAGGCAGGATCCCAGCAGGCAGAGCACCAGCAGGCAGTGCCCCAGCATGAGGAGCCTCAACAGATATAGTCGGCAGATCCACAGGCCCCTATACAGACAAAGCCTCCGCTTCAACAGGCAGATCCCCAGGCACCCACACACCCTACAGAGCCAGCAGAGCACCTTTCCGGAGATGACGCTTCTTCACACCCAGCTTGATTGAGCATCGGGGACGATGCTATTATATAAATGTGGGGAGGTCGCCATCTCTGGCGAATGTTATTTTGGTGAACTACTTTCAGACTCTTTTTCATCCTATTTTATTTCTTTTTCTGTATTTTTATTTTTATTTTATCTTATTTTATCTTATTTTCCTTTCAGTACTTGCACATTTTCTTTTACTGTACTTTTGTTTATTTCTACTTTATTACATTTTGCACTTTGGGCTGTATATATCTTAGATATTTAGCTTAATTTGCACTCTTAACTTATTAGTTGTGATATAGAAAATATGGATTATTTAGTTTAGTTTACCCTTTTAGCATATGATAATTTGGTTTAATTGAAAATAGAAAGTAAACTATAAATTTTCAGATTTTCATAATCACAATAATCCACTTAGCATAGATATATAGTAATAAATGTTGGTAAATTGACGATATTTTTCAAGGAATGTATTTATTTCTTTACAAAAGCCATTCAAGGATTCACATTGATTGAGTTAGAACTCTTTATTCTTACGTGCATGATATACATAAATGATATATGATTTTTGAGCCAAAGAACACACAACTTGTGAGATTTGGGCTTAATTGCATGGTTACATTATTTAACCATAGTTTTCATTCCTGTGTGTTTCCTTCTCTATAATTGCAGACTTTACTTTGTTCCACTCTATATGTCCAATATAGAATGTATTTACATACTTGCATATGATTGAGGCCATTACTTGTTTTTGCTCACTTATCCCAAATAAACCTACCCTTTTATGTCACCCTTGTTAGCCACCTTGAGCCTTTTAATCCCCTTCTGTTCTATAACCACATCACTAGCCTTAAGCAGAAAAACAAATGAAATACCCTAAATTGAATCTTTGGTTAGCTTAAGATAGAGATTGTGTATCAATTAAGTGTGGGGAACTGTGGGAACAATGGTTGATAGGAAAGGATTAAATTGACAAAATAATTGGAATTTGGGTGCATGCTCATGTGAGAGTTAAAAAATTAAAATACCATGTGCATTGACATTTTATGTTTATGTTAAAAAAAAAGAGAGAAAATTTTTTTTATTTCCTATAATTAAATAAATAAGCTTAGGGAACAAAATTACCCCAGTATTAAGTATAGTAAAAGAATCAATGCATATGTGATAACATCAAAATAAAATTTGGTGCATGAGTATGTGATACAAAAGTGAAAATTGGGAAGTTAAGCATAATTTTAGAGTTATATAGAATATGTATATGTTAGGTGAGATCTTAGACTAATCAAGGATTCAATTTATAGCTTACTTAGCCATATATATATATACCCTCACCTTTGTCTTAACCCCATTACAACTTTGAAAAGACCTCACAATGTTTGCATGTGTACATTAAATATTTGTTGATTGGTTAGATGAAGAACAAAGTTGTAGAAAGCATGACTAGAGAAGAATAGAGTGATTAACCACAAACACTGAGTGATTAGAGTGCATACACAAATCCAGTGAGTTCATTTCCATATATCCATGTTTAATTATTGATTGTCTTGCAAGTTTGTGAAATCTTTTAATTAACTCGACTCAATTGTGAATGTGTTTTAACATGATTTAGCCCTTGGTTGTGCATATATAATTCCTTGAAAAAAAATATGACTCAATTTAACCACATGTAGGCTTTATATATATATATATATATATATATATATATATATATATATATATATATATATATATATATATAAGTGGATAGTAATTAGAATTGTATGATTCATTTAGGTAGCTGCATTTAGAATAGATTGCATTGCATAGATTCCACCATTCTGCCTTCACTCTTTTTTAGTTTCTTTTAAGTTGAGCATGAGGACATGCTAATGTTTAAGTGTGGGGAGGTTGATAAACCACTATTTTATTATTTATCTTGTGCTAATTTGAGTGGGTTTTATCAATTCTTCACTCACTTATTCATATAATTTGCATGGTTTTATAATTCCTTAATTATTCTGTGATATATGTGAAAACATGTTTCCTATGCCTTAAAAATGTTAATTTTAATTATCCTTTATTACCATTCGATGTTGTGATCTGTGTGTTAAGTATTTTCAGGCTTTATAGGGTAGGAATGGCTTAGAGGACAGAAAGGAAACATGCAAAAGTGGAAGGAACGCACAAAAATGAAGTTTTGAAGAAACTGATAGTGACGCGCGTGCATGGATGACGCGGACGCGTGCCTGGCGTAAAGCACGAGCGACGCGTACGCGTGACTGATGCGTACGCGTAATAAGGAAAATCTCCAAATGACGCGCACGCGTGACCTACGCGTACGCGTGACAGACGCCACATGCAAAAAGTTGCAGAAGTCGCCCCCAGCGATTTCTGGGCTCCTTTTCGGCCCAAATCCAAGCCCAGAAACACAGAATAGAGGCTGGAGAACGAGGGAATCAAAGAATCGATTCAACATTCATTCATTATTGACAATTTTAGGTTTTATATATAGTTTCTAGAGAGAGAGGCTCTCTCCTCTCTCTTAGGTTTTAGGAATTAGGATTTCTCTTAGTTTTAGGATTATTTCTTCTCAATTCCAGGTTCAATGTTCCTTTAATTTATGTTCTCTTCTACTTTTATTCATTCTATTACTTTAGTTGTTTATTTTTCCAATTTGGTTTATGAATCCTTATGTTGAAATTGATTTTCTATTTAATACAAATTGAGGTATTTCAGATTTATGATTGTCTCTTTTATTTAAGATTATTGATGCTTTTAATTTAATTTAGATTTCTTCTCCCTTTGCTTTGATTGAGTAATTGGTGATACTTGAGTTATCAAACTCAGCTGTTGATTGAAAATTAGAATTTGCTGATTGATTTGGATCCCTCTAAAGCTAGTCTTTCCATAGGAGTTGACTAGGACTTGAAGAATCAAATTGATTAGTCCACTTGACTTTCCTTTATTTAGTAAGGGTTAACTAAGTGGGAGCAATAAATAATTCTCATCACACCTGATAAGTATAACTAGGATGGGATTTCCAGTTCTTATACCTTGCAATAGTTTTTATAATTATTAATTTATTTTCTTGCCAATTTATTTTTCTGTTCCCTATTTCAAAAACCCAAAAATATACCTTTTTCCATAACCAATAATAAATCATACTACCCTGCAATTCCTTGAGAGACGACCCGAGGTTTGAATACTTCGGTTATAAATTTTATTGGGTTTTGTTACTTGTGACAACCAAAGTTTTTGTACGAAGAGATTCTCTGTTAGTTTAGAAACTATACCTACAATGTGATTATTTTTATAAAATTCTTTACCAACAGAAATCCGTTCGTCATTGGCTTTTCCATTTTTGCTCCAAACAAAGCATATTCCAATGCCTCTCAAAAGTGAATTTTTTACTATAATTTATGGAATAAAGTTTATAGGCCAACTACTTCATATCATCAGCATTCGAACCACTCCTTATGTTTCGACTAGTTTGATCGTAGCAACCATCAAATTGTGTAACTACTTTGTTGATCTTATACCATCGTTTCTTACATGCAACTGTCCTCCTTTTCATGTCGGCGTTGAATTGTATACAATAGCTACGAATTTGACTCCAAAATGTTTTGCCCTTTGATCGGTACCAACTATAGGATCAATTGAAATATTTAACCATGCACTGATCAACATCTTATCCTCTTTCCAATGCCAGTGTTGAATACTATCTTGCCCACAATTTTCAATGTCATCATCATTGAGGTCGATAGCATCTAATCTACGAAGGTTGGAAAAAATTTGAATATTGCAAATTTGGACTAGATTGTATCGGAGTCTGAAGGGATGAGTTAGAAGAGCCACCAACACCGGATGAGTCATGTCTCGATGCACTAAATTGAGTTGGAAATGACAAGAATGTTGGAGTAATATTTCCGATAGAGGGGTTAAATATGGATGAAAATGAAAAATATGGTGTTTGCGAATTTTGATTATGTGGTCGAAATATAGGAAATTGATTATTATAAGGAGCTTGAAAATTGAAATTAGGAACATTTTGCGAATTTGAATTTTGAAATGTATTTGGTAGTGTGAAGTTTTGATTTAAAATTTGAGAGTTTGAAATTTGAGATTGTTGGGTATTTGGAGTTCGAGAAAAGTAATTGAAAAAAGAGTTGAGTTGGTTTAAAATAATATCAGTAGAACTTTGATTTCGTAAACTTGAAAGAAGATGAAGAAGAGTAGAAGAAAGTGTGATAATAGAAGTGTATGTAAGTAGTATATATAGAATAATAAAATATTCATTTATTAATAATAACGGTGACATAGTAACGACTAGTTTTCAACGGCTAATTTTGTAACGACTAGTTTTGCAACGACTAATTTTGTAATATGGTTAGTGTTTTTTAATTTTATAAATAAAAATAAACAACCCAACTAAGAATTATTTTGAAATGTGTAAAAATTAAATTTATTTTTTTACGTAAGTAAATTTAATTAATTATAATTTAATATAACAATATACATAATATTCAATAATAATTTAATATAATTATTTATATTAATTATGATTTAATAATTAATATAAATTATTAATTAACTAGAGATATAATTATTTAAATAATAATTAATTAAATAATTAATTAATAATTATAATAATATAATTATTTATTTTAAAGATAACTTATCACATGAGAAGTTACCATTGGACACCACAAGTCCCTCTGAGGAGGAACTCTTTCTCCTCGAACTATGTGGAGGGATTCAAATTCTCTCTTCTCCAACGGTTGGAGGTCCATCATATCAGAAAAAGTGAGTTGAGAACTCATTTGCTCTTAGTGCCTTACATGCCGATCTTAGGAAAATTGAATAAGATCTAGAGCTTGCATATGTTATGGAAATTATAAAATTAACTGTTGAACATATTCGCAAGTAGTTATTGCTGTTCTAAATAGCTAGAAAATATTGAGCTCCATTCTAATGCTTCAACTTTGATCGAGAATATCAATAACGGAGAGAAAAAGAAAAGTGAAACATATATTTTGTAAATATTTTTAGAGAATATATTAAATGTGGCAGTTGTCTAAAACAAAAAATCTTATATCTAAATGTAAGCTTTCATTTTTAGAACGCCCCTTTTAAAAAAGTAGCTAAAAGTATAGAATTCTTATAAATAATAACAAAAATTAAATGAGATATAATTTTTCGTATATAAATATATGTGTTATTTTACACATATTTAACATATAATTTATATTCTAAATGTATTTTATATAAGTGTTTAATTTATTATTTTGTTTTTTATGTAACCTTTCAAATAAATAAGATGCTTTTTTCTTCATTTAAATATGTATTAAATCTCTCTCTTTTTTCTTTCATTATAGTTTTATCTCAATATCAAAAATAAAAAATATCAAGAAAACTTTTCAAGCCAATAAACAATATAAGAAAAGACAAATTACATTAAAAGTTAGAAAGAGAGAAAAAATCTTATAATAAAAAAAGCAAATTAAATATATTTTATACATGTACACCAAATATCAATTATATCACCATGTATAAAATTATATATTTTATATCTCATAAAAAAAAATATTATATGATCATAAATAAATTTTATTATTTATCTATTATATATTTTATTATTTTAATATAAAAATTTTAATTATTTTGGTAACAGATTTTGTAATTGAAAAAAATTGTAAATTAATATATATATATATATATATAATAATTAATTTGGTAACTAATTTTTACTGTATATAAAATATTTAAAATTTTAAATTTTGTCATCAACTTTAAAACATTTTATTTTATCTTTAGCATTTTTAGATAATCTAAATTTTGGCCCTTATTAAATTTGTTGATAATTAATTGATAATCATTTTTTTTTATTTTACACTTTTAGTTTTTATCTTTAAGGTGCTATCTTTGTCCAACCCACCATTTTTATGAGAATAGATTTTTCATTTTTTTTCAATTGATATTATCAAATGTAATTTTATATCATTCAACATTTTTTCATATATTTATTTTTAGTCTCACTTAAAGAATTTATAATGAGAGATTATACTTTAAAACGACAATAGAGAGAGAAAAATTGAAAAAAAAAATCTATTTGTCCATTTTTGCTACCAATACGAAACACCAACCCCATTAGAGGATGAAGTAGTTGTACTCTGTTGGTCAATTATACAATTTTTTTTAAACATAACAAGGAGGTGGAGCAAATAAAAGAGCAACAAGAAAATTTAAAAGTAAATTATATTGTCAACTCCTACCTCATTTCCGCTATTACCATCAACGACTATTGGAATTGCCATCATTGTACTCCTTATAATTTTTAAACGATGTAGCAACAACATCGACAACACTTGATATTCTATCTTAAAAGACCTTTAGATTTTGTTCTAGTCAAACACTCTAAATGGTAGAGAAAAAAAATCATGAACCACTTTTTACGATCTTCCTTTCTCATTGTCGCATATATCCAATTTTTAAAATATTGCTTTAAAGTGCTTGGGACAGTGAAAAAGCAGCCTGCATCATGAATCCGAACACACTACATGCGCTATGTAACTCACAAGCACCAAACATGTGATATCCACTTTCAACATTCTTCTTATATAGCCACATTATCATTTTGACCTATAATTCCTAATTTATATCATGTATCATTCGTATTAACTTTACCAACTAATACAAACCAAACAAACAGTTCAACTCGTGATAGAACCAATTTCGTCTAGATATAACTAGTGATGTCATCCAAAACTATTTTTACCTTCAAAGTAGAAACATTTTTTTTATCAAATTTTCATACAATTGTGTCCTTTATATCTCTTGCCATCTTAGCTAAAGATAAAGTACCATAAAACTGATTTAATTATTCTATTTTCTATTGAAAGAACTCTTGACTCTACGGAAAGTTTCATACCTCACTCTATTCCATTCGAAAACCCGCATTTTCTTTTGACAGATCTTTTTTTATTTGAAATCGAAAAAACTTTGGAACAGAGACTTTTAAACTATCACTTTGTAGTCAATTATCATCCCAGAATCTAATACTACTCTCATCTCCTAACTCTATAGACAAACCATTATTTTATACACAAACACAATCCACCTCTAAGAACAAGTTAGAACAGAATGGTTAAACACAGTACTTTTAATTAAGAACATAGTGCACACTTCACTTTAAATAAAAATACTGTAAATTCACAAGAGATGATACACTTCACTAGTAACCTTGTTCTTATAGTCATATCAATCAATCAAGAATGGATTTATTAACATTTGAATTTTTACAAGGCATTTGTTGATTACGATCTTGAAAATCAGTTAGCAACTGTGAATATACACGATGTTCTCTTCTTCTATGACCTTAGCCTTTTCTTTCTCTCCCACGGATCTCTTCCTTTTCCTTATTGTTTTGGGCTACTCTCATCCTTCTCCGTCAAAGACATCCTGGTCATTGCTGCTTTGTTGCCATTGTTTCATGCCTATTGTAATGGCCTAGTTCTCAGAAACACGGGACTTTTTCCTGAAGAAACGAAATTTTTTCGGAAGTTCAGTGAAGGAGGCACCTCCACTACATCATCATTGAGTAAGCAAGCACCTCCACTGCATAGGTGTTGCATCATCACAAAGCACACACTTCTACTGAGCTAAGCAGGCACGGCGACTAAGTCGCAAAAAACTCAGTTTTCAAGCCACTTTGGCTAGGAATTTTAAAATTATGATTTCCATAGTTAGACTCAGTTCGAGGAGACGAACCCGAATTTTGAGAGAAAAATAATATTATAACCGGGCCTAAAATCTACTGGCGCGAACTAATGCCGGCATTCTCCGGTGAACTTAGTTATGCTAATGCTTCATCATAGATCTTTTATCTATGAGATAATCATCTTACTAGTATCATTTATACTAGTAGCTCATATACTTACCTCTAGGAGTGTACTTACTTGTGTTCTAATACATCTAGTTTTAGTAATTATCCTCTGGAAGATATTTTAACTTAGTAACTAAGTGACTAAGCACCTAATAGCCACGACCCACCCTCCAAGTGACACCACCAGCTTCATTTCTCTTCTTCCTTGGCCGAGTTTCTTGAGAGAAAGTCATGAAACTTCCATTGACATCCAAACTTCAAGGTTCGTTTCTTGAGCTCTAAAACTCCCACAAAAATTATAAACTGATTAAAGTATTTTTCTCTTCTTTCTCTACATATCCATACCAGATTTCACAAGGTAAGGTAAAGTATGATGGCTGTTCTTCCTCCTTGAATGGTTCGACCATGGCTAACCATGGTTAAACTTGTTGTTTTTTATGTTTTTGCTTAGGATCTCTTGTTTGGGAACCTTGTTGATCAAGAAACCTTCATTTTTAGATTGAGAAAGGTGAGAAAGTCTCTCCCTAATCCATGATGAAGGTTCGGCCTTCACATGTTCTTTGGTTTAAAATTTGTTTTGATTGAAAACTAGGTGAAAAGTGAGCTAAGAATCACTTAGAAAAATCGATTATTGGAGGCTGAATCAAGAGGTAAGATTCGGCTAAATTATTAAGGATTAATTGTGTTGCTGTTATGTGATTGTTAAATTGATGTTTGATGTTTGAAATTGGATGATTATATTCCCATAATCTTATTATTCTCTTCATAAAACACCTAAGGAGAGGTAAGAACAGGCTGAGAAAACAAAGAAGAAAAGATTATAGAATACCTAAGGAGAGGCAAGAACAGGCTGAGAAAACGAAAAAGAAAAGAAGATAGCGAACGAAAATAAAACATCAATGATGAACAATAAAAGTTATAAGCTGATCTTCTGCTGCCAGGGGTAGGCAGATATATGGTGGTGTGCCCACCAAAAACGCTTTCCAAGTATACAGGCCTTTATGGCTACGCCTGCCGACCGAGACAAATTGTCGCTCGCAGAGGATATCACCAGTTAAAGCACAACTATAATGTTGTCCCTATAAGACAAAGAGGATACTTACAGTGGATATATATTAAGCATGCATCAGCTAGCAAGGGCCATTTTGTTAGACAAAGAGGATGCTTATAGTGGGTATGCCGACTGGAAAGCCATACCTGGACCAGTTGCTGGGTAACGTCAAGAGCAGGTTTGTAGCCGATAAGTAAGCTCATGACCTACACTAGGGCTAGACATGCATCATACTTATATGCAAATCTTTCTCTATTATGAATTCTGTATGAACATATGGTTTCTCTATTTTTATTCTATCTTTTGTATTCTCTATTATGCTCTATCGCTTGGTTATAACGAGGAAACAATGAACGTAATTAACCACCCCGACCTTACTAAAGACTTTCCAGTTCTTACCCATACATCTATGAGGATCTGGTATTCGGAAGTTATTATGTTATTGCTGCGGACTCTCGTATACATCTTTATGTTTTGCGAGACCACCCTTTTCAGCACCCACTTGATAGCCCAGATTTCGACCTAGATACCCTTTTCCTGCTCAGCCAGTGAATCAGGTAGCACCTGAGCCTGATCCAGTAGACACGTATGTAGCTGAGTTTGACCCAGCTGATGTACATATACCGAAGATATCTCCTGAGTGTGATTTACCTATGGAGCTGCTTATTCCACCTTCTCCAGCTATACAATTAGAGGACCAGTTTGGGCCTCTTGGAGAACTACTCGCATCGATATATGCCAATGATCCTATTTGTATAGACGGGAGCAGTGGTAGCAGCTCATCTGGTGGGACTGAGAATATCCTAGTAGTGCCATAAAAGGAGAAGGAGGATCCTGAAGAGGAGTAGCCATCATCAGGGAGTGACCAGCTTGTAGGTGGGCCCCACGTGAACCTGCCTAACGGCAACATATGATTGCGGAGGTAGTGTGCGGCAACATTCATTGTATGACACTTTGGCTCAGCATTGACATTAGATAGTCTCTCACTTTTGTTAGAACAACAGAGAGATTAGGAGTGTTTAGAGTTGCTAGACTAGCCTGGATACTAGTTTAGAGGCTTTTTCTGTGGGTCAGATCTTAGGGTGTCGTATGTCTATACATATACATATTTACTAGTAATGGGCTAGTGACTATGAAAGAGTATGAACTGACTAAATTGTGTATGACATTGTATATGATGTATATTATAAGTTTGATTATCTATTGCTTTAGTAGTATTTATATTTCTGTCAATATTTGTTATGAATGACTTGCTATATATTACGTAAACATTTTTTTGAGTCATTACACCGATGCTTCTACTCCTTTTTTCTCCTTCGCCACATCATGTTTTTGTTTCCGCTTTTGCTTCCTCCTCTGTCACTCTTCCCTCTCCTCTGGATCCATTTATATTTTTGGATTTTTTTTAATTACATGTTTTTAAGGTTTTGTTTTTTACGTATGTTAGGTTTTTTTATTTTAGATATTTTCTGAATAAATCTAATAAGTTTTTATCTGTTTTTGAAAGTTCTTTTCAATGAGATTTTAGATGGTTTTCTGTTGTGTAATTTGACTAATTTCAAATATTCATTTAGATGTTATTAACTTAATATGAATTTAAAAAATTAAAAATTAATTGATATTTTCTGACTTGGACATTGCAATTGGTTCACTTGACAAGTATTGTGGACCTGTGGCCCTTGAAATGATCTTAATTTTACCTGAAAAATTTTATTTTTTTATCCGTGCATTCACCGTTTGGTTTTTGTCTATTGACTATTGACAAACTTTTTAGAGCCCGTTTGGAAACACACAAAAGTTACTTTTTTTTGACTTTTGAATTATGAAAAGTTACGATAAGCGTGTTTGGCACTATTTTTAAGAAGAGCTTTTAACTTCGCGAAAAGTTAATTTATAGCTTTTGGAAGAAGTAAAAATAGATGACTTTCTCCTTTTTGATAAGTCATTTTATCACTTCCGTGAAAAAAAATTGATTTCAAAACAAAAAAATTTACTTTCATTCTTGATTCTATAGAAAAATGTTTCCTGTTTCTGCTGAAAATACTGGCCATCCACCACCATTTTCACGCAAGGTTCCATCTTCTAGAAGCACTGGCCTTCCACCATCATCCTCACGCAATGTTCCATCTACTGGAAGTGTTGGCCTTCCACCACCATTTTCCCGTAATGATTCATCTGCTGGAAGTATTGACCCTTCACTACCATCTTCTGTTCCATCTGAACCAGCATATATTTCTTTCAGGTATTTTTTTTTTATTATTTTATCATTCTATTTTTATTATTAAATTTGTATTGAATATTTTGTATGCTATGAAATCTCAATTTTAATTTTATTTTTTTATATGTGATTTTAATTTTATTTTATTTTTATATGTGATTTTATTTTTATACAACTTGCTATTATTTTTATAATTAGTTTTATAATTTTCTTTTTTTTTTATGTTCTTCCCCAACAAATTCATGAAAGTGGCAAGTCCGGAAGAAAATTTAAAGCTGATTGGAATGAATTATTGGTGCTTGTATGGCTTTACACTTATTCGACGGAATGACACAAGCGATGAACAATTTGAAGAATTATATGAAAATTTTGATCTTATGGGTGAAGGTGAAGGTGAAGTAGAAGAACCAGTTTCTAATGATATTACGTGGGAAGAACCGAATGCTGAAAGTACTAGAAAAATGGAACTAATTAGAGAACAAATAAAGAATCAATTGCCTGATCGATTGTAATTTTAGTGATTTGATTATGTAAAATTAACCTTCAATAATGGAAAGTATTTGTTATTATCGTTATTTTAATATCCATTCTCTTATGTTAAAAAAATTGTATTTTTTGAGTTATTTATCCAAACGCTACAACTTAAAAATAAGTACTTCTATAGTTAAAAATCCAAACACAAAATAACTTATTTATAAGCTACTATTAATAAAAGTCTTTATACTTTAAGCTCCTTTTTCAAAAGAACTTATTTAAGTTATTTACCCAAACTGGGCCTTAATAATTTTGAGTCTGACTTATATCGTTTTTTCTTTCCCCAAACTTCAATCGGCCATTTAAAAATATAAATGATGTGCTTTTGTTTCTTCTAGTGCAAGACAAAAATACAAAGACCGAGAAGCCCAGTTTTGAGTGGGAAAAGAATATGAATTCAAATGTTCAAGCATTCCATCTAACCAATTCAATTCTTTCTTTCATTTTTGGTCATTGACAACTAATTTATTGTATTACAGCATAGAGATATTTGGTCGACCATTTATACGCTTGTAGTCCTTTGGGGCCAAAATGAAAACAAATGCAGATTGATTGATATAATTGATTCATAAGACAAAAAATCACTAAGTTTGATTGGTTCTAATCATATCTAGCTACAGGGATCCCAAAAACCACAACAATCTCACTAAATAAAAATTCCATCCAAAGAAGGAAAGAAAATTGAATGAGTAAATAGCCAATAACTTGGCGAATATACAACTTTTTTAGTTGTGATTCCCTCTCCAATCAATTCCTTTACCTCGCTACTTTTATACAGTGTAATCCACCATACATATAACATGTTATTCCCATTCAATTGTTGATGGTGGCTTTGAGGTAATGTCTTGCACAACTCGGTTTACACCACGCACACCATTACAAATCTTTCTTGCTACATCATCGAGGAACTTGTGCTCAAAGTAGTACCTAAGTTTCATTTCATAAAGTAGTTACCACTAAATTAGAGATTATGTATTTCCGCATAGAGATGATAACACAGTTAAAAAAACACTTCCCTAAAGCATATCAAACTTTTTATGTATTTAAATGTTATTAAGTAAGGAGTCTCGGAAATGTGTAATAGTTAAACATTGAAGGGCAGAATAAGAATAAGGATAACATATCATATTCAATATATTCTGGCAGAAGCATGAAAGGAATAAAATAAATAAAAAAGCTATGCTGCAGCACAGCATAACTTTGATATATTCTGCAAATGGAGCAGAGTGTATTAATTTGAGATATATAAATAAATAAATGAGAAAGCACAATGTATTAACTTGAAATCTTACCAATCAGCGGTCATTCCGTCTTGACTTGTAACAGCTCGGAGCGCAACAACATGGGAATGTGTTCTTTGATCACCTTGAACTCCAACAGATCGTATTGGCAAGAAAACTGCAAAGGCTTGCCATATTTCATCGTAAAGCCCAGCATCCTTGATTGACTGAATGAAGATCTCATCAACCTGGAAATTTTATATTTGTACTTAAAATTAAGTATCATAAACAGATTTGCATCAAGACCTTAAAAAAATTAAAGTAAAAACTAACTATACATACCTGTCGGAGAATTTCTAAGGCATCCCCTTCTGTAACATCACCTAAAACTCTCACTGCAAGACCAGGGCCAGGGAATGGGTGGCGTTTTAGAAAGCCCTCAGGAACATTTAAGATCTTCCCTAATTGACGAACCTTTAAATATGGGAATCAAAATATCAATACATAAGACGTGCATCCAAGCTCATGGAAAGAAGAAACAAATGGTTCAAAATTCACACCTCATCCTTGAATAGTAGTTTAAGAGGTTCAATAAGCTTCAACTTCATGTCCTTTGGGAGACCACCGACATTGTGATGGCTCTTGATGGTATGGGAATGGGTTCTCCCACTTCCAGGGGGCGGACAGGATTCGATCACATCAGGGTACAAGGTTCCTTGAACCAAGTAAGAAGGTTTCTTTCCCAGTTTCTGCTCTAGCTCATGAGCAAAAGCATCAAAGATGCAAATAAACTCTTTCCCAATAATTTTCCTCTTCATCTCAGGATCAGTGACACCCTTCAGCTTCGAAAGAAATTGGTCTACAGCATCAACACATACAACTGGTAAATGGAGATCCTTTTTGAATGTCCCCATCACACGTTCCCTCTCCTTATACCTGTACACATAAGACCAATCATAAAACTCGCAACAAATGGACAACCCTACACTATTTCAAATGCAAGAGGTGGATTAATCCTCACCTAAGCAATCCATTATCCACAAAGACACAATGAAGGCGATCGCCAATGGCTTTATGCACAAGAGTAGCAGCAACCGTGGAATCCACACCACCAGACAAGGCACATATGACATGCTCATCAGGGCCAACAGTCTCCTTAATCACCTTAATTTCTTCTTCCATCACATCCTCCATCTTCCATTCTGTAGCAACTTTACAAACATCAAACAGAAAGCGCTTCAACGTCTCCATCCCTTCCGGCGTATGCGTCACCTACACATCACACACACAGTAACCACCAACAATCAACACACTCTAAACTCATAACAATTATAATAACATAAAGACAGAAAGTTCTAAAATAAAACAGAGCATCATGCAATTGATACCTCAGGGTGATACTGAAGGCCATAGAACTTTCTAGAAGGATTCTCAATGGCGGCGACTGCGCCCTGCTGGCTGCGTGCGACAACTTGGAAGCCAGGGGGGAGGACGGCGGCCTCGTCGCCGTGGCTCATCCAGACAACCTGCTTGCTGCCGACTCTATCATTGCCGAAGAGGTCAGACGGCTTGTCAACGTGGATCTCCATGCGGCCGTACTCCTGCGTATGGCCGACGCGGACCTCGCCGCCGAGGCGCTGAACGAGGAGCTGGAGGCCGTAGCAGATGCCGAGGAGGACGACGCCGTTTGACTGGGCCCAGTCGAGGAAGCCATCGGGGAAGGATGGGGAGTCCGGGGTGTGGACGGAGTGAGGCCCGCCGGAGAGGATGACGACGGAGGGGTTGAGAGCAGTGATGGCGGAGAGAGAGGAGGTGCCCGAGATGCAGAGGGAGAAGACGGAGAGGCTTCTGATTCGGCGAGTGATGAGGTGTGTGTATTGGGAACCATAGTCTAGGATGAGCACCAGCTCCGATTTCACCTCTTTAGGGTCCATTGCTGGTGGCTGCTTGGTGCTCGCTAGGGTTTATGGTTTTGGTGATGGGGACTACAGTATCAAGATGCCAGGGTTTAGGGACTTTATGTAAACAATATATAAATATAATATAATTACTATTCATATCTGATAGAAATTCAAAAGGTTTTGGTTACAATTTTTTTTAATGTAAAAAATATTATAATATATGTTATTTTCCTAATTTTTTTTTTGGTGAGTGTTATTTTATTTTATTTTTTTCTAATTTAAAATAACATATTAGTGACACTGGTTACGATTTTGTCATCTTTGGCGGGAACCCTTTGCATCCTTTTAACCTTTTTTTTTTCTTTTCTTTTTTATTTTCCTCTATGAGAAAATTAATTTCTTTTTTTAATTAATTAATCTTTTAATTAAATTACTAAAAAATATGAATCTCAACGTTTAGTTTTTTTTTTTTAAGAAGAAAAAGCATAAATTATCAAAATAGAAATATATCTCATTTCATATGATATCTTACAATTTATACTACACAAATAGAATTAAATAATGGATGTATTTCAAAATCCAAAAAGTATATTGGATTTTATTTTATTTTTATATTTATCTTTAATATTTTCTTTCTGTCATTTGAAAATACTTCAATGAAGTTATAAAAAATAATTTTTGTTAAAATTTAAAGTTGAACTACTAGATGTATTTTGACATTAAAGATTTTTTGAATATGTATCTTTTTTTTTTATGCGCTGAAAATTAGATACAGATTCAGAATAATTTTTTTTTACAGAAAAGCTCTACATCCATGTAAAAATTACATGGAAGTTATCCAATTACCTTCTGCTACACGCGTTTTACACTCGTTTGTTTTACAGGCGCCTCATATAACGTATATAACGTAATCCTTCTT
The DNA here is from genome assembly GCF_003086295.3 of Arachis hypogaea. Taxonomy (NCBI): domain Eukaryota; kingdom Viridiplantae; phylum Streptophyta; class Magnoliopsida; order Fabales; family Fabaceae; genus Arachis; species Arachis hypogaea. Next base: position 112,871,434 of record NC_092048.1, read on the forward strand.
TTGCGTGATCAACCTTTCTCAAAGTAAACCTTGTTCTCTTCTCGCGTTTTCTTTCTTCTTCTTCTTCTTGTTCTTCTTCTTCTTCTTCTTCCTCTTCTCCTTCTTCTTCTTCAACCTAATTAAATTCGTTGTTCTCTTCTATTCGCGTTTTTCTTCTTTGCATTATGGATTTGGATTGACTTCAACGTAATTAGCTTAGTCGTTCTTCTTTTTCTTCATTTTCTTATTCGATCTGCACTTCTAAATTGAAACAATGAATGAATCAACTTTAAATTAGTTAAATGAGTGCGATTTGGATAATTCTTCCGAAACGCATCAATTTGATGAGGTTTGGATTATTGAATTTTGAATCTAATTCAATGGAATGCAATTGCTAATTTTATTTGAATTGAATTGAATGGACTGAGGTGATCTGTATCTGAATTGAATTGAATTGAATTGATAATATGTAAATTGTAGACAAAGTTGTTTCGAATTTGGTTTTGTATAATGGTTTCGTTCACTGTGAGTAACTGTTCGGTTCGGTAAGTACTATAGAGTTGTTTCACCATGTCCATGTGTTCGGTTCGGTATACAGAAAGGAGTTTAAAAAAAATTAGACGAATATATTCTTTTTGTTCCCTAAGCACTATATAATTGTTTCACCGTAATTAAGATTTCGGTTCATCGTATTTAAGATTTCAGTTCACCGTGTAGACCAACTGTGTTGTGGATGAAAAATTTGTCCCAAAGGTGGGAATGATTTTCAAGACACTAGAAGAAGCTGGAAAGTTCTACAAACATTATTCCAAACTTGCCGGTTTTTCTACGAAAATAAGGAACACGACTTGGGACGGAGACAAGATTAAGAATCAACTAATTGTATGTACCAGAGAGGGGAGGTGGAAATCCAAGATATCTCCAACTCTGAAGACAAACCTTTCAGCTGGGTTAAATTGTTCGGCCAGAATTTACGTACACATAATGAAGGATGTTGATCTTTGGATAATTTCCAAAGTTGTTTTGAATCACTCACATCCTTGTTGTCCAGACCAGGCTGAGATGCTCAAACAACACAGGAAGTTTAGGGTGGTTTAGGGTTTAGGGTTTAAGGTTTATGGTTAGGGTTTAGGGTTTAGTATTTAGGGTTTAGGGTTTATGGTTAGGGTTTATGGGGTTTAGGGTTTAGGGTTTAGGGTTTAGGGTTTATGGTTTAAGGTTTATGGTTTATGGTTTAGGGTTTAGGGTTTAGGGGTTCAGGGTCCAAGGTTTAGAGTTTAGGGTTTGGGGTTCAGGGTTTAGGGGTTCAGTGTGTTTGCAACTTTCAGTTCGCCCAGTGTATTAATTTTCGATTCAGGGTTTAGGGTTTAGGGTTCAAGATTCAAGGTTTAGGGTTTAGGGTTAGGGTTTTAGGATTTTAAGGGTTTATGGTTTAGTGTTTAGGGTTTAAGGTTTTATGGTTTAGGGCTTAGGGTTTAGGGGTTCAGGGTTTAGAGTTTAGGGTTTAGGATTCAGGGTTTAGGGGTTCAGTGTGTTTGCAACTTTCGATTCGCCCAGTATATTAATTTCGGTTCACTGTGTTCTTTTGGTGTTCGTAATGTATTGGTAAATACAGTGATTGCAATTACTGAGAACCTGGAATAAAATAGCAGCTAGACAGTTCCAACAGATATATAAATTAACATCTCAGATGAGTAATCCATCTTGAATCAAATATAAATATTAACATTAACATTTACATTAATATTGACATATATACATTTGAAGTAAACATTTTTTGCTTTTTAAACAAGTTAAACAAAATATTGTTAATTACAACTAGTCAATCATAGTATATGCTATTTACTATCTAAATCCCCATATGTGAATTTACTATCATAGTATATGCTATTAATTTCTTCTACTGTATCTTTCTTTTCTTGACTCATATCCCTGTACATTATTGCTATTGCCTTTGTTTGGCATCTGCAATAATGAGTTTTCTACAAGTTTTGAAACAGAATGTGAGGATCTATTTATAATACAAAATAGATATTATTTGAATGAATGCGGATAAATATATTTAATCTGCTTACGTTATAGTGCGGCTTCTCCTTCATTGTTGCCATTGTCTTGTTCTATTTTGCTGTAATGAAAATTTTTGGTCAATACTTCACTCAATACATCAACAAGCACAAGCATGTATATCTTAATCAAGTTAATTAAAATGCCATAGGCTACCGAACCGAAAAATATTCACTTGGTGAATCAAAATTACAAAAGCCACCGAACCGAACAAATCTCAAAGCCCTAGTTACACTATCCACTGAATTGAATGAAAATAACAACAAATTTCATTCTAAGGCCTACTTATACTGTAAAAATGCATTCACAATAATTCTATCTACTAAACGAAGCAAATCAATCCAGTAAACCTAAAATACAACTAGGAGAAATACAACATTGCAAGATTTTAAATGAACAATAGTTTTCTCATACCTTTGGTAGTCTCTGTTGCAGTTTTTCTTCGTTTCTGGTTGTTGCTTGTGAAATCTTCTCCCGATTCCTTTCCAGTAGTGGTTTTCGCAGAGAACTTGATTGAAGTTTGAGTGATATTGAGAGAGATTCAAAGAGAATAAGTTGTTTCATCTCTAGCGCGTGTTTTCACTTGCCATTTAATGCGCCTGATTCTATTTGGACTTGGGCCAACTTGGTTACATGGTTATATAGATGTGTAGCAGCCCCGATTTTTTTATTTTAGTTTAATTAGTGTTAAACGAAAATAGTTGACTAATGTATAAATAAATCGGTTTGTGACAAAATTTATATTTAATTTTAATTATTTTTATTAATTATGAATTCTTTTGAAAACTCTCAATCCTACTCTTCCTTTTCTGAGCTATCAATTTCGAAAACTCTCAATCCTTTCCTTTCTCCTTTGAACTATCAAGGGTTTAGAGTTTTAGAAGGGGAGAGTGAAAATTTGTTGGGATCTCTTGTAATTAAATTTTTAAAAGAAGCCACGGAAGTCGTGATTCTACAGCATGAGGTAAGTCCAATGTCGATTTTAGAGAACAGCTAGTCCCAGTGTTTCACTAATTTATGTCCCTTTTACCATTAAATCTCCTATGGTCATCTATCTGTTTCTCGGTATTTTTTTTTGTTGATACTCAAGAGGTAGGACAACTGCGGGAGTTAAATATTGTCTCAGCGAGTCCACGAACAACTAGCACTCTGCCCTCAACAACGTGGTTCTCCTCAACAACCATTGTTGCCTCTTTAGACAGGTAAGCATCCACGAACCACTAGCACTCTACTACTTTATTCACTCCCTTCCAACAAAAATGAAGTAATAGATATTTATATTTTTTATTTTTTTCTATTCTAATTGTTAGTTGTGTTCTTGGTTTGATTGGTAATTGATAATTTGTAATTGTAATCGCTAATTATTAAGTTATTCTTTCTCATTGGTAATAGCAATTTATGTTGTTGAACTTTTATCATCGATGTAAATGTTAATTTGTAAACTATTTGACTGTTCAAGATTTATGGTGATTACTTGATTGACATTGAGCTTAATTTTAACCAAATATACAAGGAATAAATTTTGTTTCATGTACTCTAGAGAGTACTCTTTCATTTTAGCAGAAACAGAAGTAAAAATTCACAAAATTAAGAGTAAAAGTTTCAATTATTTTAAAGATAAAAATGAGTTGTTTAAATTAAAATAAAATGGAATAAAACTTCCTTTTTAATCTGACATCAATTTTGTGCTCATATTAAAGGTGAGTGGTAATAAAATATCATAAATAAATTCTCTAAATTAATAAAATTCGTTGACAAATTTCTTACTACAATATGATTTTAACGATACCATCTATTATTTCTAATACAAGAGTGTTCCATGGCTTTTGAAAATAGGAATAAATGCTCCTCAAAAAATTTATAAAATCTTTCTTCATTTTAAAGTTGTGCATATTCAATAATAACTCCTATATTAATGTAGATTAGTGTTTTTTCCACCACATTAGCTAGTTTATCATAATATAATTTATTATAATATAATCACAATTTATATTTTTTTATCATTATTCTTAAAAGGAGTATTCGTCTCCTCTAATTTATTAGGCTAGGTTTTAATTGTGTGGTTTGAGTAATGTTATATTATGCATATAGTCCTTGATATTAAATTGCATATTGATATACTTTATTTACAAAATTTCCAAGTGGAAATGGAAATTATAGAGGTGGGCTCAGGTAATGACGATGAATGTAGCATGGACCAAGAGATGGGAACGGGTAAATGTCATTGTGGTGGCTGTAAGCAGTGTGAAATTATTACAACTGAATATATTATCAATCATATATTTTCAATGTCTGATGTAGAATATGATATTGTTCATACCCTGATCCAATATTATGGCACAGGCCCAAGTAAGCCTAAAAGGCCCAATCCAAAGGTTGGCCTTTACCACCTACCCGACCTCCTTAAAGAAGTTGGGTTCGACATAAGCTCCCTCCAAAGAGGTCGGGTTCAGTATGAACTGGCAGATAACACTTATTCAAATAAAGTAACTACCCCCTAAAATCTCTCATCCACTTCTAGAAGAGATATCTGAACAACCCTAAGATAAAAGGATGGTTATCCACCTTCAGAAGTGGAACTACTCCAATGGTGATTATTGGATCATCACCTATAAATACACTGACACACTCTGGTAAAACCAAGTTCCAATATTCTCTAAACCTGCTTACCCCCTTGATAACTTAAGCATCGGAGTGTCTTTGCAGGTACTACCCTCCATTCCTTCAAACATACAACTCAGATGGCGGCTCCCGAATGCGAACAAGTCGGAGACCATGGTGCACGGAATTGTGATCACACTTTTCACAACTCCGGTACAACTAACCAGCAAGTGCACTGGGTCGTCCAAGTAATACCTTACGTGAGTAAAGGTCGATCCTATGGAGATTGCCGGCTTGAAGCAAGCTATGGTTATCCTGTAAATCTTAGTCAGGAGATTCAAATGATATTAATGATTTTGTTTATGAAAATTAAATAACATAAAATGAATGATACTTGTGATTCAGTAATGAGGAACAGGTTGAGGTTCCAAAGATGCTCTATCGTCTAAATCTCTGCTTTCCTACTGTCTTCTTCTCCAAACACGCATGTCTTCCTTCAATGGCAAGCTGTATGTTGATGGATCACCGTTGTCAATGGCTAGCATCCATCCTCTTAGTGAAAATGGTCCAGGTACGGTTTCTGTACGGCTAATCAACTGTCGGATCTCTCGTCTCGGATGAAAAATACCAAGCACAGCTACCGCACGGCTAATCATCTGTCGGTTCTCACTTGTGTCGATATAGGATCTCTCTATCCTTTTGCACACTGTCACTGCACCCAACATTCGTGAGTTTGAAGCTCGTCACAGTCATCCCATCCCAGATCCTACTCGGAATACCACAGACAAGGTTTAGACTTTCCGGATCTCAGGAATGCTACCAATTGGTTCTAGCCTCTACCACGAAGGTTCTAATCTCACGAATTCGAATGCTCTGTTGTTAGGAGAGGCAAGTCAAATCCATGGATCAGAGACCCAAGAGATATGCACTCAAGCTGTCGCCCAATGACTACGTTGAGCTCAGATAGAACGGGAGTGGTTGTCAAGCACGCGTTCATAAAGTTGAGAATGATGATGAGTGTCACGGATCATCATATTCTTTACATTGAAGTACAGTGAGTATCTTAGAACAGAATCAAACGTGATCGAAAAGAAAACAATAGTAATTGCATTAATCCATTAAGACACAGCAGAGCTCCTCACCCCCACCTATGGGATTTAGAGACTCATGCCATAGAAGATACAATATGAGATGTAAAATGTCATGAGCTGCAAAATGAATCCCTAAAAGTAGTTTTATACTAAACTAGTAACTTAGGTCTACAGAAAATGAGTAACTAAGTGCAGATAGTGCAGAAATCCACTTCCGGGGCCCACTTGGTGAGTGTTTGGGCTGAGCTTTGAAGCTTTCATGTACATAGGTCATTCTTGGAGTTAAACGCCAGCTTGGGTGCCAGTTTGGGCATTTAACTCCAGTTCTGGTGCCAGTTCCGGCGTTTTACGCCAGAAAAGGGTCTTTGGCTGGCGTTTGAATGCCAGTTTGGGCCATCAAATCTCGGGCAAAATATATACTATTATATATTACTAGAAAGCCCAAGATGTCTACTTTCCAACTCGATTGAGAGCGCGTCAATTGGGCCTCTGTAGCTCCAGAAAATCCACTTCGAGTGCAGGAGGGTTTGAATCCAACAGCATCTGCAGTCCTTTCTCAGCCTCTGAATCAGACTTTTGCTCAGGTCCCTCAATTTCAGCCAGAAAATACCTGAAATTATAGAAAAACACACAAACTCATAGTGAAGTCCAAAAATATGATTTTTGCATAAAAACTAATAAAAATATAATAAAAAGTAACTAAAATATATTAAAAACTACCTAAAAACAATGCTAAAAAGCGTATAAATTATCCGCTCATCACAACACCAAACTTAAATTGTCGCTTGTCCCCAAGCAACTAAAAAAAAATAGGATAAAAAGAAGAGAAAATACAATAAATTTCAAAATATCAATGAAGCTTAGTTCCAATTAGACGAGCGGGACTAGTAGCTTTTTGCTTCTGAACAGTTTTGGCATCTCACTTTATCCTTTGAAGCTCAGAATGATTGGCATCCATAGGAACTCAGAATTCAGATAGTGTTATTGATTCTCCTATTTTAGTATGTTGATTCTTGAACACAGCTACTTTATGAGTTTTGGCCGTGACCCTAAGCATTTTGTTTTCCAATATTACCACCGGATACATAAATGCCACAGACACATAACTGGGTGATCCTTTTCAGATTGTGACTCAGCTTTGCTAGAGTCCCCAGTTAGAGGTGCCCAGAGTTCTTAAGCACACTCTTTTTGCTTTGGATCACGACTTTAACCGCTCAGTCTCAAGCTTTTCATTTGACACCTTCATGCCACAAGCACATGGTTAGGGACATCTTGATTTAGCCGCTTAGGCCAGGATTTTATTCCTTTGGGCCCTCCTATCCATTAATGCTCAAAGTCTTGGATCCTTTTTACCCTTGCCTTTTAGTTTAAAGGGTTATTAGCTTTTTCTGCTTGCTTTTTCTTTTTCTTTCTTTTTCTTTATTTTTTGCCATTTTTTCCGCAAACTTTGTGTTTTTCACTGCTTTTTCTTGCTTCAAGAATCAATTTTATGATTTTTCAGATTATCAATAACATTTCTCTTTTTTCATTATTCTTTCAAGGGCCAACAATTTTAACATTCATAAACTTCACTATAAAAAGTATGCACTGTTCAAGCATTCATTCAGAAAACAAAAAGTATTGCCACCACATCAAAATAATTAAACTATTTTCAAGATAGAATTCGAAACTCATGTACTTCTTTTTCTTTTTCAGAAAACATTTTTCATTTAAGAAAGGTGAAAGATTCATGGAACATTCATAGCTTTAAGACATAGACACTAAACACTAATGATCATGTAATGAAGATACAAACATAGTCAAAACATAAAGCATAAAAACCGAAAACAGAAAAGAAAATAAACAAGGAGATTAAAGAATGGGTCCACCTTAGTGAGGGCGGCTAATTCTTCCTCTTGAAGATCCTATGGAGTGCTTGAGCTCCTCAATATCTCTTCCTTGCCTTTGTTGCTCCTCTCTCATGGCTCTTTGGTCCTCTCTGATTTCATGGAGGATAATGGAGTGCTCTTGTTGAGGTCCATGAGTGGGCTCTCTTGTTTGCTCCATCCTCTTTCTAGTGATGAGCTTTTGAGATGAATCTCTCTATCTCTCATGACTTGGAGTTGGAAGCAACTGCCTTCCCTTTCCTCTTCCTAGAGGTTTCTCCGGCCTTAGGTGCCATTAATGGTTATGGAGAAATAAAAAGCAGAGCTTTTTCCACACCAAACTTAAAAGGTTTGCTCGTCCTCGAGCAAAATAAGATAGAAGGGAGTAGAAGAAGAATGATGCAATTAATTTTGAAAACTTGTTATTGTATACAAGAAAAATTAAAAAGAGTTGAAAAGAATTTGAAAAGATATGTAAGTTTTGAAAACGTTTTGGAAGGAATTGAAAAGAATTGAAAAAGAATTAAAAAGAATTGGAAAGATTATTAATTTTTGAAAATAAAAATTGAAAGATGAACGTTTAAAATATGTTCGATGCAAAAAATTATGAATTAAAACATGAAAAATTGAATTGGAAACAAAATTACCTCCCTGGTGTCATCCTGGCGTTAAACGCCCAGAATGCTATCCATTCTGGCGTTTAACGCCCACTTGACTGCCTCTTTGGGCGTTTAATGCCCAGCCAGATACCCTGGCTGGCGTTAAATGCAAGGAATCCTTCTTTACTGGGCGTTTTTTCTTAACGCCCAGGATGCTGCCATTTTTGGCGTTAAACGCCCAGAATGCTGCCTGCATGGGCGTTAAACGCCCATTCTGCTATCCTTACTGGCATTTAAACGCCAGTAAGCCTGTTGTTATTCCCACAAAGGAAAAAAAAGGGGAAACAGAAGTGCATAGTCACGTGGGGGGCACATGCCCCCACTTAAACCCCTTCCCCCTTCTTATTCTCTCGAGCCTTCCCTGATCCCTCCCTCTCTCTTTTATTTTCATTTCCTTCATACAGATCAAAACCAAACCCTCTCTTTTCCTTCATCTCCTCTTCCATTCCATCTTCTTCATTTCAAAATCTTCATCCAACCACAACACACCAGATTTCATTTTACCCTTTTATTTTATCTCTATTTTAATATATCATCTATATCCAAAGTAAATTTTTATTTTTCACAACCCCAAATCAGGAAGTTCATACCTATGAGTAAAGGAAGCATTCAACTCCTGAGTTTCTATTATTATTGAGGCTTCAAGGTAACTCTTTGACTCAATAATTAGCTATATCTCAAATTTTTAGTATCCTCATACTTGTGGGTATAGCAAAATCCAAAATTAGGGTTATTAGGATTAGGAAATTTGGGGCTTTGTCAAAGTGAATAAGAATGTGTTAATTGACTACATTAGTAGCTCACAAATATCATTATTGTCATATTTCTAGAGTTGTAGAGTGATTGGACATCATGTGGTAGCTCAATGGCGCGCTCAGAGTTGCTTCCGGTTCCTTAGAATCAAGTTGTGACTGGATATTATATCTATAATTGTTTTTAAATATATTATTATCAATATTTTTGTTGAATCATTAATTTTGGAGTTTGAAAATATTTTATTATTGTGATTTTTGAATTTTTGAAATAAATATTGATTTGTGAAACTTACAATTTTATAAAAATACACACGAGACGATATTTATATATTTTGTAAAGCATACATGTTTTCTTATTTGACTTTATTAAATTTTAATTAAATTTTAGTATGCATTCTTATATATATTTTTTGATTTAATATGAAAATTTAGTAATACGTTATAATTATTAGAGATTTGTTATAAATGATTTGGTTTGGATTGGTTTGGGAGACTCTGACTAGAAAATTGTAGTTAACGGCGGTTATGACGTTAACTTAGATGCATCTAACTCAGACCTCAGCTAGCAGGGGCGTTGCTAGCCCAACGTGTAGGCCACACGTTGGATCTGTTATACCGTACGGGCACACTAGAGGAAAGGGCTACCCTTAGAGGTGGAGCCGCCCTAGGTGTGTAATATTTGATTTGATTTGACTTCTGGAATGAGAACTCCCATTTCAGTTCATCCGCGTAACTACTTATTTATTTGTTTGCATAATTAATTATTATAAATTTCTCATCTCTGAAAGGAAATATAATTTTCAAGGTAAACTCTGTATTATCTCGTGTGGGTTATAGATGTAATGTTTGCTCACTGAGTTGCAAAACTCACCCTATTATATTCCCATGTTTTTCAGATACAAGAGTCATTCCAGGTTCCATTCCACCTGCCCCTCAGTAGATATTAGTCATTTTGGTGAGCCCTTCTTCTTTCCAAGGGCTAAGTAATTATGTAATGGGACCTTCGTTCAAAATTTAGATGATGTCAATGCTCCATATGTCACAGGCAGGATCCTCGTGTGGGTTATGTTATTTTGAATCTTGAACTGTTTAGGTAGTAATTATGATTTGGTGATGTAAGACTTATGGTTTTAACTATATACTCTAGTTATCAACTTGATATATATATATATATATATATATATATATATATATATATATATATATATATATGATGCGTATTCTGGGTATATTTGGTTGTGGATATGATTAGAGCATGTTGTTGTTGTCTTTGGAAATGGATGTTTATTGTTGATACAGGGAGTTAGTATTTATACGGGTAAGGTCCTAGAAACAGAGGAGATTCTGTCCGTTTTTCTGAAAATTTGGTCGTTTGGCTTGCTGAGGGACGTGTCCCTTGAGCGCCAGTCATGGCTGGGTTCGGGCCATGACAAAGTGGTATCAGAACCTTAGGTTTTCTTGTGTAATATGGAGCAAGTGTTCTTTAGTAAGATCACAATTGTGCAAATGGAAGCCGGCCCATTTTCACAAAGTGTGATGTTACTAGAGGCCTATAGGAAGTTGTCATCAATCCTTTGTTCTCATTATTCTTTCTGTCTGTCCTATTCTCTTTGAACTTCATATACATATGTCGTTGGTGATTCAATCGCTTTACTTACTCGATAGGTGGAAGATGCCACCTAAGAAAAGACGTGGTGGAGCTGTTGGTGCTCCTGATACTGCTGAATCTAATAGGGCAGTTTCTCTGCCACTTGGAGCACTTCGATAAAGGCCAAGGAGCCAAAGAATAGTTGATAGGCGCGAAGGAGAGATACCCCGCGAGAGAGTTCAAGAGAACCCCGTAGTAAGAAAGACTCAACCGGACTTAGCAGCTGAATTAAGGGGAATGAATCAAACCCTTAATGCGGTATTACAGGTTCTAACAAATCAAAATAGGGGCGGAGCAAGAATTCCTAATATGCCAAATCCTCAGCCTCAAAGAGTTCATCAATTGTTTGGGGATCAAGAGCCACCAATTGAAAAATATTTGAAGTTAAATTCGTCCATTTTCAATGGAGATTCATTGGATGAAGATCCACAACAATATCTAGAGGATGCAAAGAAAGATATTTGAGCTCTCAAGTGCACTGAGGAATGGGCTGTTGAGTTAGTATCCTACAACTTGCGTGGTTCAGTAAGATATTGGTATGAGTCTCTTCTTGAGAGCAAAGAAGCAGCTGAACTTCCTCCTCCTTCTTGGGAAGAGTTCACTGAAGAGTTTCTTGCTCAATTTTATCCAGCTAACAAGCAAGCAAAAGATGCAATTGCCTTTGAAAGATTAAGGCAAGAGAATATGACAGTGACTGAGTATGCTAAGGAGTTTACTAGACTTTCTAAGAGTGCTCCGTACTTAGTGAATTCAGAAGAGATGAAGGTTCGTCATTTCGTTCGTGGATTGGCAGAACCTATGTTCACTATCCTTATGCCTAAAGTCAGACGCATGTCTTTTAAGGATGTCCTAAACTCTGCTTATGGAATTGAAGCTGGGATAGCGGAGAGAAATGCTTTTAAGGATGTTGGTAAGAAGCCCAAGATGAAGGGACAATTTTCTGGTGGATTTAGTTCAGGAGGATTTCAGTCTCATCATGGTCAGACTAATCAGCAAGGTTATTCGGGTTATCGAGCTCGTCCTCAAACATCTTTTGGTGGGGTTACTTCTTCTGGATCTGTTCCTATGAGTGTTTCAAGTCCAAGACCTTTTGTTGGAGGCACCCCTCAATCTAGCAGACATGGTTCTAATCAGACAAGACTAACTAAATCTTACTACCAGCAGTGTGGGATCTACCATTCCGGTATATGTTTCAAGGCTACTGGTGCATGTTTTAGTTGTGGTCAATCTGGTCATCTTAGGAGGGATTGTCCAAATCCTAGAGGAGGCTTTACTCCAGGTATTGCACGTCCTACCACACCAATGCCATCATCTTCAGCTATGTCTATTGGAAATTCTTCTGGTTCTAGTGGCAGAGGAGCTGGTGGCAGGGGTCAGACTTATAACAGAGGAGGGAGCCAAAGAGGAAGAGGTCAGACACGTGTGTATGCTTTAACACGTCAAGATGCTCAAGCTTCTAATGCTGTGGTGGCAGTACTTTACAAGTTTGTTCTTTAGATGCTCGAGTGTTATTTGATACGGGTTCTCATTATTCATATGTATCTCTACATCTTGCATCTCATTTCGATAAACAACCTGAATTGTTATCCCACCCATTTCATGTTGGCACTCCACTTGGAGTCTCACGGTAGTTCGAGTCGTGTTTCGATCTTGTGTTGTTAGAATTAATACGGTTGAAACCTTAGCTGATTTGATCCTTTTAGAACCAATGAAAGATATTGATGTCATCCTAGGCATGGATTATTTAGTAGCTTGTCATGCTGATGTGGGCTGTTACTCTAAAACCGTGAAGTTTGACATACCGGGTATCTCACCTTTTGTTTTTAAGGGTGATGACTGTCCCACTTTAGCTAGCATCATCTCATCTATAAGTGCTATGCAATTGATGGAGAAGGGAAACTAAAGATTTCTGGCAGTTGTTAGAGATGTTGATGCCAAAGTGCCTAGTCTTGATCAGGTTCCTATTGTTAGAGAATTCCCTGACGTGTTCCCTGATGAGCTACCAGGGATGCCGCCTGACCGTGAAGTTGAGTTTTCCATAGAATTGGCTCCGGGAGTCCAACCTGTGTCCATTCCTCCCTATCGTATGGCTCCAACTGAGTTACGAGAATTAAAAGTTCAATTGGAAGATATGCTAGAGAAAGGATTTATTCGTCCCAGCACTTCTCCGTGGGGAGCTCCTGTTCTATTCGTAAAGAAGAAGGATGGAACGATGCGATTATGTGTAGATTATCGTTAGCTCAATAAGATAACTGTTCGCAACAAGTATCCATTGCCAAGGATTGATGATTTGTTTGATCAACTTCAAGGAGCTACCTGTTTCTCAAAAATCGACTTGCGTTCAGGGTACCATCATTTGAAGATAAAAGAGGAAGACATTCCAAAAACTGCTTTTCGTACTCGCTATGGGCACTATGAGTTCTTAGTAATGTCCTTTGGTCTGACGAATGCGCCTACAGCTTTCATGGACTTAATGAATCGAGTCTTCAAACCTTTCTTAGATCGCTTTGTTATCGTTTTCATCGATGATATCTTGATGTATTCAAAAAGTGCTACGGAGCATGAGTATCATTTGAGGATTGTGTTATAAACCTTAAGGGATCACAAGCTTTATGCTAAGTTTTCTTAATGTGAGTTTTGACTTGATCAAGTGACATTTTTGAGGCATGTGGTATCAAAAGATGGAATCATGGTGGATCCAAAGAAGGTTAAAGCCGTTCAGAAGTGGCCAAGGCCTACTACAGTGACAGAAATTCGTAGCTTTCTAGGGTTGGCCGGCTACTATCGGCGATTCATCAAGGACTTCTCGAGAATTTCGGCACCATTAACCAAGTTAACTCAGAAGAATGTGAAGTTTCAATGGTCAGAAGCTTGTGAGGAAAGTTTCTAGACACTTAAGGCTTGTCTAACCTCAGCACCAATTCTTGTTTTGCCTTCTGGGTCTGGGGAATTCTCAGTCTTTTGTGATGCATCTCGGATAGGACTGGGTTGTGTATTGATGCAGCATGGCCGCATTATTGCCTATGCCTCGCGACAACTCAAGAAGCATGAGCAGAATTATCCAACTCATGACCTGAAAATGGCAGCGGTCGTCTTTGCTTTAAAGATTTGGAGACACTACCTTTATGGTGAGACCTGTGAGATCTATACGGATCACAAGAGTTTGAAGTATATATTTCAACAGAAGGATTTAAATTTGAGGCAACGGAGATGGATGGAGTTGCTAAAAGATTACGATTGTACTATTTTGTATCATCCTGGAAAGGCAAATGTTATAGCAGATGCCCTCAGTAGAAAATCTATGGGTAGCTTGGCCCATATCACTCTTGCAAGGAGACCAATTGTTGAAGAAGTCCATCAATTGAAGGCCGATGGAATTCAATTTGACCTTGGAGAATCAGGAGTTTTCTTAGCACATGTTCGAGCCCAATTTTCCCTAATAGAACAGATCAAGGATGCACAACATGATGACCCAAAACTAAGGAAGCTTATAGAAGATGTTCGCAATGGGAGGAACTCAAACTTTTCTCTTGATCAAGATGTTTTGCGTTGTGGTCAACGTTTATGTGTGCCAGATAACCATGACTTGAAGAAAGCTATTTTGGAGGACGCTCACAATTCTAAGTATACCGTTCATCCAGGCTCCAATAAGATGTATCAAGATTTGAAAAAATGTTTTGGTGGGAAGGCATGAAGAAAGACATAGGAGTTTTTGTTTCTCATCGCTTAACCTGCCAACAGGTTAAAGCTGAACATCAAAGACCTGCTAGGTTATTGCAACAAATTGAGATACCTGAATGGAAGTGGGAAAGGATTACGATGGATTTTGTAATAGGTTTGCCTCATAGTTTTAAAGGTTTTGATTCAATTTGGGTAATTGTGGATAGAATGACGAAGTCAGCTCACTTTCTTCCAGTGAAAACAACTTTGAATGCAGCTCGGTATGCTCAACTTTATGTTGATGAGATAGTTAAACTACATGGAATTCCATTATCCATTTTTCAGATCGCGGGCCCCAGTTTACCTCTCATTTTTGGAAATCTTTTCAAAAAATTTTAGGAACTCGTCTGGATCTTAGCACAGCTTTTTACCCTCAAACCGATGGACAATCAGAAAGGACGATCCAGACATTGGAAGACATGTTAAGGTGTTGTGTTCTAGATTTTGGTGGAAATTGGGACAACTATCTACCTTTGATCGAGTTCTCTTATAATAATAGTTATCAAGCCAGCATTCAAATGGCACCATTTGAGGCCCTTTATGGGAGAAGATGCAGGTCACCTATTGGGTGGTTTGAAGTTGGTGAGGTTAAGCTTTTGGGGCCAAATTTGGTACAAGATGCAGTTGAGAAGGTTCGCATAATAAGAGAACGTTTATTAGCAGCTCAGAGTAGGCAGAATGCTTATGTTGATAACAGAAGGCGTAACTTATAGTTTTCAGTGGGTGATCAGGTATTTCTTCGAGTGTCACCTATGAAAGGAGTGATAAGGTTTGGGAAAAGAGGCAAGCTTAATCTTCGTTACATTGGTCCATTTGAGATTTTGGACAGAATAGGTGCAGTTACTTATCGCTTGGCACTACCATCGGAGTTGTCTATGATTCATCCAGTTTTTCACGTATTAATGTTACGCAAATACCTTCCCGACCCATCTCATGTACTTGCACCACAAGCCATAGAGCTAAAGGAGGATTTATCATTTGAAGAGGAACCAGTGGATATAGTTGATCGCCAAGTAAAGAAACTACGTTCTAAAGAGATAGCATCTGTGAAAGTTGTTTGGAAGAATCATTCGATAGAAGAAGCAACTTGGGAAGTGGAGGATGCAATGCGCGACAAATATCCGTATTTATTTGAGTCTGAAGGTAATAATCACATCTATCGTAGTATATGAGTTCAAAATTCGGGGACCGAATTTCTTAAGGGGGAGTGAATGTTATACCCACAAAGGAAAAAAAAAGGGGAAACAGAAGTGCATAGTCACGTGGGGGGCACATGCCCCCACTTAAACCCCTTCCCCCTTCTTATTCTCTCGAGCCTTCCCTGATCCCTCCCTCTCTCTTTTATTTTCATTTCCTTCATACAAATCAAAACCAAACCCTCTCTTTTCCTTCATCTCCTCTTCCATTCTATCTTCTTCATTTCAAAATCTTCATCCAACCACAACACACCAGATTTTATTTTACCCTTTTATTTTATCTCTATTTTAATATATCATCTATATCCAAAGTAAATTTTTATTTTTCACAACCCCAAATCAAGAAGTTCATACCTATGAGTAAAGGAAGCATTCAACTCCTGAGTTTCTATTATTATTGAGGCTTCAAGGTAACTCTTTGACTCAATAATTAGCTATATCTCAAATTTTTAGTATCCTCATACTTGTGGGTATAGCAAAATCCGAAATTAGGGTTATTAGAATTAGGAAATTTGGGGCTTTGTCAAAGTGAATAAGAATGTGTTAATTGACTATATTAGTAGCTCACAAATATCATTATTGTCATATTTCTAGAGTTGTAGAGTGATTGGACATCATGTGGTAGCTCAATGGCGCGCTCAGAGTTACTTCCGGTTCCTTAGAATCAAGTTGTGACTGGATATTATATCTATAATTGTTTTTAAATATATTATTATCAATATTTTTGTTGAATCATTAATTTTGGAGTTTGAAAATATTTTATTATTGTGATTTTTGAATTTTTGAAATAAATATTGATTTGTGAAACTTATAATTTTATAAAAATACACACGAGACGATATTTATATATTTTGTAAAGCATACATGTTTTCTTATTTGACTTTATTAAATTTTAATTAAATTTTAGTATGCATTCTTATATATATTTTTGATTTAATATGAAAATTTAGTAATACGTTATAATTATTAGAGATTTGTTATAAATGATTTGGTTTGGATTGGTTTGGGAGACTCTGACTAGAAAACCGTAGTTAACGGCAGTTATGACGTTAACTTAGATGCATCTAACTCAGACCTCAGCTACCAGGGGCGTTGCTAGCCCAACGTGTAGGCCACACATTGGATCTGTTATACCGTACGGGCACACTAGAGGAAAGGTCTACCCTTAGAGGTGGAGCCGCCCTAGGTGTGTAATATTTGATTTGATTTGACTTCTGGAATGAGAACTCTCATTTCAATTCATCCGCTTAACTACTTATTTATTTGTTTGCATAATTAATTATTATAAATTTCTCATCTCTGAAAGGAAATATAATTTTCAAGTTAAACTCTGTATTGTCTCGTGTGGGTTATAGATGTAATGTTTGCTCACTGAGTTGCAAAACTCACCCTTTTATATTTCCATGTTTTTTAGATACAGGAGTCATTCCAGGTTCCATTCCACCTGCCCCTCAGTAGATCTTAGTCATTTTGGTGAGCCCTTCTTCTTTCCAAGGGCTAAGTAATTATGTAATGGGACCTTTGCTCAAAATTTAGATTAAGTCAATGCTCCATATGTCACAGGCAGGATCCTCGTGTGGGTTATGTTATTTTGAATCTTGAACTGTTTAGGTAGTAATTATGATTTGGTGATGTAAAACTTATGGTTTTAACTATATATGATGTGTATTCTGGGTATATTTGATTGTGGATATGATTAGAGCATGTTATTGTTGTCTTTGGAAATGGATGTTTATTGTTGATACAGGGAGTTAATATTTATACGGGTAAGGTCCTAGAAATAGAGGAGATTCTGTCCCTTTTTCTGAAAATTTGGTTGTTTGGCTTGCTGAGGGATATGTCCCTTGAGCGCCAGTCATGGCTGGGTTTGGGCCATGACACCTGTCCTCCAGGGTGTGTTGTTTTTGATGCTGTTTTTGATTCCGATTTAATTCTGCAGCTGTTTTTGTGACTCCACATGATCATCAACCTAAAGAAAATATAAAATAACAATGAAAAATGAAATGAAAAAGTTATTAACATAGATAAATAAGATTGGGTTGCCTCCCAATAAGCGCTTCTTTAATGTCAATAGCTGGACTTTACTGAGCTTTAATCTAGTCTCAGTCTTGAGCATTCTTGCTCAACATTGCCTTCAAGATAATGCTTGACTCTCTGTCCATTAACAATGAATTTTTTGTCAGAGTCAATATCCTGAAGCTCTACATATCCATATGGTGACACACTTGTAATCACATATGGTCCCTTCCACTGGGATTTCAATTTCCCAGGGAACAATCTGATCCTAGAGTTAAACCGCAGAACCTTCTATCCTAGCTCAAAGACTCTAGATGACAGCTTTCTGTCATGCCACCTTTTTGCTTTTTCCTTGTAAATTTTAGCATTTTCAAAAGCATTGAGTCTGAACTCCTCCAGCTCATTCAACTGGAGTAATCTTTTCTCTCCAGCTACCTTAGCATCAAGGTTTAGGAACCTGGTGGCCCAGTAAGCCTTGTGTTCCAGTCCCACTGGCAGATGACAGGCTTTTCCATACACAAGCTGGTATAGAGAGGTCCCTATAGGAGTCTTGAATGCGGTTCTGTATGCCCACAGAGCATCATCCAGACTTCTTGTCCAATTCCTTCTACGGGTACTTATAGTCCATTCCAGAATTCGTTTTAGTTCTCTATTTGAGACTTCAGCCTGCCCATTTGTCTGTGGATGATATGGAGTTGCCACTTTGTGGTTAATTCTATATCAGATCAGAGCAGAGTCAAGCTATTTATTGCAGAAATGAGTGCCTCCATCACTGATCAGTACCCTAGGGACACCGAACCTGCTAAAGATGTGCTTCTAGAGGAACTTCATCACTGTCTTAGTATCATTAGTGGGTGTTGCAATTGCCTCTACCCATTTAGATACATAGTCTACTGCCACCAGAATATAAGTGTTTGAATATGATGGTGGGAAAGGCCTCATGAAGTCAATACCCCATACATCAAACAACTCAATCTCTAAGATCCCTTGCTGAGGCATGGCATAACTATGAGGCAAATTACCAGCTCTCTGGCAACTGTCACAGTTACGTACAAACTCTCGGGAGTCTCTATAGAGAGTAGGCCAGTAGAAGCCACATTGGAGAACCTTTGTGGCTATTCGCTCACCTCCGAAATGTCCTCCATATTGTGATTCATGGCGATGCCATAGGATCTTCTGTGCCTCTTCTCTAGGCACACATCTACGGATTATTCTGTCTGCACATCTCTTAAAGAGATATGGTTCATCCCACAAGTAGTACTTTGCATCAGAAACCAATTTTTTTGTTTGCTGCTTACTGTACTCTTTGGGTATGAATCTCACAGCTTTATAGTTTGCAATGTCTGCAAACCACGGTACTTCCTGAATGGCAAAGAGTTACTCATCTGGAAAGGTTTCAGAGATCTCAGTAGGAGGGAGGGACGCTCCTGCTACTGGTTCTATCCGGGACAGGTGATCCGCTACTTGGTTTTCTGTCCCTTTTCTGTCTCTTCTTTTTATATCAAACTCTTGCAGAAGCAACACCCATCTTATGAGTCTGGGTTTTGAATTCTGCTTTGTGAGGAGATATTTTAGAGCATCATGGTCAGTGTACACAATCACTTTTGATCCTACTAAATAAGATCTGAACTTATCAATGGCATAAACCACTACAAGCAACTCCTTTTCTGTGGTTCTGTAATTTTTCTGCGCGTTAGTTAAAACACGGCTAGCATAATAAATGACATGCAGAAGCTTTTCATGCCTCTGTCCCAATACTGCACCAATGGCATGGTCACTGGCATCACACATTAGTTCGAATGGTAATGTCCAGTTTGGTGTAGAAATGACTGGTGCTGTGACCAGCTTAGCTTTCAGAGTCTCAAAGGCCTGCAAACACTCTGTGTCAAAGACAAATGGTGTATCAGCGGCTAGCAGATTGCTCAGAGGTTTTGTAATTTTTGAAAAATCCTTTATAAACCTCCTATAGAATCGTGCATGCCCTAGAAAGCTTCTGATTGCCTTAACATTGGCAAGTGGTGGTAATTTTTCAATTACCTCTACCTTAGCTTGATCCACCTCTATTCCCTTGTTCGAAATTTTGTGCCCAAAGACAATTCTTTCAGTCACCATAAAGTGACATTTCTCCCAGTTTAAAACCAGGTTAGTCTCTTGGCACCTTTTCAGAACAAGTGCTAGATGGTCAAGACAGGAGCTGAATGAGTTTCCAAATACTGAGAAGTCATCCATGAAGACTTCCAAAAATTTTTCTACCATATAAGAGAAGATAGAGAGCATACACCTCTGAAAGGTTGCAGGTGCATTGTACAGACCAAATGGCATCTTTCTGTAGGCAAATACTCCAGATGGACATGTGAATGCTGTTTTTTCTTGGTCCTGAGGATCTACTGCAATTTGATTGTAACCTGAATAGCCATCCAAAAAGTAGTAGTATTCATGACCTGCTAGTCTCTCTAGCATCTGGTCTATGAATGGTAAAGGAAAATGATCTTTTCTGGTGGCTGTATTGAGTCTTCTGTAGTCAATACACATACGCCACCCTGTAACTGTTCTTGTGGGAACCAGTTCATTCCTTTCATTATGAACCACTGTCATACCTCCCTTCTTGGGGACAACTTGGACAGGGCTCACCTAGGGGCTATCAGAAATAGGATAAATAATCCCAGCATCTAGTAACTTAGTGACCTCTTTCTGCACCACCTCTTTCATGGCTGGATTCAGCCGCCTCTGTGGTTGAACCACTGGCTTAGCATCATCCTCTAATAGGATCTTGTACATGCATCTGGCCGGGCTAATGCCCTTGAGATCACTTATGGACCACCCAAGAGTTGTCTTGTGTGTCTTCAGCACCTGAATTAGTGTTTTCTCTTCCTGTGGCTTTAAAGCAGAGCTTATGATTACCGGAAAAGTGTCATCTTCTTTCAGAAATGCATATTTCAGGGATGTAGTGGTTTGAGCTCGGGTTTAGGAGGCTTCTCCTCTTCTTGAGGAGTTTTCAGAAGTTCTTCTGTTTTCTCTGGTTCCTCCAAATCAGGCTGAACATCTTTAAAAATGTCCTCTAGCTCTGATTCGAGACTCTCATTCATATTGACCTCTTCCACCAGGGAGTTAATAATATCAGCGCTCATGCAGTCTTTTGATGTGTCTGGATGCTGCATAGCTTTGACAGCATTCAACTTAAACTCATCCTCATTGACTCTCAGGGTTATCTCCCCTTTTTAGAGGTCAATGAGGGTTCGTCCAGTTGCTAGGAAAGGTCTTCCTAGAATGAGAGTTGCACTCTTGTGCTCCTCCATTTCTAGCACTACAAAGTCAGTGGGAAAGGCAAATGACCCAACCTTGACAATCATGTCCTCAATTATGCCTGATGGAATTTTAATGGAGCCATCAACAAGTTGGAGACATATTCAGGTTGGTTTGATTTCTTCAGTCAAACTAAGCTTTCTGATAGTGGATGCAGGGATCAGGTTGATACTTGCCCCAAGATCACATAAAGCTATCTTGGTACAAGCACCCTCTAATGTGCATGGTATCATAAAGCTTCCGGGATCTTTAAGCTTCTCTGGTAAGCTTTTTAAAATGACTGCACTGCATTCTTCAGTGAGAAAAACTTTTTCAGTCTCCCTCCAATCCTTCTTATGACTTAAGATCTCTTTCATGAACTTAGCATAAGAGGGTATTTGCTCAAGTACCTCTGCAAACGGAATCTTTATTTCAAGAATCCTGAGATAGTCTGCAAAGCAGGCAAATTGTTTATCCTGTTCTGCTTGGCAGGGTTTCTGAGGATAAGGCATTTTGGCTTTATATTCTTCAACCTTAGTTGCTGCAGGTTTATTTCCTACAGAAGTGGTTGGAGAAGCCTGCTTAAGGGGGTTGTTATCAGCACTTACAGGTGTTTGATCCCTTATTGGCATTTGAACGCCAGAACTGGGTGCTTTTTGGGCGTTCAATGCCAGATTGCCACCCTTTTCTGGCGTTTGAACGCTAGAATTGGCCATTCACTGGGCGTTTAACGCCAACTTCTGACCCTTTTCTGGTATTTAAACACCAGAATCATTTCTCTCTGGGCTCCTACTATCCTCAGAGGGATTTTGGGTAGTGGTTTGGTTATCCTCTGTCAGATGTTCCTTTCTTGGCGTCCTACTGCTTTGGGTTGAGACATTCAAGGTCTTTCCACTTCTTAAATGAACAGCTTGGCATTCTTCTGTTATCTGTTTAGATAACTGCTTTCTTTTCTGATTCAAGTATTTTTCCATATTCTGGTTAGCATCTTTGATTTCTTGTAGCATCTCTTTAAATTCTGCTAACTGTTTTGTTATAAAAAATAGTTGCTGATTAAGTTCAGCAATTTGTTCTGGAGGACTAAGTTCAGTGGATGTTGCCTCAGCCTTTTCTTTCACGGAGGTCTTACCACTTGAGTACAGGTGCTGATTTCTAGCAACTATATCAATGAGCTCTTGAGCCTCTTCAATTATCTTTCTCATATGTATAGATCCACCAGCTGAGTGGTCTAGAGACATCTGGGCCTTTTTTGTAAGCCCATAGTAAAAAATGTCTAACTGCACCCATTCTAAAAACATTTCAGAAGGGCATTTCCTTAGCATCTCTCTGTACCTCTCCCAGGCATTATAAAGAGATTCATTATCCTCTTGTTTAAAGCCTTGGATGTCCAGTGACGTTGGGATTTTTGCCGGTAAAGAATTTTATAAAAATAGTTGCGTTGTAGATATATTTTCTAAACCAACAGAAATTCCTTCGTACAAACATTTTGGTTGTCACAAGTAACAAACCCGTTAAAAATTGATAACCGAAGTATTCAAACCTCGGGTCGTCTTCTCAAGGAACTGCAGGGAAGTATGTTCTTATTATTGGTTATGAAGATTGTAAATCGGGGTTTTGAAGATAAGGAACAAGTAATTTAAATTGCAATTAAAATAAGTAAATGACTGTAAAATAAATAAATAACTGTAAAATAAACTTTTGGCAAGGTATGAGAAATTAGAAGTTCTATCCTAGTTATCCTTATCAATGATGATGAAGATTGAATCTTAATTCCACTTAGTTAGCCTTTACTTAAAGTAAAGAAAAGTCAAGTGACTAATTAGTTAGATCCTCAAATCCTAGTTAATCCCTAAGGAAAGATTGGGATTATTGAAGTTCAATTCAATTAGCAAAGATAACGATTATCGATCACATTGAGTTTGATAACTCCTGAGTTACTGATTTCTTCACCAAGACCAAAAGGGGAAAAATAAATCTACTGGAATAAAAATGTCTTCAGATCGGAAGCAATAGTAATATAAATAAAAGAAACAATTGTAAACTGAAATACCTCAAATAACATTAATTCAAAAGAGTAATCTGTAACATAGAAAAATTCATAAATTAAATTGAAAAGATAAATAAAAAGGAATGTTGAACCTGATAGAAATAGATAATCCTGAAAGCGAATAAAATTCTAAATCTAAATCCTAAAAGAGAGAGGAGAGAACCTCTCCCTCAAAACTACATCTAAATCATGAATACTAACTAATTAGAGACTCTCCTCTGAATGGATGCATTCCCCCACTTCATAACCTCTGATCTGTGCCTTCTGGACTTGGATTTAGGCCAAAAAGGGCTTCAGAAATCGCTGGGAGCGTTTTCTGTAATTTCTGGTGCGTGGCCTCTATCACGTGGTCGCTTCAATTGGAGTTTTCGTTGTCGCGCGGTCGCGTCAGTCATGCGTCCGCGTCATATGCGTTTCGCTCAAGGTGCGCGATCGCGTCAATCACGCAGTCGTGTTGCTGTTAATTCGCGCTGGCATGCGGCCGCGTCGTCCATGGGATCGCGTCGTTGCCAGTTTCTTCAGAAACTCTATTTTGTGCTTTCCTTCCATTTTTGTATGTTTCCTTTCCATCCTTTAAGTCATTCCTGCCTTAGAATATCTGAAACTACTCAACACACGAATCACGGCATCGAATGAAAATAAAGGGCAATCAAAATAATTATTTTAAAGCATAGGAAACATGTTTTTCACATACATCACATAATAAGGAAGGGAAAGTAAAACCATGCAATTAATATGAATAAGTGGGTGAAGGATTGAATAAATCACTCAATTTGAGCACAATATATATCATAAAATATGGGTTTATCAACCTCCCCACACTTAAACAATAGCATGTCCTCATGCTAAATCCAAGATAAAGAGTAAAGTAAGGTTGAAGTGGTGGAATCTCATGCAATGCAATCCATTCTAAATGCAACTACCTAAATGCATCATGCAATTCTAATTATTTTTATTCACTTGTATATAAAGCTTACATGTAGTTGAATTAATTTACATTTCTCAAGGAATCATATATATAGCCAAACCTTAGATAATGATAAAGTACTTTTACAATTGAGATGGGAAAGAAAAATATTTTATAAACTTGCAAGACAATTAATAATTCAAGCAGAGATATATGTTAATAAACTATTCAACCCTCACTGAATTTTGTGTTTACTCTCTAGTCACTCAGTGTTTATTGGGTCAATCACTCTATTCTTCTTTTTATCCTTACTTTCTATAACTTTGTTCTTCATCTAACCAATCAACAATTATAGAATATAAGCATACAAAAGTCATGAGGTCTTTAATTAAGGTTGTAATGGGGCCAAGGTAAAGGTAAGGGTATATGTATAAGGCTAAGTGAGCTAATTAAGCGAATCCTTGATTAGTCTAAGATCTCACCTAACATACATATTTTGTAAAGCAAAGTTTCTTTACCTTTTTTCCCATATTTTTCCCACTTTTGATGTTACATGCTCATATTTCAAAATTTTTTTTATCCCATGTGCATTGCTTTATTTTGCATTTGGGGAATTCTTTTGTATTCCCCTTTATTCAAAAAAAAATAAATATTATTATTATTATAATTTTTTTAATACACATGGTAATTCAATTATTTTGATTTCACATGAGCATGCTTCCCAAAAATTTTTATTTTGAATTATTTTATTCTTTTCAACTTTCTACCCTTTGTTTTTATCATCCATGTTCCCAATAGGTTTCCCACACTTAAACAATTACACAATTTCTATCTTAAGCTAATCAAGGATTCAACTTGGGATTTTTATTTTGTTTTTCTGCTTAAGGCTAGTAATGCGGTTTGTAGAATAAGAGGGGATTTAAAGACTCAAGGGGGCTAACAAGGGTGATATAAAAGGTAGGTTAATTTGGGATAAGTGAGCTAAAATCAAACAATGGCCTCAATCACTCTCTTGGTATGTATTTCTATTCTATAATAGGACATATAAATTAAAACAAAGTAAAGAACACCAGAATAAATAAGAAGGGCGGAACACACAGGAATAAAATATTATGGTTTAAATGTAACCATACAATTAAGCTCAAAACTCGCAGGCTGTGTGTTCTCTAACTCAAAAATCATATATCAGTTATGTATGTCATGCAAGTAAAATTAAGAGTTCCGATTATTCTCAATGTAAATCTTAAGGTGGCTTTAAAGTTCTAGTGTTTCTCCTTGATGAAATGTTGTTAACTAACTAACATGGAATGCTATATATACAAGGTGTGTGGATTGTTTCTATTATGTTCAAGTCTCTAGTTTACTTTCTTTTTATTTTTTCAATTTAAACTAAGTTATCTTATACTAAAAAAAAGGGTAAACTATACTAATTAATCCACATTTTCTATAACTAATAAGTTAGAATTGCAACTAAACTAACTAGCTAAAATATGAACTAAGGTGCAAAATGCAGAAATAGAGTAAAAATACATGAAAATAGCAATGTATAAGTACTGAGAAAATAAAAATAAAAATAAAAGAGAAAAATACAGAAAAAGTAGCAAAATAAAGTAAAAGAGTCTGTAGTGGTTCACCAAAAAAAATATACGCCAGAGATGGCGACCTCCCCACACTTAAAATGAAGCATCGTCCCTGATGCTCACTCAAGCAGGGTGTGAAGGGGTGTCATCACTGGAAGGGTGGGTAGCTGGGGTCTCTGTGGTGGTGGTCTGAGGATCTGCCTGCTGCAGAGGAGGTGCTGATTGAATAGGGACCTCTGGGTCTGCAGCCTGAATCTGAGGCGGGGTCTCTCTCTGTGATGCATCCTGCTCCGTGCCTGCTTGCGCAGCCTCTCTCTGGGGGTGGGTCTCTGCCTCGTGATCATCCGCCTCCTCCTCAGATGGCTCTGATGGTGTGTCAGGCTCGGAGGGGATATCGCCGGATCGTATCATCAGCTTCAGGTGCTCATAGCGTCGCTTGCTGCGATGCTCAACTCTCTCATATCGGCGCCGGTTGCGGCGCTCCATCTGGTCTAGCTGTCGAAACAGGCGGTGCACTAGGTGATAAACTGGCTCGGAGGCATGTGGAGGTGCAGTGGTGGTAGCAGGGGTAGTTGTGGAGGAAGAGGAGTCGACAGATGGTGTGGCTGTCTCATCAGTAAGAGTGAAAAATGGAGGTCTGTAGCCCAGAGCCAAGAAGTTCCTGCTGTGAGGGATAATTTTCTTGTATTCTGCAGCAGGTGGCTTTTCGTCAGCATCCTCCCAAGGCACGTCAGCTCGACGGCCAAGCTGTGTAATCAGATATGGAAAGGGGAGAGTGCCTCGGACGTGGACCCTGGTCATGTAGTACCGAATGAAGCGTGGCAGGTACAGGTCCTTACCCTCCAGCACACACCATAGGAGGGTGATCATAGCGGCAGGTATCTCAGTCTCATGGGTACTCGGCATAACAAAGTTGCTAAGTATCTGATGCCATAGCCGAGCCTCATTATTTAAGTAAATCCGCTTGATTCTCTTTGGCATGGTGGTGTTCTGACCCATGATCCATGGAACGGTCGGGTCAAGGGCTATCCTGGCCTTTACTGCGTCCCAATCAAACTTCATGAAGCGCATATCCTCCTCAGCTTTTTGATAACCATCTAGCTGATCGGATTTAGGCAGAAGCTTCAGAACATCCTCTATGGCCTCTTCAGTGACCATAATCTGCTTCTCTCTTAGGTTTACTGCATCTAGGGAAGTTTTGAAGTAATTGCAGTAGAATTCCCTTACCCAATATGCAATAACCTCAGTCAGGTTTCTCTCCAGGAAGAACCAGCCTCTTTGTTTGATCTGATCAGAGGTGTATTGCTGGAGTTCTACTGGGATCTTCAGAGTCCTTTCCAGGTACAGGTTCCTGGAGTTTGCAAACACCAGATACTTCAGCTCGCAGTATCGGTTTGCAAACTTAATGGGATCAGTAGCAGGGAGTAGTTGGTTAGCCTTCTCCTACGGGGTAAAGTGTTTCTCCCGCCAGGAGTCATCATGCATGAGGTCCAGTATGGACAAAGAGGATTCTCCTCTTTTCCGTTTGCCAGTTGTTGCCTTTCCTTTTCCCTTTCTCTGGGTGTCAGACATCCTGAAAAATAGAAAACCAGGATATAATAAAAACAGGAAAAACAAGTATGCAAATCACAAAATAAGCATATAGTGGCAAAGGAGCAGTGGAGTAATGAAAATGAGTTAAGTAAATGTGCATTTAGGATCGTATAGGAGGTAAAAGTCCGAGAATAAAAATTCACAATCCAAAATGTAAAAGGATTCATGTTAAGTAGGAAAAACCTCCGTCATGCCTTGGTTAGAATGTTAGAGAGAATAGTGAAAAACCAGAAGAGATGTTTTGAAAGGTAAGTGGGTTAGGAATGAAAAAGAGGTTAGGAAGTTAAAATTAGTGAATTAGTAAAAAGTGGGTTAGAGTAAGTGGCATGATGAGCATTTCCTAAATAACAAGAATTCACAAATTAAAGCAACAGATAACTCAAATTCAAACAAGGAAGTTAAGGATGAATCAAATGAAAATA
Organism: Arachis hypogaea; assembly: GCF_003086295.3. Taxonomy (NCBI): domain Eukaryota; kingdom Viridiplantae; phylum Streptophyta; class Magnoliopsida; order Fabales; family Fabaceae; genus Arachis; species Arachis hypogaea. The sequence goes on from NC_092048.1 coordinate 112,898,859, forward strand.
GCAAAAAGTGGAATTGAATCATCCAAGATGCAATTTATAAACCAGGAAATTAAAAAGAATAAGAAAGCTTGCCCTGTCATTTATGAATTGGTTTGGTAAAAGCTGAGTAAAGCAGAGTGCAAGTTTGCCAAAACCAAAACAGGAATGAAAATCAAAACAATTTACAGAAATTTGGGCAGCATCCCGGCTAAAATTGGATGTTCCCGGAAAATAAATAGCAATCAGAATAGCTCATATGAATTAAAATATAGCTGCAATTACATAAAGGGAATATGAACATGGAAAAGCAGTGTAAAAGGCAGCATGAAACAAGAAATTACAGCATATGAACAATACTAACATCACAGCAATGGCAGAATTGTGAGAATTAGAAAACAAGAAACATGAATAGCGCAAGTAATCAGGCCTAGATCCACTAACCACATCCTAGGCTACCTAACAACCTAGAATCCACTACAACATGCATAACTAACTAGCCTAAATATGAACATAAACAGAAAAATAGGAAATTAATGATGAATGGAAAGAAAGGTGGTGTTCAGCGGAACCTGGAAGGCGTAGGAAAGAAAGTGGGGTAGAGAGGTGGCTGGGGAATGGTGGTGGTGGCAGCTGACGCGGTGGTTGACAGCGGCACAGCGGCGGTGGCGGCTGTTCGGAGGCAGGGGGTTTCGGGAAGGGTAATGGGGTTAGGAGGGGAAAGGGGAAGGAAGGGAAGGGGGGGCGTTGGTGGCGGTTCGGGGGGCACGGCAGTGACGGCAGCGCGGAGGGTTTGGCGGTCGCGGAGGGGTGGCAGTGGTGGTGGAGGGAAGAAGAAGAAGAAAGAAGAAGAAAGAGGGAGGGGGGAAGGGGGTGGCGTGGCGGCGGCTTCTGGGTGGTCGTCGGGGGTTGCGGTGGACGGTGGTGGTGGCTGGAAGTTGTGGGTGGTGGTTGTTTTGGAGAGAAGAGAGGAAGGAGAAGGGGGGTTGGGGGGCGAACGGGTAGGGTTCGCGTGACTGGGGGGTTAGTAAATTTGAATCCACGCGATCGCGTGGGGCACGCGGTCACATGGATGGGTGGATTAGGGGTTGATGCGATCTCATGAGTGATGCGATTGCATGGAATGGAAGAAGGGTAAATGACGCGGTCGCATGAGGCATGCGATTGCGTCGTTGGAAATCGTGCGAAACGCACAATTCCAGCATCATTTCAGCGCAACTCTCTGTCTCATTTGGGGTGATGTGCAATCCACGCGACGCGATCGCGTCACTCACGCTTTCGCGTGGGATTGGTGTTGTGCAAGTGACGCGATCGCGTCTGGGACACGATCGCGTGGGTCGTTTTATGCGAAACGCACAATGGCCGCACGATTCCAGCCTAGCTTTCTGGGCGTTGGATATTTACGCCGATTTCTAGATCACGCGGCCGCGTGGGTGACGCGGATGCATGCGGAGTGTTTTTCGCAACTGACGCGATCGCATGAGCGATGCGGTCACGTCGTACGCCTTCTTTTTTTTTTATGCAGGTATGCAACTATGCAGTATGCAATGTGAATAAATAATATTCAGGTTCAATTGAAAAGGAAATAAAAATAAAAATAAATAACACGAAATAAAACTGAAAAAGAAACGACCATACCATGGTGGGTTGTCTCCCACCTAGCACTTTTAGTTAAAGTCCTTAAGTTGGACATTGGATGAGCTTCCTGTTATGGCGGCTTGTGCTTAAATTCGTCCAGAAATCTCCACCAATGCTTGGAATGCCAACAGCCTCCGGGGTCCCAAACTAGGCATGTAAAGCTTCTGAGAAGCTTCAAACAGATTCTCAGGCTCCCGGGGTGACGAATGTCAGAATAGATTCCAGGATCCCAAACTTTGCTTTTAGATCCGCCTTTGTCTTGATCTATATTTTTCCATCTGGGTGGTTTAGAAAGTAGATTTTCACTAAGGTGACCAAACGTTTTCCGAGATCCATTCGATTGACCATGATGCCAATCTGTGCACTTCGAGTTGAAGTGTGGAACCTTATTGAACCTTGTGCACCAGCTCTGAGCACGAGCCATTTCCCTCTTACTCTTAAAGCCGCATAGAGCTCTAAGCTGGCCATCTGTTTCAAGAAAACCGTATTCAAGTGGGAAAATAAAGCTAAGGGTTAAGGATTGTACCCACTTGAAGCTTGTATTGGGTGGTAATGGCCTTGGGATAGGTGTTTTTAGTGGTTCTGTAAGTTCTACTCCCTTGTGCTCTTCTGTGAATTTCTTCACTTCCTTGCAGACTTTTTCAATTGCATCCAAGTCCTGATCAAAGCCTTCTATATCTTCCTCGTCACTTAAGTCATAAACGGGAGGTTGAGAGAAATCTACCTCCACATCATCTTCGTATTCACTTGGGGAAGATTCTTCGATCTCAGAGAATTCACTTGCTGATGCAAGTTCATCACTGAGAGAACTTGACTTGAGATTATCATCATCAAGGAAACTTGCTTCTTGGAGTATTCCGTCTAGTTCCTCATAAAAGACTTGCCTTGGGGGTTGTGTACTATCCTCCTTAGCATCAATTGTAACGTCCTTGACAGAATTCTCCACAATTCTGGATTCCCATGGAGGCTCAGTGTCTCCTAGGTCTTCAACCAACTCTCCTTCTTGGATAATGGCAGCTTCCTCTACTTGTTCCAGTACGAAGTCATGCCCTGTTCTGTCCACTGGAGTTTCTAGTATCTCCTTCATGCTACGCTCATCATTAGATTGTCCACACAGAGTTGTGGGAGGTCCTTGAATGTTCGAACGTCTAGAAGATAATTGACTTATTGCTTGCTCCAGTTGATAAAGGGTTGTTTGAAGTTGATCTACTATTTCCTTGAGGCGAACCTCTGATTCTCGGGGTGCTGGATTTGGACGTGGTACATTGGGAAGTGGTGGTGTTTGGGAGTAATTGGATTGGAATCGGGGTAAATGAGGATCATATGGTGGCGAATGGTGAAAAGGAGCTTGTGAGTGTGGTGGTGCGAAGTTATGTTAAGAGGATGGCCTATAAGCGCAGGGTGGGGCTTGTTGGTAACCACAAGGTTGTCCACCATGTCTATTTGCTTGGTATGCATTGTAGAATGGTCTTTGTCCATGATATCTTGGAGGGTGTTGTTGCCTAAAGGGTTGATCAGATCCTCTTGGCTCCATCCATCTTTGATTGCTCTGACCTTGATGCATGTTCCTGTTATAACTTTCACTCCTTTCAACAATATTAGAACAAACTCAAAGCGAGAGGGGTGAGAATTCATAGTAGCTAATGGAAATAAAAGGGAAAAATAAAGACAAATAAACAAGTAAAAGAAAAGTATTTACAATAACCAATAATAAGGCACACAATTGCAGTTCCTCGGCAACGGCGCTATTTTGACGTTGAAATTTTCTCCGGTAAAGAATTTTATAAAAATAGTTGCGTTGTAGATATAGTTTCTAAACCAACGGAAATCCCTTCGTACAAATGTTTTGGTTGTCACAAGTAACAAACCCCTTAAAAATTGATAACCGAAGTATTCAAACCTCGGGTCGTCTTCTCAAGGAACTGCAGGGAAGTATGTTCTTATTATTGGTTATGAAGATTGTAAATCGGGGTTTTGAAGATAAGGACAAGTAATTTGAATTGCAATTAAAATAAGTAAATGACTATAAAATAAATAAATAACTGTAAAATAAACTTTTGGCAAGGTATGAGAAATTAGAAGTCCTATCCTAGTTATCCTTATCAATGATGATGAAGATTGAATCTTAATTCCACTTAGTTAGCCTTTACTTAAAGTAAAGAAAAGTCAAGTGACTAATTAGTTAGATCCTCAAATCCTAGTTACTCCCTAAGGAAAGATTGGGATTATTGAAGTTCAATTCAATTAGCAAAGATAACGATTATCGATCACGTTCAGTTTGATAACTCCTGAGTTACTGATTTCTTCACCAAGACCAAAAGGGGAAAAATAAATCTACTGGAATAAAAATGTCTTCAGATTGGAAGCAACAGTAATATAAATAAAAGAAACAATTGTAAACTGAAATACCTCAAATAACATTAATTCAAAAGAGTAATCTGTAACATAGAAGAATTCATAAATTAAATTGAAAAGATAAATAAAAAGGAATGTTGAACCTGATAGAAAGAGATAATCCTGAAAGCGAATAAAATCCTAAATCTAAATCCTAAAAGAGAGAGGAGAGAACCTCTCCCTCAAAACTACATCTAAATCATGAATACTAACTAATTGGAGACTCTCCTCTGAATGGATGCATTCCCCCACTTCATAACCTCTGATCTGTGTCTTCTGGACTTGGATTTGGGCCAAAAAGGGCTTCAGAAATCGCTGGGAGTGTTTTCTGTAATTTCTGGTGCGTGGCCTCTGTCACGCGGCCGCGTGGGTCACGCGGTCGCGTCACTCATGCGTTCGCGTCATATGCGTTTCGCTCAAGTTGCATGATCGCGTCAATCATGCGGTCGCGTCGCTGTTAATTCGTGTTGGCATGCGGCCGCGTTGTCCATGCGATCGCGTCGTTGCCAGTTTCTTCAGAAACTCCATTTTGTGCTTTCCTTCCATTTTTGTATGTTTCCTTTCCATCCTTTAAGTCATTCCTGCCTTAGAAGATCTGAAACTACTCAACACACGAATCACGGCATCGAATGGAAATAAAGGGCAATCAAAATAATTATTTTTAAGCATAGGAAACATGTTTTTCACATACATCACATAATAAGGAAGGGAAAGTAAAACCATGTAATTAATATGAATAAGTGGGTGAAGGGTTGAATAAATCACTCAATTTGAGCACAATATATATCATAAAATATGGGTTTATCATCCAGCCTTAGCTGTGTCATCCTTTTTGGAGGGAAAATGATTCAGGAATTGTGTCTGATAACTGTTTCTATGTTCTTATGCTTGCTGTGGGTTGGTTATTTAGCCACCTCTTAGCTTGATCTTTTATAGCAAATGAAAACAGTAATAATATGTAGACATTCTGATCTACTTCCTTATCACGTACTGTGTCAGCAATTTGTAAGAACTGTGCCAGAAACTCAGTAGGTTCTTCCTGTGGAAGACCGAAATACTGACAATTTTGCTGCATCATGATAATGAGCTGAGGGTTTAGCTCAAAACTGTTGGCTCTGATGGGGGATATACAGATACTACTCCCATAGGAAGCAGTAGTGGGGTTAGCATATGACCCCAAAGTCCTTCTGGACTGTTCATTTCCACTTGAGTCCATAATGAACATTTCTTGTTTCTGTATACACAGTTAACATGGAAATGAAAAGATGTGTGTCTCTATGTCAGGATATAGAGCACTGGTATTGGAAGATGAGATAGAAAAAAAATGGATGTGGAAGAAGGACTATGTTTTGAAAAATAAAAATAGAATAAAAGAAAAATTAAAATATTTTTGTTTTTATTTTATTTATTTAATGCTAATTTGAAATTAAGGAAATTAAAATAAAGTAAATGGGAAAATGGTATAAGTTTCGAAAATTAAAAGAAAAGAAATAAAAGAAATTAGAAAACTAAATTAATTAATTAATTAAAAAGATTTGAAAAATTATGGGTGAGGATTTTCGAAAAATGAAGAGAGAGAAAGTGGTTAGGAAGTTTTGAAAAAGATATGTCTTAAAATTAAAGATACTTGAAAATTAATGCTAGTAAAAAAAATAAATAAAAGAAAAGATTTGAAAAAGATATGATTTTAAAAATTTTAAAGATTGAAACTTTCTTAACAAGAAAACACCAAACTTAAAATTTTTCAATCAAAATAATAAATGTTGGCAATAAATTCGAATTTATTAAATAAAGAAAGGAAAAAAGATTTTGAAAAATTTTTATGAAAGTTTCGAAAATATGAAAATAACAAGAAAAATTTTGATTTTGAAAAAGATTTGGGAAGATAAACAATTTTTAAAATTAAAATTTTGACTTAACTAACAAGAAACTATCAATTTTAAAATTTTTGACCAAGTCAAGCAAAAGAGTTCGAAATTTAATGAGCAATTAAAGGAAAAGATATTTTATTGAATTTAATGAGGAAAGAGAAAAACAATAAAATGACACCAAACTTTGAAGGTCAAGATGAACACCAAGAACACTTTGAAGGTCAAGATGAACACCAAGAACAAATTTTGGAAATCTTTAAGAAAATAAAAACACAAAGAACACCAAACTTAAAAATTTTTATACTTTGGATACTAATAATTCGAAAATACACAAGAAAAACAAGGAAAGACACAAAACAAGAAAAACTAAAGATCAAACAAGGAACATAAACAAGAACAATTTGAAGATCAAGAAAGAACAAGGAACATAAAACTTGAAAATATGAAGAATAAAAAGAACATACAATTAGAAAAATTGAAGGAAAATAAAAACATGCAATTGACACCAAACTTAAAACATGAAACTAAACTCAAATAGAAGACTCAATTATTAGTTTATTGGTTTTTATCTATTTATTAAAAACTTTCGAAAAAAATCTAGAAAAAAAAAGAAAACAAGGATTTTAAAATTTTAACAAAAATAATAATAAAAGACTCAAATTTAGTGACTCTAAACAAAAAAGATAAATTTTTCTAATCTAAGCAACAAGATGAACCGTTAGTTGTCCAAACTCGAGCAATCCCCGGCAACGGCGCCAAAAACTTGGTGCACGGAATTGTGATCACACTTTTCACAACTCCGGTACAACTAACCAGCAAGTGCACTGGGTCGTCCAAGTAATACCTTACGTGAGTAAGGGTCGATCCCACGGAAATTGCCGACATGAAGCAAGCTATGGTTATCCTGTAAATCTTAGTCAGGAGATTCAAATGATATGAATGATTTTGTTTATGAAAATTAAATAACATGAAATGAATGATACTTGTGATTCAGTAATGAGGAACAGGTTGAGGTTCCGGAGATGCTCTATCATCTGAATCTCTGCTTTCCTACTGTCTTCTTCTCCAAACACGCATGGCTTCCTTCAATGGCAAGGGTATGTTGGTGGATCACCATTATCAATGGCTACCATCCGTCCTCTCAGTGAAAATGGTCCAGATACGATTTCTATATGGCTAATCAACTGTCAGATCTCTCGTCTCGGATGAAAAATACCAGACACAGCTACCGCACGACTAATCATCTGTCGGTTCTCACTTGTGTTGGAATAGGATCTCTCTATCCTTTTTCACACTGTCACTGCGCCCAACATTTGTGAGTTTGAAGCTCGTCACAGTCATCCCATCCCAGATCCTACTCGGAATACCACAGATAAGGTTTAGACTTTCCGGATCTCAGGAATGCTGCCAATTGGTTCTAGCCTCTACCACGAAGGTTCTAATCTCACGAATTCGAATGCTCTGTTGTTAGGAGAGGCAAGTCAAATCCATGGATCAGAGACCCAAGAGATACGCACTCAAGCTGTCGCCAAACGACTACGTTAAGCTCAGATAGAACGGGAGTGGTTGTCAAGCACGCGTTCATAAAGTTGAGAATGATGATGAGTGTCACGGATCATCATATTCTTTACATTGAAGTACAAGTGAGTATCTTAGAACAGAATCAAGCGTGATCGAAAAGAAAATAATAGTAATTGCATTAATCCATTGAGACACAGCAGAGCTCCTCACCCCCACCTATGGGGTTTAGAGACTCATACCGTAGAAGATACAATATGAGATGTAAAATGTTACGAGTTGCAAAATGAATCCCTAAAAGTAGTTTTTATACTAAACTAGTAACTTAGGTTTACAGAAAATGAGTAACTAAGTGCAGATAGTACAGAAATCCACTTCCGGGGCCCATTTGGTGAGTGTTTGGGCTGAGCTTTGAAGCTTTCACGTGCATAGGCCATTCTTGGAGTTAAACGCCAGCTTGGGTGCCAGTTTGGGCGTTTAACTCCAGTTTTGGTGCCAGTTCCGGCGTTTTACGCCAGAAAAGGGTCTCTGGCTGGCGTTTGAACGCCAATTTGGGCCATCAAATCTCGGGCAAAATATTTACTATTTTATATTGATGGAAAGCCCAAGATGTCTACTTTCCAACGAAATTAAGAGCGTGCCAATTGGGCTTCTGTAGCTCCAGAAAATTCACTTCGAGTGCAGGAGGGTCAGAATCCAACAGAATCTGCAGTCCTTTCTCAGCCTCTGAATCGGACTTTTGCTCAGGTCCCTCAATTTCAGCCAGAAAATACCTGAAATTATAGAAAAATACACAAACTCATAGTGACGTCTAGACATGTGATTTTTGCATAAAAACTAATAAAAATATAATAAAAAGTAACTAAAACATATTAAAAACTACATAAAAATAATGCCAAAAAGCGTATAAATTATCCGCTCATCAGACCACCTTCCTCTAACATTTGGGTCAATCCTTCAAGCCCAATTTATCTATATAAGGTTACCTATGTAACATTGGCGCCGTTGCCGGGGACCTGGAAAATCAATCCATAAGGCGGATGACCATAACGAGGATGGACATACTGCATCAGAGTCTGAGCAAGAGCATCAAGATGCAGATAACAATGACAAAGCACTAGTATCCCTGCAAGGAGCGGACAGGCAGCATAGGGAAGGCCCCTCAGGCACTCAGGATTCAAGAAGAATCCACTCTAAAGTGCACGAGCCAGAGAAGGAGGGACAACCCTACGCTGCCAATCTCATGGGGCTGCTACATGGCCACCCGGATGACTTGCAACTCTCTCTAGGTTTTTAGCAGGATCAGCATTGGGATCCCTACCACTTTTTTCCCTACTAAGAAAAGGATGTCAGTTCGAATGGATTCTTGAATGCGAAGAAGCTTTTCAGGAATTCAAAAGGTTTCTGAGCCAACCTCCCATTCTGACCCGACCTAAAATCGAAGAAGGAACTCGTCCTGTATTTGTCTGTAGCCGAAAAGGCTGTGGCGTCAGCGTTGATACCGGAGGATGAGGTCGGACAGTATCTAGTATACTTCACCAGCAAAGTTCTACAAGGTATCAAAAACTCGAGAAGTTTGCATATGCCTTAATAGTGGCATCTCGAAGGCTACAACCTTATTTTCAAGCTCATACAATAAAAGTTCGAACGAACCAACCTGTGAAGCAGATTCTTCTAAAAACAGATATTACGGACAGAATGGTTCAATGGGCTATAGAACTATTCGAGTTCGACCTAAAGTATGAAACTCGGACAGCGATAAAAGCCTAGTGCCTGACCGACTTCATGGCGGAATACGCAGGAGACCAAGAGGAGGCCTCCACAACTTGGGAGTTGTATGTGGACGGATCTTCCAATAAAGTCGGAAGCGGCGCAGGCATAATACTGGTCAACCAAGAGGGGACCCAAATAGAGGTCTCCCTGAAATTTGAATTCCCAGCCTCCAACAATCAGGCAGAATATGAAGCCTTGATTGTCGGGTTGAAGTTAGCAGAAGAAGTCGGTGCAACCAAAGTAGTGGTCTTTAGTGACTCTCAAGTGGTGACTTCTCAAATCAACGGAGAGTATCATGCTAAAGATCCAAATATGAAAAGGTACTTAGATAAAACCTTGGAGTATCTTAGGCGATTCTCAGAGATCGAGGTCAGACACATAACCTGGGATCTTAACAGCAGAGCAGACGCCCTCTCCAAGTTAGCAAGTACCAAGCGAGGAGGAAATAACAGAAGCCTGATCCAAGAAACTCTCCGAGAACCCTCTGTCATGAAAACAGAGGCTAAATAAGATGTCCTAGAGGTATCCGGCTTAGACCTCGGGTGGATGACCCCATCAATCGAATACATAAAATTCGACATCCTACCCAAGGAGGAAAAAGAAGCCAAGAAAATCCGGAGGGAGGCACAAAGTTACACCTTGGTGAAAAATATCCTCTACAGAAGAGGAATATCCGCACCATTGTTGAAGTGCGTCCCGACCTCAAAGACGGCAGAAGTTTTGGAAGAGGTGCACAATGGTATCTGCGGAAACTGTTTCGGAGCAAGGTCTTTAGCCAGGAAAGTTATCCGAGCGGGGTTCTACTGGCCGACCTTGTAGAAAGACGCTACCGAATTCGTGAAGAAATGTTAGCCATGCCAAATGCATGCTAACTTCCATGTCACCCCCCAGAAGAACTTATAAGCATAACTTCTCCATGGCCTTTTGCAAAATGGGGATTAAATCTACTCGGACCTTTTTCCCAAGTGCCTGGACAAGTAAAATACCTCATAGTAGGAGTGGACTATTTCACGAAGTGGATCGAAGCAGAACCCTTGGCCACCATCACAGCTCAGAGAAGTCGGAAGTTCCTCTAAAAGAATATCATTACCAGGTATGGCATTCCCTATTCCATCACCACGGATAATGGTACCCAGTTCACTGACTCTACATTCAGAAACTTGGTAGCCAGTATGAAGATCAAGCACTAGTTCACCTCGGTTGAACACCCACAAGCAAACGGGCAAGCTGAGGCAGCCAACAAAGTTATACTAGTTGGATTGAAGAAAAGGCCTAAATAAGGGAATATTCAGGCACTGGAGGTTGAATTATGGCAGGGGTCCAAGTAAGCCTAAAAGGCCCAATCCAAAGGTTGGCCTTTACCACCTACCCGACCTCCTTGAAGAGGTCGGGTTCGACATAAGCCCCCCTCTAAAGAGGTCGAGTTCAGTATGAGCTGGCAGATAACACTTATTCAAATAAAGTAACTGCCCCCTAAAATCTCTCATCCACTTCTAGAAGAGATATCTCAACAACCCTAAGATAAAGAGACGATTATCCACTTTCAGAAGTGGAACTACTCCAACGGTGGTTATTGGATCATCACCTATAAATACACTGACACTCAGGTAAAACCAAGTTCCAATATTCTCTAAACCTACTTACCCCCTTACTAACTTAGGCATCGGAGACCACCTTCCTCTAACATTTGAGTCAATCCTTCGCGCCCAATCCATCTATCTCAGGTTACCTACGTAACAGATATAGATGTAAAATATGCCAAAGATGTTGGCTTTTAGAGTTCGGAAAGGCAATTTTGTGAAAACCAAAGATGGCTGTTACTTAAGGCGAAGGTTCTTTTGTAATAGGGCCAAATTGAGAGAGAAGAAATACTATTAACGATCAGATCACATCATAAATCAGATCACAAGAAAAAATGAAAAGTAACAATAGTTAAAAAATCTTCTCGAAGCTATGCTCTATCCCAAGGTTGCGTTTTCCTTCTCTTTCTATTATAGAAACAAAAAATATCCAATCAAAAGTTTGGCACTCATAAGCAACAACGATGGGTGCAACACTAAAGGGAGCGACAAGGAGATCGATCATGATGAATGGCTAGGGAGGCAAGCACCGAGAAAAGACGGCGGTGATCGTCAGCGACAATGACTAATTCTTCCTGAATGGTCTGTGGACTTGGCCACTTCGTTTGAATTTGGTGGTTGGGCTGCTGCTGTTGAAGGTTTAGGGATGGGTTTGTGACTTTTAGAGAAAGGGGGAGCATTTTCTATTTAGTTTAAAAAAAATTAAAACTGTGACGTTGTGGGAAAGGCTGACTTTTTTTTCCTGTAATCCAAACTGTTGACCCTCTAAAAACCGATTTTCAGAACCATGATTACGTTATAATAGATTTATAGTTTTCCTTAAGCAAGTCTACCTAATTGAATGTGTTTTATTCTTTTTTTTATAGGACATGGGATCTCCTTCTGTTGAGATTACCACGGGCAACTAAGGATTTCAATGGGCATCCATAGGGGTTGGGATCCTCACCTGGTCCCCATTCTCGTTTAGCAAATTGTCCCTTGTCCCTGTCCCATCTCCGTCACGGATTTCCATTTATTTTTTTCTACGGAAGAGGTGAATACCTGCAGGTATCTGTAGATATTTAAACTTTATAAAATAAAAAAAAAAAACACAACCATGATAAAATTTCATACAAATCAACTAAAATATATCAAATGAAATACAATTTAAACACATTCAACAAACTAACATAAATATTAAATTAACTACAAATTAAAATAAAACAAAATAGAAAAATTTTTCAACATAACAAGATAACAAATGTTGATCGACCATCATAACTCAGTGATAGTACTCCCTTCCTATAATGATATAAATTAGAGATAGGGATGAGAGACAGAGAGAGTGTTGTGCCGTCTAAGATAAGGATGGTTCAGAATTAGGATTTTTTCATCTTATGTATATAATTATATATCTACAGGACATTAAAATAATTTCACTTTAGCAGGAATTTAGCGGGTCTCCATGGGGTTGGTACCTCAGTTCCCGCCCCGTCTCCGTTTATTCATGGGGACGGGTCCCCATCCCCATGGAAACTTTGCGGATCTCCATTTTGCTCCCTATCGCAGGTGATCCCAGCCAGTATCTGTGGATTTGGATTTTTTTTTGTCATCCTTACTAGCGATGCTGCTGATGGGTTTTCAACCCTTAAGAACAAAATAATAATCGGCGGTTGGTAAAAAAAATTAACTGATCTTTATCCTGCAAAGGAATCATCTTCAAAATATAAAAAGGTTGGAAAGGGCGACAATGCTAATGCTAGCAAAGTCCTTGAAGATTAGCTTTTCGGTTGTTTCAATGGCCACTTTGTGAATTTTATGTTTGCACAAAATGGATTAATTCCGGTTGCTGAAGTCTATCTTTAGTTTAGCGCTTCTGTTGGTTTGTTCTATGAACCATCAAGTTGATGTTAATTATTTTTTTCTAATTTCTCTTATGCTAAGCTGATTCATTGGGCTGAGCTTCTGAATCTGTTCCTTAATAGTTTGCAAAGTATGATATCTCTGTACCTTTGACACACTTGGTATCCATGATACAAGTGTGCCCTCTGTCGTGTTGTGGTTAAATTCAATAAATGGTGGCCATTCCAAATTAATTAACTCTATATTTTTTTATCTAAAATCCAAAAAAGTCTTTGTAACAGCCAGTATTTATTTGAATTTCATATCGTTTTATCAGCAGCTACCACTAATGTCGATTAAAACTTGTGCCAGTATTGACTTGAATATGTGACATACTCATGTTTCTATCTTATCTGTAAACTACAACATATAAATAAACTGTGTCACAAATATATAATATTCAAAGCCAGACTCATATAAGATAAGAACATGAATTAGTGCTGTCATTGTATACAAGGATATTCATATGATGGACATTTGGTTTGTTGAATGGTTATAGCCATTACAGCGTGTACATATCACAATGTCATAGGGTGGTCTTTTATTAGTATATATAGAGTTTAAATAAATTATAAGTTTAACTATTTACTCGCTGGACCGCTTCAATATTTAATTACATCATGACACAAATGAGCATTATGATGTGAGGTGATCGTCGGTTTAGAATTTTTATACAAAAATAATCTCTTCGAAGTATAGATCTAAACTGACAAATAACCCTCAATCAAAGTTTAGTTTTGGTTGTCATAAGTTCAACCCAATAAAAATAACCCATAGTATTGCTTCCGGGTTGTTCTCCCTAGGAATAGCAATCGAGTGCTCAATTATTGGTTATGAGTTTCACGGGATGGGGTTAATGATAAGACAAGAAATTAAATGGCAAAGAATTTAAATGACAATAAAATAAATCAAACAACTAAAGATGACAAATACTAAAGAGGCATTCATGGCAAGGATTGAGAATTAAGGTTTTCTATCCTAATCATTAATCATAATACAATAATTATCAAGAGCTAAGCCTATTACGTTGTCTTCGCATCGGAAGAAAGTCAAATATGCCTAGTTTACCCTAATCCATAAGTAGCATCAATGGAAACAAGATTAACTAATCACTCTAGATCACCAATCTAAATTGGGTATTAGTGACTCAAGATTGCCTAATTTCTCTTTCCAAGCCAAGAATACTCAAAATCTACTCTAAAAATAAGCCAAGTATTTTATCAAACACTTGGTGTGCAATAAAAAAAGCATATTAAATTGCAAAAATAATAAAATCTACTACTACCAAAGGAAAGTAAATAATAATAACAACTCAAATAAACATCAATAACATTAAAACATCAAATTGCATTAAATGAAATTAAAAGTAATAAGAGTGTTCATAAAACTAAAGTAGCATAAATAAGAGATTAACGAAAGAAACTAAGAGACTAAAGACAATAGAACATGAAAATATAAATGAAACTACACTAAAATAAGAATTAAAGAGTAAAATTAAAGAGAAACTTAAACTAAGAACCCTAATTTCTAGAGAGAAGAGGGAGCTTCTCTCTCTATAACTAACCTAAAACATGTTTCTAACCTAACCTAATTGCTCCCTCCTCATTCTTCTTGAATTTGGCCTCTAATAGCTTTAGAAATGATTGGATTAGGCTCCAGCAAGTCCAGAAATCACCCCCAGTATGTTCCTTTAATGAGGTCACGTGACAAGTGTCACGCGTACGCGTGGCCTGGCGAATTTCCTTCCTCACGCGTACGCGTGGCAATAATTTCTACCAAATCCTCATTTCTTTATGAATTCTCCATTTTGCATAATTTTTCTTCACTTCTTCAATCCAATCTTTACCTTCTAAGCCTGAAATCACTAAACAAACACATCAAGGTATCGAATGGAATTAAAGAGAATTAAATTTAACAAATTAAGGGCTCAAAAATTATGTTTTCACTCTTAAGCACAATTTAGGAAAAATTCACAAAACCATGCTATTTCATTGAATAAATGTGAGAAAAGTTGATAAAATTTACTAAATTCAATACAAGATAAACCACAAAATTGGGGTTTTTCAACCTCACCACACTTAAACCAAGCACGTCCTCATGCTAAACCAAGAAAGATACAAGAAAGGAATATCAACATTTATTCAATGCAAGTACTATCTACATGCAAACTATCTATATGCATATAACTATTCTAATTACTATATATTTATATATAAGCATATATGTAGTCAAAGTAAATCAAATTTCCAAGAAATCATGTATGAACAATCAAGGGCCAAAATAATCATAACAAAATCAAATTCACAATTAAATTGAGTTATTCAAACGAATTTACAAACTTTCAAGGTAAGCAATGATCAAAGATGAAAATATGGAATTGAGCAATTGAACCCTCACTAGATGTGTATATGCACTCTAATCGCTCAAGTGTTTAGGGTTAATCCACTTAATTCCCCCCTAATCATGCTTTCTAAAGTTTGTTCTTCATCTAACCAATCAGCAAATATTTAATGTACATATGCAAATACCATAAGGACTTTTCAAGGTTGTAATGGGGCTAAGGGTAAAGGTAAGGATATATGTTTGGCCAAGTGAGCTAAAATTTGAATCTTTGCTTAACCTAAGTTCTCACCTAATACATACACAACCTACATACTTCTAATATCAAGCTTAGCTACCCAAAATCTCACTTTTACATATATATACACACTCATGTATCAAATTTAATTCAATCACATATGCAAGGAAATTTTATTGAGCTTCTTATAAGGGTGATTTTGTCCCCCCTTTTTTTTCTTTTTTTTTGAACATATGAAACATAATATGTACAAAGACATCAATACATATGGTTTCCATACTATTACATAAGTGTACCCAAATTTCCAATATTTCTCAATAAGCATAAAATACATTTTCATCAACCAAAGTTTTCAAATTTTTCTATACTTAGTTGACACACACACTTATTTTCTTTAGCCTACCAAAGATTCAAATAGGACAATTAATTGTTTTCCGCTTAAGGTTAATGATGTGGTAATATAAAGAATAAAAGGGGATTAAAAGGCTCAAATGGCAAACAAAGGTAAATGAAATGGTAGGCTATGTGGGTTTAAGTGAGCTATAATGAAATGATGGTCTCAATCACATAAATGCATAAATATATACTAAATAATGGACATATAGAATGGAACAAACCAAAGATTGCAATCATAGAGAAGAAAACACACAAGAATCAAAATCATAGTTAAATGATATAACCATACAATTAGGCTCAAAAACTCACAGGTTGTGTGTTCTTTAGCTCGAAAACCATATTCCAAACTATATACATCATGCAAGTTTCAGTGAAAAAGTCTCAACTCAAATCAATTTGAATCTTAATACCCTTTTTTGAGAAAGAAAGAATTTCTTGAAAATTTCATCAAATTGACTAACATTTATTCTTTATATATATAATATGATATGATGTGATTGTGAAAAATAAAAAATCCTTAGTTCAATTCCTACTTTCAACCAAATCAATTTCTCATGTATATCGGAATAAACTAAGTTCAATTATGCGCATTTTTCCAATCACAACTAATCAACTACACTAAACTATATATATCTATATACTACCAACATAGAAAGATGCAAACTAATTAAAAATCTAAAATATATACAAGTAAAAGTATAAAGTACGATAACTAGAGAATATTCAAAACAACTAATATGTCCAAAAATCCAAAAGTATACTAAAATAAAGATGCAAGTACTGAAAATGAAAAGAATTAAGAGTATCTAGAATGGAATGGTTCACCCAAAATAACTCTGCCGATGAAGGCAGCCTCCCCACACTTAAAGATTAGCATCATTCTCGATGCTCACCAAATCAAGCCGGGTGAGAGGGGTTATCGTCATCATGTCCACTATCTGCTGCGGGTGGCTGTGGCTCTGCCAGCTACTCATGCTGGGTCTTCTCCTGCTGGGCCTCCTCCTCATCAGAATGCTCCGAGGGGGTGTCGGGCTCAGAAGTAATGTCAGTGCCGCTAGAAGTCACAATCCACCTCAAATGTGCATAATGTCGCCTGTTGTGATGCTCTAGCTGCTCATAACGTTGCTAGTTGCGATGCTCCATCTGATCCAGATGCTCAAAGAGGCACTGCATAAGGTGGTATATCGGTTGTAATGTAGATGATGGTCCTGCTGGTATAGAAGGTGCTGAAGGTGCTGCTGAAGGTCCTGCTACAGCTGAAGATGTGGCTGCCTCTGTAGGAGTAGGCAGTGCCTGGTTACCTTGGCATCTGGCAGCTAGATGATCTCCAAATCATTTGCTGTGCGGGATAACCTTCTTTTTGCTGGCAACTATTGGTGTCTCATCTTCTGGCACCCAGGGTACCTCAGCCCAGTGAGCCATCTGAGTGATCAAACATGGGAATGCTAAGGTGTCTCTGACATGTACTCGGGACATGTATCTCCTGATGAGTCTTGGAAGGTATAACTCCTTCCTTTCCAAGACACACCAAATAAGAACAACCATATCTACTGGCACCTCCAACTCATGAGTGCTAGGCATGACGTAGTTACTTAGGATCTGTTGCCACACCTAGAGTCAATGGACATATCATCAACCTTGATGCCCTGTGGAGATGGCTTCGACGTTCCAAACAGCCACTGAACATCAGGATGAATAGTAATGGTATGGAGTACTGCATCACATTCAAAATCCATAAGCTTAATTGCCTCCTCAGCCTTATGGAAATCATCTTTATCATTAGTTTTCGGCTGAAAATGGAGGATATCTTCAATTGTCTCTTCTGTGACCAAAATCTGCTTGTCCCGGAGCTGAACCGCATCTAGGGTCTCATGGTAATAGTTACAGTAGAATTCCCGAACCCAAGATGAGTTCACTCGCACCAATTCTCTGTCCAAAAATACCCAACCGCGCTGCTCAATCCGACGCTCAGTAAACTGCGTCATGTCGGTTGGTACCACAAGTTCCCTCTCTTCGTGGGGGTTCTGCTTCAGAAAATGTGGAAACCTCAATTCACAATAGAGGTTGGCAAACTTTACTGGGTCGGAGGAAGGCGTAGCTTAATCAGCTTTCTCCTTTGCAGTAAGTTGCCTCTCAGATAAAGATTCATTTGCTATCCCAGCGGATGGCTGTGATCATTTCCTTTTACTTGAGGTGGCCTTAGCCTTGCCTTTTCCTTTTTCGTCAGTCATCCTGAAAAATATTAAGAACAAAAATAGAAGCTAAGGCATGTAAGGCAAAAATAATATAATAGACAGGCAAGAGATAGAAAACAGAGGAATGAAAAGCTTATGCATGAAGTGAGTAAGTAAAATTACAATTAACTTGGGATGGAATGAAAAAGGAAATTAAAATCAGTCAGAATTCACATTCCAAGTAATTGTATGCAAAGAAAAACAAGTTGCTTGTCCGTTAAGAAACAAAATTGCTATGCATTAAAAGAATAATAAAAGAGTTAGTTCAAAAAGGAAAATTAAAAAGAAAAGTTAAAAAAATTTAGTTAGAAACCAAAAGTTAGAGAAAGAAAGAAAGTTAAATGTTAAATGCATAGCCAATATTGTTTTTAAATTAAGGAAATGTTAAAAAATATTCAAGAACAAGCAAACTCACATTTAACTTTCTTAATGCAAGCATTGATGATGAATTGACTAAGGCAAAATAAGCACAAAAAGGGAAAACCAATCATCAATGTGTTTGATCACTGAATTTGTAAAATTGGTGTGAAAGATTGAAAGTAGCACTTAATGTAACCAAAAGGGTCATTGAAAACAAGAGTTTTATGCAATTGGTTACAAAAGTGAAAATGCACCAATTATTACAAATTAAAAGAACCTCAATTAATCAAATAACAAGATTAGGTCAATTAGAGAGTTAGGAAACATTGGCTTCAATGGTTATATAAAAATAATTGAAATTAAATCATGAAGCAAAAGAGTTAACCTTACTTGATAATTCAAACCATATAAGAGTTTTAGAGACAATTGGCCAACAAGGATCTATTTGACATAGAAATCCGTCAAATAGCTCCTTATTGCAACCAATCATATACTGCAATATAAGGGAACCAAAAGAAAATAGGAATGCTAACCGAACAATTTATTAATTGAGTTGGTAATAAAACAAAACTGAAGCAACAAGTTACCAACTGAATTAACAAATCGGAATCAATTAATGCACAAATTTAAAAAAACATTTGGCAGCATTCCGGTAGTAAATAGGACGTTCCCGAATTAAAACAAACAAAAACAATAATCCATATGAACTCAAGGTAAATCAAACCAGCACAAATCACAATAAATCCATATGAATTGGGCAAGGAACAAGCATAGTAGCAACACAGCAATATATGAACAAATGAACACAATAGGGCTATAATCATCATCGTTCAATCAAAACAGGGCAAGACTCAGTCATTCTAGATAGCATTAATAACCAAAAATCAATCCTACCTCCACTATCCAATTCAGATTCTCTAACAACCTAAAACTAACTAAACATACATCTTTAACTAACCTAATTAACAAAAATTAAACTGACAACTAAAACAACTAAAATAAGATTAACTAAGTGAACTTAGAAAAACTGAAAACAGGAGAAACATGAGAAGGAGGCAGAATCAGAGAATGAACTGAACAAGAAGAGATTGTGGAAGCAGAACAATGCCGGCCCAGAGGCGGGTCCAGCGGCGACTAGTAGTGGTGGTTGGCGGCAGAAGCAGGGGAAGTGTCTTGTTTTCGCTGCTGAGAAGGTAATGGAGAAATGGGTAGTGATTCAAGCAGGAATAGAATGAGGTAAAGTGAGAAAAGAAAAGAAAGAAAGAGAAGAGGGAAGTTGCGGTTACTGGTGGTGGTGCGGTCATCTGCTGCTAAGGAGTGGTTGACAAAGTGCAACAATGTGAAAAAGGGAAGAGATAGGAAGAAGAAAAAAAAAGGAAAGGGAGGCAATGGGCAGACGGTGGCGGCGTGGGTTCACTGGCAGTGAGGAGTCACAGTGGTGGGTGTGTGGTGGTCAACAATGGTGGATTGGGGGTTGTAGAGGGGCAGAGAAAGAGACGTTGGAAGGAGAAGAGAAAATGGGACGCGAATGAGCTAGGGCTCTTCGCGTTAGGGTTAATGAAATTCAAACCCACGCGTACGCGTGGGTCACGCGTAAGCGTGGCAGGGGTGAAATGGTAAGCGACGCCTACGCGTCTGGCACGCGTAGGCATGACAAGAGAAAAGAGGGGGTGACGCGTACGCGTGGAAAGAAATTGTACTAGACACACAATTCCCGCACACCTTTGGCACAACTCACTGTTAGGACCGTGCGATGGCATAGTTCACGCACGATCCTGGCACGTTAAAATTCTAGGAGTCACGCGTACGTGTGGGCCAAGCGTACGCGTGATGTGGCCTTTTTTTTTTTTCAAGAAGTATATAATAGAAATAAGACTCTCCTATGCTCTATGTACATTTCTAAAAACTAACCAAAATTCAAATTCAACAACTTTTTTTTTATCTTTTTAAATTTTTTTTCAAACAGTACACTAGGCAATTCAAACAAAGATGAAATCCAAAACAAATAACCTACAACTTAAAGCACAAATCTAACCAAACAAACTAACATCTAATGGCAATATATGCAAGAGTGATATTAAAGCAAGAATGTACCTAATAATGGCAACTCAATTCATTCATCAACTATATATACAAGAGAATGGAAAGAGGTTAGCATGGTGGGGTGTCTCCCACCTAGCACTTTTATTTAGTGTCCTTAAGTTGAACAAGTAGTGAGCTTCTTGTCATGGCGGCTTATGTTTGAACTCATCTTTGAACTTCCACCAATGCTTGGACTTCCAATAAGCTCTAAAATTCAAAGTTAATAGCATCAAGCTTTGATGAAGCTCCACACAAGCTAAGGGCTCCCAAATTTAATCTTCATGTATTCCAGGGTCCTAAATCTTGTTTCTACACCCGTCTTCAAGTTGATCATCAAAATTCTACTCGGGTGGTAAGGCAATCCAAATTCTCACTCAAGCATCCAAACAACTTCCTAGATCATTTTAATTTAGCACTACACCATCCCTTGCACTTAGACTTTGAAGTTTCAACAAAAATGAACCTTTAATGTTGGTTCTAACCACTAACTATCATTCTCTTATGCTTCATTCCACAGAGAGCCCTAAGTTGACCATCCGTTTCAAGTAACCCAAATTTGAGTGGGACAATAAAGCTAAGGGATATGAGTTTTACCACTCAAATGAAGGAATATATGGCGACCTAGGTAGAGAAGTTTTCAATGATCTTGACAAAGCAAATTCCACTCCTGTCCATCCTCTTCTAACGGCTTCCACATCTTGACAAGCTTTTTCTGATTCAGCCTCTTCTTCACCAATTTCTTCAAATTCTTCCCCATCACTCAAGTCATATCTTGGAGGTTGCGTAAGATCTATGTCAACATCCATTTCAAATTCAACTGGGGAAGGCTCAACAAGTTCATCAACGGGATTGATCAGTGTGGACAAAAAATCACTAATGATGGAATCCACTTCCCGATCAATTTTCCTCAATTCTCCAACCACTTTGATGAACGGATATTTGCTAGTAAAGAATTTCACAAAAGTAATCACGTTGCAAGTATATTATCTAAACCAACAAAGAATCCTTTCATACAAAAATTTGGTTGCCACTTAAGCAAACCCAATAAAAATAAACCAAAGTATTTAAACCTTGGGTTGTCTCTCAAGGAATTACAGGGAGGTGTAGTTATTATTGGTTATGGAAAAGTATCTTTTTGGGGTTTTTGAAAGGTTGAACAAGGAATGTAAATGATAAGAAAATAAACTAATAGTTAAGAAAGGCTCTTGGCAAGGTAAGAGAACTAGAAGTCCTATCCTAGTTATCCTTATCAATTGTGATGAGAATTGTCCATTGCTCCCACTTAATTAACCTCTAACTATGAAGGAAAGTCAAGAAGAATAATCAATTTGATTTCTCAAGTCCTAGTCAACTCCTAAGGAAAGACTAGCTTTAGAGGGATCCAAATCAACTAGCAACTTTCAATTATGAATCAACAAAGGAGTTTGATAACTCAAGAGTCTCCAATTACTCAACCAAAGCCAAAAAGGGAAAAGTCTACACTAGCATCGTCCCAAGCATTTAATCAAACACTTGGAAGGCACAACATAAAACATGGAAAATTAGCAAGGAATATTAAATCCAAACAACCAATTGCAAAATCAATGACTAACAAATAATAGAAGAAGCAATAAATATGAAATACCTCAACTTGCATTAATAAGAAATTAAATCTAACATGAAGTTCATAAACCAAAGTGGCAAAATAAAGTAATCAACAAGGGAAATAAATAACTAGAATGCTAGAGCAAATAAAAGTTGAAGAGAAACTAAATTAAACTAAGATAGAAATCTGAAATTGAAAAGAACTAAAAGGAACCCTAAAGCCTAGAGAGAGGAGAGAGCCTCTCTATCTAGAAAACTATATCTAAAACCTAAAATTATGTGAATGAATTGATGATTGAATGATTTCCCTATTCTGCAGCTTTTATTCTATGTTCTCGGGCTTGGGATTGGGCCAAAAAGGAGCCCAGAAATCGCTCCCAGCGCTTTCTGTAAGTTTTTGCACGTGGCGCATGTCAGGTCACACGTACACGTCGCTTGGCAAAATTTCTTATCACGCGTACGCGTCAGTCACGCATATGCGTCGCTTGTCTTCTGCTCTAGGCAAGCGTACGCGTCGACCATGCGTGCGCGTTGCTGCCAGCTTCTCAAAACTTCATTTTCTCACGTTCCTTCCACTTTTGCATGTTTCCTTTCCATCCTCTAGGCCATTCCTGCCTTATATAGCCTGAAAACACTTAACACATAGATCACGGTGTCGAATGGTATAAGGGGATTAAAATACACAATTTAAAGGCCCAGGAAACAAGTTTTCAATTATATCACAGAATCAGGAAGGATTTGTAAAACCATGCAAATTATATGAATAAGTGTGAGTTTAGTCGATAAAATCCACTCAATTAAGTAAAAAATGTACCACGAAATAGTGGTGCATCAAATCTCCCCACACTTAAACATTAGCATGTCCTCATGCTAAGCTCAGGAGAAGCTACAAAGCAGTGAAGAGGAATGGTAGAAATTATGAAATGCAACCTATCTATATAAATGCAACTACATGCAAAAATGCTTCTACCTACTTGGTTAAAAGTAAACAAATTCTCCAAGACAAACATAAACTGGATTTCACTAATTCAAATCACAAAATAAAGTACAAGTAAACTTGCAGAAGAAAATAGCTCATGAAAGCCGGGAACAAAGAATCGAGCATCGAACCTTCACCAAGAGTGTATACACTCTAATTACTCAAGTATTTAAGGTTCGATTCTCTCAATTCTCTACTGACCTTGCTTTCTAAGACTTGTTCTTCTTCTACCGATCAACAAAAATTTAATGCACAAATACACATATCAAGAGGTCTTTTAAGGGTTGTAATAGGGTCAAGGTCAAGGTAGGATTATATTTGGCCAAGTGGACTAAAATCTGATTCCTTAATTAACTTAAATTTCCCACCTAACTTAAGACAATCCATGTAATCACAATACGAAATCTAACTACCCATTTACTATGTTTACCACATATTCATGCATCCGATTTTGAGTACAGTACATATGCATTGCTATCACAATTTACTTTGGGGCATTTTGTCTCCTTTTTTTATTTGCTCTTTTTCTTTTCTTTTTCTCCTTTTTTTTCTTTTTGATTTTATTTTTATTTTTTTATTTTTTATTTTTTTCTCAATGCATATGGTTAAATTATTGAATGCATGAACATGTCCTAAACATTTCTTTCACATTTTCATAAAGATATGCAACACCCAATTCTTAAAACCAAATGTTTCCAAACCCAACTTCCCCACACTTAAATCATGAACACTCTCACTAGTCTAAGCTAACCAAGGATTCAAATTAAGGACATTATTGTTTTACGCTTAGAGTTAATAATGTGCTAGAGTAAAGAACAAATGGGATAAGTAGGCTCAACATTGGTTTACAAAGGATAATGAAAAGGTTAAGGCCATGTGGGTATGTAAGCTCAGTGAAATAAGGCCTCAATCATATAAGTGAATGCATACATCAAATAATGGAAATATATAATTAAGCAAGACAAAGATCACAATTTTAGAGAGAAAAACACACACCAAAAATAAAATATTGGTTGGTAAAATACAACCAATCAAATAGGCTTAGAATCTCACTGGTTTTGTATGTTCGAGCTCTAAACCATGTTCCAAAATAAAATTCTTCAAGCAAGGTTTAACAAAAAGTTTTAATTTAAATTAGTGAAATACTATAAAAATTTTCATAGAAAAAGAAAATGTTACTTCAACCAAGTAGTAGCTAAATGCACAAAATCAAACAAACATGCAAATGTAACAACTAATTTACAAGGAAAATTAAACATTGGTGTTGAAGTAAGAAATAACTAACCCACGGAAGTCGGTAACGACCTCCCCACACTTAAAGATTGCACCGTCCTCGGTGCATGCTAAGATGTGCAAGTGGATGGGCTGCTCCAACTGACGCTTTTTTAAGGAATGTGTGTAGGAACTTGTTTGTCACCCCATGTAAACGTCTTTCGGTTCCCTTCTTGGTGGCTATCCTGAAAGAAGAGAAAAGGGAAGAAAAGTAACCCAAAAACAAAGATAGAAAATAAATAAAATATGGTTGGGGTAATGCCAAATAATGAAGGTCTCAAGTACATGGTAGCTACAACATGCAAGTGAGAAAATAGTAGAAGCAAATGGCATATCAATAGTGCAAAAATTGCGACAATGGGGAAGAGATAGTAGGTAATGAAAGATAATATAAATTCATGTCAATGCAAAAGGAATACATGTGTCATAAAAGATTGGCATTGACAGATAAATAATATCACCCAACAGTGTAAAACAAGTCACTAAGCACCAAAATAATATCAGAAAAGATACAACAGTTGAATAAGAACATTTAACACCAATGGTAAAATAGGAAATTAGAAAAGGAGATAAAAATATGGATAAAATTAAAATGCAATGAAAGAAAGTATGCAAATGCAGTATGTAAAAGAGAATGAAAGAGAATAAGGATGAGAAGAAAACGAGAAAATAAGAAGAAGGAGTAAGAGAGGAGAGAAGAAAGAAGAGAAATAGAAAACCGGAAATGGAGTCGACGCGCGCGCCTGCATCATGCGTATGCGTGAAAGCTGAAATATCCACTCAACGCGTACGTGTCGCCCACGCGTACGCGTGGGTGGTCAACAATAGGAACTAACGCGTGAGCATCGGTCACGCGTACGCGTGACCACTCGCGCGCTTCCAGCGCCATGGCAGCACAACTCTCTATTCAGACACTCTTCTACGCCGATTGGGAAGCCCACGCGTACGCGTCACTGACGCTTACGCGTGGATGGACTAATGTGCAGGTGACGCGTATGCGTGGGGCACGCGTACGTGTGGGGTGGTTCGTGCTCCAGGCACCCCTCCCGCACGTCTCCATTGCAACTCTCTGTTCGTTTTCTCTTTGTTGCGTAGTCACACAACGCGTGCGCGTCGTAGACGCTTGCGCGTTGATTCCTCTTTTTTTTATATGCAGAATAAAAGTAAATATGCAGAACTGGAAACTAAAACTGACAGAAATAAATTAAAACTAATAAAAAGGAAAGATCATACCATGGTGGGTTGTCGCCCACCTAGCACTTTTAGTTATTGTCCTTAAGTTGGACATTTGGTCAGCTCCTTGTTATGGTGGCTTGTGCTTGAACTCATCCAGGAATCTCCACCAGTGTTTGTAACTCCAATAGCCTCTGGGATCCCACACTAGGCGCATAAAGCCTTCAAGCAAGTTAAAGCAAGTGACAAGGCCCCAAGAGTGGTGATTGTTGGGATGAATTCCGGGGTCCCAAACCTTGCTTTTATACCCATCTTCTTGTTGATCATCATTTTTCCACTTGGGTGGTGAGCAATTAGAATTCTCACTGAGACATCCAAACAACTTTCTAGACCCATTCAATCGAGCTCTCCACCAATCCTTGCACTTCAACTTTGAGCATGCAACCGTATTGAACCTTGCCTGACAACTCCAACCACTACCCATCTCCCTCTTACTCATAAAGCCACAAAGAGCTCTAAGTTGATCATTGATGAGAGGACTTTTGCGTGGTCTAGAAATTTGTGGATAAATCCTCGTTGCAAGTATAGTTTCTAAACCTTCAAAAGTCCTTTCATACAAACGTTTTGGTTGTCACAAGTAACAAACCCCTAAATAAATTGATAACCGAAGTATTTAAACCTCGGGTCGTCTTCTCAAGGAATTGCAGGGAGGTATGTTCTTATTATTGGTTATGCGTTTGTAAATTGGGGTTTTGGAAGTAAGGAGGGAATATGTTATATGACAAGTAAAATAAAATAATAATAATAAAATCTCTTGGCAAAGTATAAGAATTGGAATTCCTATCCTAGTTATCCTTATCAGGTGTGAAGAGAATTGGGTTTTAATCCCACTTGGTCGGCCTTTATTAAACAAAGGAAGGTTAAGTGGATTGATTAGCTTGATTCTCAAGTCCTAGTCAACTCCTGTGGAGAGACTAGTGTTAGAGCAATCCTAGCTCAAGCAGAATCTGCCAAATTCAATCACTTGCTGAGTTTGATAACTCAAGTACTACCAATCACTTGACCAAAGCCAAAAGGGAGAAAAATATCTAAATTAAATTAAAAGCATCAATATAAATAAAGCAAAGTAATCTTAAATATGAAAATACCTCGAATTGCATTAACAAAAGAAATTAAATCTGGCATAGATGTTCATAAATTAAATTGAGAAAATAAATAAAAAAACATTGAACCTGGGATCGAGAGTCACTCCTAGAACTAAGAGAAATCTTAAATCCTAATCCTAAGAGAGAGGAGAGAACCTCTCTTTGTAAAAACTACATCTACTCCTAAAATTGTGAATATGAAAGCCTGTTGATGAATGGATGCATTCTCCCACTTTATAGCTTCTAATCTGTATTTTCTGGGCCGAGAACTGAGTCAGAAATAACCCAGAATTTGCTGTTTGCGAATTCAAACATGCTGAATTTCCGTCACTGCGACGCGTCCACATAGAGCACGCGGTCGCATCGCCTAGCGTTAGGGAAACTATTACATATATCAAATCGAAGCCCCGGATGTTATCTTTCTAACACAACTGGAACTGCGTCGTTTGGACCTCTGTAGCTCAAGTTATGGTCGTTTGAGTGCGAAGAGGTCAGGCTAGATAGCTTAGCAATTTCTCCAGCTTCTTGTATTCCTTCCACTTTTGCATGCTTCCTTTCCATCCTCTGAGCCATTCCTGCCCTGTAATCTCTAAAATTACTTAACACACATATCAAGGCATCTAATGGTGATAAGAGAGGATTAATATTAGCAATTATAAGATCAAAGAAGCATGTTTCCAATCATAGCACAAATTCTGGGAAGGAATTGTAAAACATGCAAATAGTATGAATAAGTGGGTAAAGAGTTGATAAAAACCACTCAATTAAGCACAAGATAAACTATAAAATAGTGGTTTATCAACCTCCCCACACTTAAACATTAGCATGTCCTCATGCTAAGCTCAAGAGAAGCTATAAAGAATGAAGAGGAATGGTAGAATGTATGAAATGCAATCCTATTGATGAGCGGATAATTTATACGCTTTTTGACATTATTTTTAGTATGTTTTTAGTAGGATCTAGTTACTTTTAGGGATGTTTTCATTAGTTTTTATGATAAATTCACATTTCTGGACTTTACTATGAGTTTGTGTATTTTTCTGTAATTTCAGGTATTTTCTGGCTGAAATTGAGGGACTTGAGCAAAAATCAGATTCAGAGGTTGAAAAAGGACTGCTGATGCTGTTGGATTCTGACCTCCCTGTACTCAAAGTGGATTTTCTGGAGCTACAGAACTCGAAATGGTGCGCTTCCAATTGCGTTGGAAAGTAGACATCCAGGGCTTTCCAGCAATATATAATAGTCCATACTTTGGCCAAGAATTGACGACGTAAACTGGCGTTCAACGCCAGCCTTCTGCCCAAATCTGGCGTCCAGCGCCAGAAAAGGATCCAAAACCAGAGTTGAACGCCCAAACTGGCACAGAAACTGGCGTTCAACTCCACAAATGGCCTCTGCACGTGCAACACTTAGGCTCAGCCCAAACACACACCAAGTGGGCCCCGGAAGTGGATTTATGCATCAATTACTTACTCATGTAAACCCTAGTAGCTAGTTTATTATAAATAGGACCTTTTACTAGTCTTTTTGGGAATCTTTGGATTACCTTATGATCCTTTGATCACGTTTAGGGGGCTGGCCATCTCGGCCATGCCTGGACCTTCACTTATGTATTTTCATACGGTAGAGTTTCTACACTCCATAGATTAAGGTGTGGAGCTCTGCTGTTCCTCAAAGATTAATGCAAGTACTACTGTTTTCTATTCAATTCTTCTTATTTCGCTTCTAAGATATCCATTCGCACCCAAGAACGTGATGAAGGTGATGATTATGTGTGACGCTCATCATCCTTCCCCCTTATGAACGCGTGCCTGACAAACACTTCTGTTCTACATGAATTAAGCTAGAATGAGTATCTCTTAGATCTCCTAACCAGAATCTTCGTGGCGTAAGCTAGAATGATGGCGGCATTCAAGAGAATCCGGAAGGTCTAAACCTTGTCTGTGGTATTCCGAGTAGGATTCAATGATTGGATGACTGTGACGAGCTTCAAACTCGCGATTGCAGGGCGTTAGTGACAGACGCAAAAGGATAGTAAATCCTATTCCAGCATGATCGAGAACCGACAGATGAATAGCCGTGCCGTGACAGGGTGCGTGAGCATATTATTCACTGAGAGGAGGGGATGTAGCCACTGACAACGGTGATGCCCTTGCATAAAGCCAGCCATGGAAAGGAGTAAGACTGATTGGATGAAGATAGTAGGAAAGCAGAGGTTCAGAGGAACGAAAAGCATCTCCATTCGCTTATCTGAAATTCCTACCAATGATTTACATAAGTATCTCTATCCCTATCTTATTATTTAATTTCGAAAACTCCATTATCCATTTATATCTGCCTGACTGAGATTTGCAGGGTGACCATAGCTTGCTTCATACCAACAATCTCCGTGGGATTCGACCCTTACTCACGTAAGGTATTACTTGGACGACCCAGTGCACTTGCTGGTTAGTTGTATCGAAGTTGTGACAATTATGAATTAAGATCAAAGCACCAAATTTTGGAGCCATTACCAGGGATTGTTCGAGCCTGGACATCACAATTTCGTGCACCAAGTTTTTGGCGCCGTTGCCGGGGATTGTTTGAGTTTTCGGCAAGCTTTTGGTCCGGTAACATCAGTGCCAGATTCCCTTTTGATCCGGCAACAGCACCAAGTTTTTGGCGCCGTTGCCGGGGATTGTTTGAGTTTGGACAACTGACGGTTCATCTTGTTGCTCAGATTGGGTAACTTTCTTTTCGTTTTCTTTTCAAAAATTTTTCAAAAATATTTCAAAAATTTTCTCATCTGTTTTCGAAAATAATAAAAATGTTTTCAAAAATTTTATTCAAGATTTTTAAGAATGAATTCTAGTGTTTCATGAAGCATGTGAAGCCTGGCTGGCTGTAAAGCCATGTCTAAATTCTTTTGGACTGAGGCTTCCAAACCATCAGAGGTAAGTTACATACTTGATAAATGATGAGCAGCACTTTGTTATCAAGATCAATATACTCTGATGTTAAAATGCTGAAGCTTGGCTGGCCATTGGCCATGTCTAGTGTTTTGGACTGGAGCTTTCTTTGAAAGCTTGGCTGGCTAGTGAGCCATGTCTAATTCCTGGACTGAAGCTTTAGACTAAGAATGCAAGATTCCTGGAATTCATATTAAAAATTTTGGAATCCTTATTTTTTTCTTTTTCATATAATTTTCGAAAAAAAAAAATCCAACAAAAATTAGAAAATCATAAAAATCAAAAATATTTTTCTGTTTCTTGTTTGAGTCTTGAGTCACATTATAAGTTTGGTGTCACTTGCATATGCATCTAGCATTTTTCGAAAATATCATGCATTCATAGTGTTCTTCATGATCTTCAAGTTGTTCTTGGTAAGTCTTCTTGTTTGATCTTGATGATTTTTTGTTTTGTGTCTTTTCATGTTTATCATATGCATTTTTGAATTCTTAGTGCCTAAGCATTAAAGAATTCTAAGTTTGGTGTCTTGCATGTTTTCTTTGCATTAAAAATTTTTCAAAAATATGTTCTTGATGCTCATCATGACATTCAAAGTGTTCTTGGTGTTCATCTTGACATTCATAGCATTCTTGCATGCATTCATTGTTTTGATCTAAAAATTGCATGCATTGCATAATTTTCATGTTTTTCATAAAAATTTCAAAAATAAAAAAAAAAAATTATATCTTTCCCTTTTTCTCTCATCAAATTCGAAAATTTGAGTTGACTTTTTCAAAAATTTTTAAAATAAAATTGTTTCTCATGAGTCAAATCAAATTTTCAATTTGAAAATCTTATCTTTTTCAAAAATCAAATCTTTTTCAAAATTCTTAGTTATTTTCGAAAATTCCAAAAATATTTTTCAAAAATCTTTTTTATTTTTATAACAAATTTTCAAAAATAACATAATCAATTAATGTTTTGATTCAAAAATTTGAAGTTTGTTACTTGCTTGTTAAGAAAGATTCAAACTTTAAGTTCTAGAATCATATCTTGTGATTTCTTATGAATCAAGTCATTAATTGAGATTTTAAAAATCAAATCTTTTTCAAAACTAACTTCAATCATATCTTTTCAAAAATATCTTCTCATCTTATCTTTTTCAAAAATATCTTTTCAAAATATCTTCTCTAACCTCCTAACTTCTTATCTTTTCAAAATTTGTTTCAACTAACTAACTAACTTTTTGTTTCTTAACTTTTTCAAAACCACCTAACTAACTCTCTCTCTCTCTCTCTCTCTCTCATTTTTCGAAAATATCTTCCCCCTTTTTCAAAATTTCTTTTTAAATTATTAATTAATTTAAATTTTAAATCTTAATTTTCGAAAAATACTAACATTTTTCAAAAACCATTTTCAAAAATCACTAACTCCTTTTCAAAAATAATTTTCGAAAATTCCCTCCTTCTCTCTCATCCTATTCTATTTATTCATTCATTAACTAACATCTCTTCCTCACATCATCACCAAATTCGAACCCCCTCTTCTATCTGTGTTCGAATTTCTTCCTCTTTTCTTCTACTCACATAAGAGAACCTCTATACTGTGGTAAAGAGAATCTCTATTATTATTATTTTTCTGTGCCTTCTTCTTTGTCATATGAGCAGGAGCAAGGATAAGAACATTCTTGTGGAAGCAGATCCAGAACCTGAAAGGACTCTGAAGAGAAAATTAAGAGAAGCTAAAATACAACAATCCAGAGATAACCTTTCAGAAATTTTCGAACAGGCAGAGGAGATGGCAGCCGAAAATAATAATAATGTAAGGAAGATGCTTGGTGACTTTACTGCACCTAATTCCAATTTACATGGAAGAAGCATCTCCATTCCTGCCATTGGAGCAAACAACTTTGAGCTGAAACCTCAATTAGTTTCTTTGATGCAGCAGAACTGCAAGTTTCATGGACTTCCATCTGAAGATCCTTTTCAGTTCTTAACTGAATTCTTGCAGATATGTGATACTGTTAAGACTAATGGAGTAGATCCTGAAGTCTACAGGCTCATGCTTTTCCCTTTTGCTGTAAGAGACAGAGCTAGATTATGGTTGGATTCTCAACCTAAAGACAGCCTGAACTCTTGGGATAAGCTGGTCACGGCTTTCTTAGCCAAGTACTTTCCTCCTCAAAAGCTAAGCAAGCTTAGAGCTGATGTTCAAACCTTCAGACAGAAAGAAGGTGAATCCCTCTATGAAGCTTGGGAAAGATACAAACAGTTGACCAAAAAGTGTCCTTCTGACATGCTTTCAGAATGGACCATCCTGGATATATTCTATGATGGTTTATCTGAGCTATCAAAGATGTCACTGGACACTTTTGCAGGTGGATCCATTCACCTAAAGAAAACGCCTGCAGAAGCTCAAGAACTCATTGACATGGTTGCTAATAACTAGTTCATGTACACTTCTGAAAGGAATCCTGTAAGTAATGGGACGCCTATGAAGAAGGGAGTTCTTGAAGTTGATACTCTGAATGCCATATTGGCACAGAATAAAATATTGACTCAGCAAGTCAATATGATCTCTCAGAGTCTGCATGGAATGCAAGCTACATCCAACAGTACTCAAGAGGCATCTTCTGAAGAAGAAGCTTATGATCCTGAGAACCCTGCAATAGCAGAGGTAAATTACTTAGGTGAACCTTATGGAAACACCTATAACTCAACATGGAGAAATCATCCAAATTTCTCATGGAAGGATCAAAAGCCCCAACAAGGCTTTAATAATGGTGGAAGAAACAGGTTTAGCAATAGCAAGCCTTTTCCATCATCAACTCAGCAACAGACAGAGAACTCTGAACAAAATGCTTCTAATTTAGCAAATCTAGTCTCTGATCTATCTAAGGCCACTGTAAGTTTCATGAATGAAACAAGGTCTTCCATTAGAAATCTGGAAGCACAAGTGGGCCAGCTGAGTAAAAGGATCACTGAAATCCCTCCTAGTACTCTCCCAAGCAATACAGAAGAGAACCCAAAAGGAGAGTGCAAGGCCATTGACATAAGCGCCATGGCCGAACCTCTGAGGAGAGGAGAGGACGTGAATCCCAAGGAGGAAGACCTCCTGAGACGTCCAGTGGTTAATAAGGAGCTTCCCTCTGAGGAACCAAAGGACTCTGAGGCTCATCTAGAGACCATAGAGATTCCATTGAACCTCCTTATGCCCTTCATGAGCTCTGATGAGTATTCCTCTTCTGAAGAGAATGAGGATGTCACTGAAAAGCAAACTGCCAACTTTCTTGGTGCAATCATGAAGCTGAATGCCAAATTGTTTGGCATTGATGCTTGGGAAGTTGAACCTCCCTTGTTCATCAATGAACTAAGTGATCTGGATCAACTGACATTGCCTCAGAAGAGACAGGATCCTGGAAAGTTCATAATACCCTGTACCATAGGCACCATGATCTTTAAGGCTCTGTGTGACCTTGGTTCAGGAATAAACCTCATGCCCCTCTCTGTAATAGAGAAACTGGGAATCTATGGGGTGCAAGCTGCTAAAATCTCACTAGAGATGGCAGACAGCTCAAAAAGACAGGCTTATGGACAAGTAGAAGATGTATCAGTAAAGGTTGAGGGCCTTTACATACCTACTGATTTCATAGTCCTGGATACTGGAAAGGAAGAGGATGAATCCATCATCCTAGGAAGACCTTTCCTGGCCACAGCAAGAGCTGTGATTGATGTTGACAGAAGTGAAATAGTCCTTCAATGGAATGAGAACTCCCTTGTATTCAAAACTCAAGGATCTCCCTCTGCAACCATGGAGAGGAAGCTTGAAAAGCTTCTCTCAAAGCAGAGTCAACCAGAGCCCCCACAGTCAAACTCTAAGTTTGGTGTTGGGAAGCCACAACCAAACTCTAAGTTTGGTGTTGAACTCCCATATCCAAACTCTAAGTTTGGTGTTGGAGAGTCTCAACAAAGCTCTGCACATCTGTGAGGCTCCATGAGAGCCCACTGTCAAGCTATTGACATTAAAGAAGCGCTTGTTGGGAGGCAACCCAATGTTTATCTAATTCTTATTTTTATTGTTTTTCATGTTTTCTTAGGTTCATGATCATGTGGAGTCACAAAATAAATATAAAAATTGAAAACGGAATCAAAAACAGCAGAAGAAAAATTACACCCTGGAGGAGCATCTGTCTGGCGTTCAGCGCCAGAACAGAGCATGGTTCTGGCGCTGAACGCCCAAAATGGGCAGCTTCTGGGCGCTGAACGCCAGAACAGGCATGGTTCTGGCGTTCAACGCCAGAAATGGCACACAAATGGGCGTTGAACGCCCAAAATGGCCACCAACCTGGCGCTGAATGCCCAGAGTTGGATACAAAGGCATTTTTACATGCCTAATGGGTGCAGGGATGTAAATACCTTGACACCTCAGGATCTGTGGACCCCACAGGATCCACTCAGGATCTGTGGACCCTACAGGATCCCCACCTACCTCCACTCACTTCTTCTCACCACTCTCTTTCACACAACCCCATAAACACTCTTCCCTAAAAACCCCTCACCAATCACCTCAATCTCTCTTCCCCACTAAACCTTCACCACTCACATCCACCCACTCTTACCAATAAACCTACCTCATAAACTCCACCTACCTTCAAAATTCAAAACCAATTTCCCACCCAAACCCACCCATATGGCCGAAACCTTCCCCCCTTCCCTTCCCTATATAAAGCCCCCCATTCTTCATCAAATTCACACAACACACCCCTCTACACCCTCCTTGGCCGAAACCACATCTCCCTCTCCCTCTCCATATTTCTTCTTCTTCTTCTTCTATTCTTTTGTTTATTGCTCGAGGGCGAGCAATATTCTAAGTTTGGTGTGGTAAAAGCATAGCTTTTTTGTTTTTCCATTACAATTGATGGCACCTAAGACCGGAGAATCCTCTAGAAAAGGAAAAGGGAAGACAAAAGCTTCCACATCCGAGTCATGGGAGATGGAAAGGTTCATCTCTAAAGCCCATCAAGACCACTTCTATGATGTTATGGCCAAGAAGAAGGTGATCCCTGAGGTCCCTTTTTAACTCAAAAGAAATGAGTATCCGGAGATCCGACATGAAATTCAAAGAAGAGGTTGGGAAGTTCTAACAAATCCCATCCAACAAGTCGGCATCCTAATGGTTCAAGAGATTGGATCACCAAGAACCATGATCAAAGTAAGAACCCGGATCCAAAGAACTATGTTACAATGGTTCGGGGGAAATACTTAGATTTTAGTCCGGAGAATGTGAGGTTGGCGTTCAACTTGCCATACATGGAAGAGAACGCACGCCCCTACACAAGGAGAGTCAACTTTGATCAAAGGTTGGACCAAGTCCTTATGGACATATGTGTAGAAGGAGCTCAATGGAAGATTGACTCCAAAGGCAAGCCGGTTTAACTAAGAAGATTGGACCTCAAGCCTATAGCTAGAGGATGGTTGGAGTTTATTCAATGCTCAATCATTCCCACTAGCAACCGGTCTGAAGTTACTATAGACCGGGCCATCATGATCCATAGCATCATGATTGGAGAAGAGGTGGAAGTTCATGAGATTATACCTCAAGAACTCTACAAGGTGGCTGACAAGTCCTCCACCATGGCAAGGTTAGCCTTTCCTCACCTCATCTGCCACCTATGCAATTCAGCTGGGATTGACATAGAGGGAGATATCCTCATTAAAGAGGAAAAGCCCATCACTAAGAAAAAGATGGAGCAAGCAAGAGAGCCCAGTCATGGAGCTCAAAAGGCGCAAGAAGCTCATCACCATGAGATTCCGGAAATGCCTCAAATGCACTTTCCTCCACAAAACTATTGGGAGCAAATCAACACCTCCCTAGGAGAATTGAGTTCTAATATGGGACAACTAAGGGTGGAACATCAAGAGCACTCCATCATGCTTCATGAAATAAGAGAAGATCAAAAAGCAATGAGGGAGGAGCAACAAAGACAAGGAAGAGACATAGAAGAGCTCAAGGACATCATTGGTTCCTCAAGAAGGAAACGCCACCATCACTAAGGTGGATTCATTCCTTGTTCTTGCTTTCTCTGTTTTTCGTTTTCTGTATTATGTGCTTATCTATGTTTGTGCCTTCATTACATGATCATTAGTAGTTAGTAACTTTGTCTTAAAGTTATGAATGTCCTATGAATCCATCACCTCTCTTAAATGAAAAATGTTTTAATTCAAAAGAACAAGAAGTACATGAGTTTCGAATTTATCCTTGAACTTAGTTTAATTATATTGATGTGGTGACAATGCTTCTTGTTTTCTGAATGTATGCTTGAACAGTACATATGTCTTTTGAAGTTGTTGTTTAAGAATGTTAAATATGTTGGCTCTTGAAAGAATGATGACTAGGAGACATGTTATTCGATAATCTGAAAAATCATAAAAATGATTCTTGAAGCAAGAAAAAGCAGCAAAGAACAAAGCTTGCAGAAAAAAAATAGGCGAAAAAAAAATATAGAAAGAAAAAGAAAAAGCAAGCAGAAAAAGCCAATAACCCTTAAAACCAAAAGGCAAGGGCAAATAAAAAGGATCCCAAGGCTTTGAGCATCAGTGGATAGGAGGGCCTAAAGGAATAAAATCCTGGTCTAAGCGGCTAAACCAAGCTGTCCCTAACCATGTGCTTGTGGCGTGTAAGTGTCAAGTGAAAACTTGAGACTGAGCGGTTAAAGTCAAGGTCCAAAGCAAAAACAAAGAGTGTGCTTAAGAACCCTGGACACCTCTAATTGGGGACTCTAGCAAAGCTGAGTCACAATCTGAAAAGGTTCACCCAATTATGTGTCTGTGGCATTTATGTATCCGGTGGTAATACTGGAAAACAAAGTGCTTAGGGCCACGGCCAAGACTCATAAAGAAGCTGTGTTTAAGAATCATCATACTGAACTAGGAGAGTCAATAACACTATTCGAAATCTGAAGTTCCTATAGATGCCAATCATTCTGAACCTCAATGGATAAAGTGAGATGCCAAAACTATTCAAGAGGCAAAAAGCTATAAGTCCCGCTCATATGATTGCAGCTATGTTTCATTGATAGTTTGGAATTTATAGTATATTCTCTTCTTTTTATCCTATTTGATTTTCAGTTGCTTGGGGACAAGCAACAATTTAAGTTTGGTGTTGTGATGAGCGGATAATTTATACGCTTTTTGACATTGTTTTTAGTATGTTTTTAGTAGGATCTAGTTACTTTTAGGGATGTTTTCATTAGTTTTTATGATAAATTCACATTTCTGGACTTTACTATGAGTTTGTGTGTTTTTCTGTAATTTCAGGTATTTTCTGGCTGAAATTGAGGGACTTGAGCAAAAATCAGATTCAGAGGTTGAAAAAGGACTGCTGATGCTGTTGGATTCTGACCTCCCTGCACTCAAAGTGGATTTTCTGGAGCTACAGAACTCAAAATGGCGCGATTCCAATTGCGTTGGAAAGTAGACATCCAGGGCTTTCTAGCAATATATAATAGTCTATACTTTGGCCAAGAATTGACGACGTAAACTGGCGTTCAATGCCAGCCTTCTGCCCAAATCTGGCGTCCAGCGCCAGAAAAGGATCCAAAACCAGAGTTGAACGCCCAAACTGGCACAGAAACTGGCGTTCAACTCCACAAATGGCCTCTGCACGTGCAACACTCAGGCTCAGCGCAAACACACACCAAGTGGGCCCCGGAAGTGGATTTATGCATCAATTACTTACTCATGTAAACCCTAGTAGCTAGTTTATTATAAATAGGACCTTTTACTAGTCTTTTTGGGAATCTTTGGATTACCTTATGATCCTTTGATCACGTTTAGGGGGCTGGCCATCTCGGCCATGCCTGGACCTTCACTTATGTATTTTCATACGGTAGAGTTTCTACACTCCATAGATTAAGGTGTGGAGCTCTGCTGTTCCTCAAAGATTAATGCAAGTACTACTGTTTTCTATTCAATTCTTCTTATTTCGCTTCTAAGATATCCATTCGCACCCAAGAACGTGATGAAGGTGATGATTATGTGTGACGCTCATCATCTTTCCCCCTTATGAACGCGTGCCTGACAAACACTTCTGTTCTACATGAATTAAGCTAGAATGAGTATCTCTTAGATCTCCTAACCAGAATCTTCGTGGCGTAAGCTAGAATGATGGCGGCATTCAAGAGAATCCGGAAGGTCTAAACCTTGTCTGTGGTATTCCGAGTAGGATTCAATGATTGGATGACTGTGACGAGCTTCAAACTCGCGATTGCAGGGCGTTAGTGACAGACGCAAAAGGATAGTAAATCCTATTCCAGCATGATCGAGAACCGACAGATGAATAGCCGTGCCGTGACAGGGTGCGTGAGCATATTATTCACTGAGAGGAGGGGATGTAGCCACTGACAACGGTGATGCCCTTGCATAAAGCCAGCCATGGAAAGGAGTAAGACTGATTGGATGAAGATAGTAGGAAAGCAGAGGTTCAGAGGAACGAAAAGCATCTCCATTCGCTTATCTGAAATTCCTACCAATGATTTACATAAGTATCTCTATCCCTATCTTATTATTTAATTTCGAAAACTCCATTATCCATTTATATCTGCCTGACTGAGATTTGCAAGGTGACCATAGCTTGCTTCATACCAACAATCTCCGTGGGATTCGACCCTTACTCACGTAAGGTATTACTTGGACGACCCAGTGCACTTGCTGGTTAGTTGTATCGAAGTTGTGACAATTATGAATTAAGATCAAAGAACCAAGCCTTGGAGCCATTACCAGGGATTGTTCGAGCCTGGACATCACAATTTCGTGCACCACCTATCTATATGAATGCAATTAAATGCAGAATGTTTCTACCTACTTGGTTAAAAGTAAACAAATCTTTTAAGAACATACATGTAGATTTTACTAATTCAAATCATAAAAATAAAGTACAAATAGACTTGTAAGAAGAAGATAGCTCATGAAAGCCGGGAACAAAGAATCGAGCATCGAACCCTCACTGGAAGTGTATACACTCTAATCATTCAAGTGTTTTTAGGTTCGATTCTCTCAATTCTCTACTAACCTTGCTTTCTAAGGCTTGCTCTTCATCTAACAATCAACATAAATTTAATGCATAAATACACAAATCAAGAGGTCTTTTAAGGGTTGTAATGGAGTTAGGGTCAAGGTAGGATTGTATTTGGTCAAGTGGACTAAAATCTAAATCCTTAATTAACTTAAACTTTTCCCACCTAACTTAAGACAATCCATGTAATCATAATACAACATCTAACTATCCATTAACCATGTTTTCCACATATTCATGCATTCTAATTTTAAGTACAGTACATATGCATTGCTTTCACCATTTATTTTGGGGCATTTTGTCCCCTTTTTGCTTAATTGCTCTTTTTTTCTTTTTCTTTTCTCACTTTTTTTTATTTTCTTTTTTTTTTCTTTTATTTTTCTCAATGCATATGATTAAATTATTGGATGCATGAATCATGTCCTAAACATTTTTTTTATTTTCAAAAAATTCTAACATACTCAATTCTCAAACCAAATATTTTCAAATTCAATTTCTCCACACTTAAATCATAAGCACTCTCACTAGTCTAAGCTAACCAAGGATTCAAATTAAGGGCATTATTGTCTTTTGCTTAGAGTTAATAATGTGCTAAAGTAAAGAACAAAGGGGTATAATAGGCTCAACATTGGTTTGCAAGGGATAATGAAGGGTTAAGGCCATATGGGTATGTAAGCTCAGTGAAACAAATGCCTCAATCATGTAAGTGTATGCATACATCAAACCATGGAAATATAGAATTAAGCAAGACAAAGATCACAATTTTAGAGAGAAAAATACACACTAAAAAAATAAAATATTGGTTGGTAAAATACAACCAATTCACATAGGCTCAAAAAAATCTCACAGGTTTTGTGTGTTCGAGCTCTAAACCATGTTCCAGTATAATATTTCTTCAAACAAGTGTAATATTAA
Organism: Arachis hypogaea; assembly: GCF_003086295.3. Lineage (NCBI taxonomy): Eukaryota > Viridiplantae > Streptophyta > Magnoliopsida > Fabales > Fabaceae > Arachis > Arachis hypogaea. Next base: position 112,938,207 of record NC_092048.1, read on the forward strand.
ATTTTATTCAAATTAGTAAAATTATCTAAAAATTTTCTTGAAAAAAGAAAATATTACTTCAACCAAGTGGTAAAATATGCACAAAATCAAGAAAATATGCAATCAAACATGCAAATGCAACAATGAACAAACAAAGAAAATAAAAGTATTGGTGTTGAAAAGAAGGTAACTAACCCCTGGAAGTCGGTATCGACCTCTCCACACTTAAAAATTGCACCGTCCTTGGTGCATGCTGAGATATGCAGGTGAACGGGTTGTTCCAACTGATACTTTTCTTCAAGGAATGTGCAGATGGACTTGTTTGTCTCCCCTTTTAGAAGTGTCTCCCTTTTTCCGTCTTCGGTGGCCAGCCTGAAACAAGAGAAAAAGAAGAAAGGTAACCCAAAAGATAGAAAATAAATAAAATATGGGTGTTAATGCCAAATGATAAGGGTCTCATTTACATGGAAGCTTCAACATGTACGTGAGAAAACAATAGAAGCCATGGCATGCCAGTGGTATAAAATTTGTAACACAAGGAAGGAGTGTAGGTAATGGAAGTATCAATACAAGCTCATGTCAATGAAAATAGAGTGCAAGTATCATAAAAGATTGGCATTGGCAAATAATTAATATCATCCCACAGTGTAAAACAAGTTACCAAAATAAATTCAAGAAAAGATGCAACAGTTGAATAAAAAATTTTTAACACCAATAGAAAAATAAAAAATTCAGAAAAGAAAATAAAAATATGCACAAATTTAAAATGCAATGAATGAAAATATGTAAATAAATTAAATAAAATAGAATGGAGGTGAAAGAAAATAAGAAAGGAGGAAGAAAGAAATAAGAAAAGATAAGAAAAATAAGGATTAGAGAAGAAAAGATAAGAAAATTGGCTGATCTGGATATTCTGTGCGGCGCAGGCGACGCGGACGCGTGGGTGACGCGGTCGCGTGGTGCGCGATAAGGTCAGGTGACGCGGACGCGTGGGTCACGCGATCGCGTGGCCTGATTTGTGCGAGTGGCGCGAGTGCAGCCTCGCAGTCGCACAACTCTCTGTTTAAATCTCATTTTGCCAAATTATTGGGTGACGCGATCGCGCGGGTGGACCAATATTGGGATATGACGCGGACGCGTGAGCCATGCGTCTGCGTGGTAAGGCTGGGCGTTCAGCACCACTCCAGCATAACCTTCGGCTATGCACCCTTTTCAAGTTGATTTTCATGTCATGCGGCCGCGTGGGTGACGCGGTCGCGTGGGAGGCCAAAGTTCCCACATGACGCAGACGCGTCAGCGACGCGGTTGCGTAGATCAATTTGTGCCAAAGGCACGCCTCCAGCCACACTATCGCGTGACTCTCTGTTCGATTTTTTTTCTTTCCAATGCACTGGCGACGCGGACGCGTGGGTGACGCTGCCGCATCGCGTGGGTGACGCTGCCGCATCGCGTGCGTTCTTTTTTTTTTAATCTGAAAACAAATGCAGAATGCAGTGTTAATATGAATGTGATGCAAAAACTCCAGGTTCAATATAATAAAATAAAATAAAACTCGAAAACAAATAAAACTAAATAAAAATGAAAAAAAGAACGATCATACCATGGTGGGTTGTCTCCCACCTAGCACTTTTAGTTAGTGTCCTTAAGTTGGACATTTGGTGAGCTCCCTGTTATTGTGGCTTGTGCTTGAACTCATCCAGGAATCTCCACCAATGTTTGTAATTCCAGTAGCCTTCGGGATCCCAAACTAGGCATGTAAAGCCTTTAAGAAGCTTCAAACAGATTCTTAGGCTCCCGGGGTGACAGATGTCAGAGCAGATTCCAGGATCCCAAACTTTGCTTTTACACCCATTTTTGTCGGGATCTGTATTTTTCCAGCTGGGTGATAAGTAATTTGAATTCTCACTGCAGCTACCAAACAGCTTCCTAGACCCATTCAATTGAGCTCTACACCAACCGTTGCGTTTAAACTTAAAGCTTCCAACTATAATGAACCTTGCAGGACAATTCTTACCACTGGCCATCTTCCTCTTACTCGGAATGTTACAAAGAGCTCTAAGTTGACCATCCGTCTCCAGTAGCCCATATTCAAGTGGAATTAGAAAGCTAAGGGATATGAATTTTACCCACTTGAATGTTGTGAAGGATGATGGCAACTTAGAGGGAGGTATTTTTAATGAAATTGCAAGCTCCACTCCCTTGTGCTCTTCTCTGATAATTACTACCTCTTTGCAAGCTTCTTCAATTTCAACCTCTTCCTCTTGGTAGCTTTCTTCCAATTCAATCTCCTCTTCGTTACTTTCCAAGGGCATGGAAGGTTGTGCTTCTTCTTCTTTAATCTCCATCTCTTGATCGACCTCTTCCAAGTTCTTAATTATGATAGGCCTTGGAGGTTGTACACCCTCCTCAACATCAAATGCAACCGTCTTGGAAGGAGGTTCTATGTCTTGACTTTCCCATGGAGGTTCAGCATCTCCTAAGTCTGCAACCACTTCTTCTTCTTCGATAATTACAGCTTCCTCCACTTGTTCCAGTACAAAGTCATGCTCCGTACTGTCCACTGGAGTTTTTAATATCTCCTTCATGCTACGTTCTTCATTAGATTGCCCACATGAAGCCATGGGAGCACTTTGAGTGTCCGAGCGTCGGAAACCTAATTGACTTATCGCTTGATTTAGTTGATCTAGAGTTGCATGAAATCGTCCGCTGCTTCCTTGAGATGATCCCTTGATTTTTCCTTTACTAATTCTTCAACCACTCCTTCGACTTCAAGGGTTTTTACTACCTTCACCTTTAGGGCCTCCTCTAGCTCCTTATGAAGTATGGATTCGCAAAGATGATCCCTTCTCTCTTGTTCCATGTCAATAGCATCATTGAGATCATGTTGCTTTTGGATTGATGAATGTGGGTGCTCTTCCATGGATGGTGGTGATGGGATGGAGAGATCATTCTGTGGTTGACAAGGAAGTGCACTAGAGCTTGAGGGTTGATTGTTGAAGGTACTTGGTGGTCTGATTTGTGCGAAGAGAGCTTGTATAGTAGAGTTTAGATCGGCAAGTGCTTTCTCCATGGAGGTTTGGGGTGGATAGGAGGATTCATTTGGTTCATAGGGTGGTTGGTATGGTGGATACGGGTTAGGGTCATATGGAGATGAATAGTTGTAGGTGGCTTGTGAGTATGGTTGTTCAAAGCTGTGTTGAGGAGAGGGTTTATAGGCATATGATGGTGGTTGTTGATAGTCCATTGGAGGTGGTTGTTGCCATGAGGGTTGATCAAATCCTTGTGGCTCCTCCCATCTTTGATTGTTCCAACCTTGATGCCTGTTCTCATTGTAATTTCTTCTTCCTGCAACATAATTGTAACCAGACTCATAGCCAAAGGGGTGAGAGTTCATAGTAGCAAATAAAAATTAAAAACAAAAATAAAAACAAATTTAAATTAAAAGGTTATTTAAATTTTGAATTTGAATATTAAATTTTGAAATTTTGAATTTTAAATTTTAGAATTTTGAATTTTTGAAATTTAAAATTTGAAAATTTTTAAATTTGAATTTTGAAAATTTTTAAATTTGAATTTTGAAATTTGATTTTTGAAATAAGATAAGATAAGATAAAAAAAATTTTAAAATAAAAACCAATAACCTCTTAATTTATGAAAAAGCAAAAATAAAAACAAATAAACAAGTGAAAAGCAAATATTTACAATAACCAATAATAAGGCACACGTTTGCAATTCCCCGGCAACGGCGCCATTTTGATGAGAGCACTTTTGCGTGGTCTAGAAATTTGTGGATAAATCCTCGTTGCAAGTATAGTTTCTAAACCTTCAAAAGTCCTTTCATACAAACGTTTTGGTTGTCACAAGTAACAAACCCCTAAATAAATTGATAACCGAAGTATTTAAACCTTGGGTCGTCTTCTCAAGGAATTGTAGGGAGGTATGTTCTTATTATTGGTTATGAGTTTGTAAATTGGGGTTTTGGAAGTAAGGAGGGAATATGTTATATGACAAGTAAAATAAAATAATAATAATAAAATCTCTTGGCAAGGTATAAGAATTGGAATTCCTATCCTAGTTATCCTTATGAGGTGTGAAGAGAATTGGGTTTTAATCCCACTTGGTCGGCCTTTATTAAACAAAGGAAGGTTAAGTGGACTGATTAGCTTGATTCTCAAGTCCTAGTCAACTCCTGTGGAGAGACTAGTGTTAGAGCAATCCTAACTCAATCAGAATCTGCCAAATTCAATCACTTGCAGAGTTTGATAACTCAAGTACTACCAATCACTTGACCAAAGCCAAAAGGGAGAAAAATATCTAAATTAAATTAAAAGCATCAATATAAATAAAGCAAAGTAATCTTAAATCTGAAAATACCTCGAATTGCATTAACAAAAGAAATTAAATCTGGCATAGATGTTCATAAATTAAATTGAGAAAATAAATAAAAAGAACATTGAACCTGGGATCGAGAGTCACTCCTAGAACTAAGAGAAATCTTAAATCCTAATCCTAAGAGAGAGGAGAGAACCTCTCTCTCTAAAAACTACATCTACTCCTAAAATTATGAATATAAAAGCCTGTTGATGAATGGATGCATTCTTCCACTTTATAGCCTCTAATCTGTATTTTCTGGGCCAAGAACTGGGTCAGAAACAACCCAGAATTCGCTGTTTGCGAATTCAAACATGCTGAATTTCCGTCACTGCGATGCATCCGCATGGAGCACGCGGTCGCGTCGCCTAGCATCAGGGAAACTATGTGATATTATATATCAAATCGAAGCTCCGGATGTTAGCTTTCTAACGCAACTAGAACCGCATCGTTTGCACCTTTGTAGCTCATGTTATGGCCGTTTGAGTGAGAAGAGGTCAGGCTGGACAGCTTAGCAATTTCTCCAGCTTCTTGTATTCCTTCCACTTTTGCATGCTTCCTTTCCATCCTCTGAGCCATTCCTGCCCTGTAATCTCTGAAATCACTTAACACACATATCAAGGCATCTAATGGTGATAAGAGAGGATTAATATTAGCAATTATAAGATCAAAGAAGCATGTTTCCAATCATAGCACAAATTCTGGGAAGGAATTGTAAAACATGCAAATAGTATGAATAAGTGGGTAAAGAGTTGATAAAAACCACTCAATTGAGCACAAGATAAACAATAAAATAGTGGTTTATCAATCATCCGTCTCAGGTAACCCATATTCAAGTGGGAAAGTAAAGGTTAAGGATAAGAATTTTACCCACTTGAATGTTGTAATGGATGGTAATGGCTTTGGGAGAGGTGTTTCTAATGATCTTGCAAGCTTCACTCCCTGATGCTTTTCCTTGACAATTTCCACCTCTTTGCGAGCTTCTTCAATTTCAACTTCTTCCTTTTGGTAGCTTTCTTCTAATTCGATCTCGTCTTCGTTGCTTACTAAGGGCATGGGAGGTTGGACACCCTCCTCAACAATAATTTCAAGCTTCATGGAGGGAGGTTCTATGACTTGAGGTTCCCATGGTGGTTCCGCATCTCCTAAGTCTTCAACCACTTCCTCTTTTTCAATAATTTCGGTGTTCTCCACTTGCTCCAGTACAAAATACGGCTCCTCCTTGATGACTTCCACTTCTTGACAACTTTCTCCAATTCCCCCTAATTCTTCAACTACTCTTTCATCTTTAAGGGTCTCTCCTACCTCCACCTTTTGGGTCTCCTCTTGCTTCTCTTGAAGTATGTATGCGTGAACCCGATCCATTACATCCCTAAGACGATCCCTTCTCTCTTGTTCCATGTCAATAGCGTCATTGGGATCATGTTGCTCTTGGTTGATGGATATGGGTTAAAAGTAAGTGCACCAGAGCTTGAGGGCTGAGTATTGGGGGTAAAGGATGGATCTATACGGGATAGAAGAGCTTAGAGAGTAGAGATGAGTGTGGTTTGAAGCTCCTGTTGCCCTTGACGAATAACACTAAAGGTATCATCTATGGGAGCTTGGGATGGATAGGAGAGTTCATTTGTTGGGAGAAAGGGCTCACAATGGGAAGGTGGTTCATCTTGATGCGGATATGGAGGTGGTGTATATTGAGGTGGTGGTTCTTGGGGGTAATTATGTTGGAATGTGGGTGGTTCTATGTATGGTTCATATGGTTCATATAGTGGGTATGGGTTAGGATCATATGAGGGTGTTTGGTAGTAGGGGGCTTGTGAGTATGATGGTTCAGAATTATGTTGAGAAGGTGGTTGATAAGCATATGGTGGGGCTTATTGGTAACTACAAGGGGGTCTACCATATCCATCGTCTTGGTACGCACCCTGGAATGGCTCTTGACCATAGTAATTTGGTGGAGGTTGACTGTCACGAAAAGGTCTACCATAACCATTGTCTTGGTATGCATGATAAACCATTAATTTATGGTTTATATTGTGTTTAATTGTGTGGTTTTATCAACTCTTTACCCACTTATTCATTAAAAAAAGCATGCATTTATAATTCCTTCCTAAAAATGCTTTATGGTTGAAAACTTGCTTCATAGAGACTTTTAATTATGTATTTTAATTCTCCTTTATTCCATTCGATGTCGTGATCTGTGTGTTAAGTGTTTCAGGCTTTATAGGGCATGAATGAGTTGGAGATTGGAAAGGAAGCTTGCAAAAATGGAAAGAACACAAGAAATTGAGGAGATGACCAGCGAGAAGTGACGCGGACGCATGGCTCACGCGGCAGCGTGATGTAGAGAAAATTACAGTGACGTGGACGCATGGCTCACGCGACCGCGCGGATTGGAAACTTTATCAGTGACGTGAAGGCGTGGACGACGCGCACGCGTGGCAAAGCAAACGCTGAATGACGCGTCCGCATGAATGACGCGATCGCATGACATGCGCGATCTGCATAATCTGCAGAATTTGCTGGGGGTGATTTTGGGCCCTGTTTTGACCCAGTTTTCGGCCCAAAAAAGCATACTAGAGCCAGGGAACATGCAGAAACGAAAGACAACAATTCATTTTACACAGTTTTAGTTTTTAGATCTAGTTTTACTCCTCCTCTAGGTTTTTCTCTCTACACATTCATAGTTCTTAGGATTTTATTTTTATTGCTTTTCGCATTGGGATATTGAGAAGAGTTATTGCCTCAGCAAGACTTCGTCATTCTAATTCGTTCTCTTTACTTGTCTCTTACTCTTCCATGTCCTTAATTTACTCAATTTTACTATTAGATTATTTTAGAATTTATTAATACAAGAATTACTTTTATTTTTAATTGATTTCTTTGATTACTGTTTATCATGTCTTTCTATATTTTCCTTTCCCATGTTATGAGTCCTACATTCACAATGAGCGAGTAGTTCCATAACTTGGATGGGAGTTGATTGAAAGGAAGACCTTGAGTTGGAATGCTTAAAAGAAAAATTGTAATTGGGTTTATTGTTGGATTCCTCTCTAGTCACTGACACCAATCCTTCCAAGTAAGCGGATTAGGACTCGTGAGTAGAAATAGCTTTCCAACTTGTTTGACTTTCCCTTACCTAGTAAGGGATAACTAAACAGAATAACCCTCGATTATTAATTAATCTTGAGAGTACTCCAACAAGAATAGGGCTTCCAACTAATCTACTCCTAGCCAAGGCTTTCATTTAAAATTACATAAATTCTCTAATTTAATTTCCTGTTATTCAACTCAAACCATTTTTGAAAACATCTGATTAATAAAATAGCACACCTTTTTGGAACTCATTGGGAGACGACCTGGGATTCATACTCTCAGTATTTTAATTTAAATTTTGAGACAACCTTCTAAATTGATAAGCGGATTTCTAGTTGGTTAAGAACTGTACTTGCAACGTATCTCTTATATAAATTTCTTAACTCGTTAATTTCTGCCACGTCAATTTTTGGCGCCGTTGCCGGGGAGTTGCAATAGAGTGCTAAAGTTATTAATTGGAATTTATTTATTTGCATTTTATTTTATTTTGCTACTATGAGCTGTATGTTTCTTTCATTAGATGACGCGTTCACTTCCTGATCCATGCTTGCCATTATTCGATCTTGAGATTGAAAGAACTATTTCACGAATAAGGCAAGCTCGGCGTCGGTTAGTCCTCTCTGAGGGTGGATCTAAAACGTCATTTGAGGAAGAAACCAACCCCCGTTCTACTGATTTGGTTGATTTACGTGTAGGTGAGATGGCAGCACCTAGGAGAGTTACTATCCAGGAGGCTGGAGCCCCTGATTTTACAATGCAACCGTTCCAAGCGCATCACCCAGCGGTGGCTACAGACTTTGAAATAAAGACTGCACTGCTAAACTTGATGCCTAAGTTTCATGGCTTACCTGCTCAAGAGCCTATCAAGCACCTGAGAGATTTCCAAGCAGCCTGTTCTACTGTCAGGCGCGATGGTGCGGATGAAACTTCTATTTTGCTGAAAGCTTTCCCGCTCTCTCTTGAGGGAAAAGCGAGAGAGTGGTATTACACTCAACCCGCAGCAACTGTATCCGACTGGGATATACTTAGAAGAGAATTTTTGAAAAAATTCTTTCCAGCTGAAGTTACTGATAAACTGAGGAAAGACATCTCCATGATTGTTCAAGATGAATCCGAGACTCTCTATGAATACTGAGAGCACTTCAACAAACTTCTGGAAGCATGCCCCCACCATATGATTGACAAGATACTGTTGCTAGGTTACGTCACACAGGGCATGAGGCCCCAAGATAATACCACATTGGAAAGTGCTAGCAATGGGTCTATGAAAAGTACAAGACCACTGATGAGGCATGGCAATTGATCAGCAACTTAGCTGAATCTACTCAGAATCACAGGCAGAAATAAGGCCGTTCAAAAGCTATTGCAGAAGTATCCTCTAGCAAGGAGACTGCTGCTCTAACTCAGAGTATCTGTGAAATGACCAACTTACTGAAGCAGATGCAATTGAATCAACAACAAGTTCAGCAAGCTCAACCTTCTCTACCACAGCAAAGCCAACAGTTAGTCCCACAGAGAGTTTGCGGAATCTGTGCTGATTATAGCCATTATACTGATGAATGTCTGCAGCTCCAGCAGGAAGACAACACCGTAGTAGCCACTCATAACTTCTATGACCACCCCAACCAAGGGTACAATCAAGGTGGCAGTTACAGCCATGGATGGCAGGACAATTCTAACCAGAATTGGAGGGACAACAATAACAGAGGAGGTTGAGACAATCAGGGAAATCAGAGGTGGAATAATAACAACAACAGGCAGCAGAACCAGAACCAACCTTATAGAGCACCTCACCTGAGGCAATCCCAAGGACCACAGAATACCCAACAGCAGACCTCTCAAATTACTTATCCTTCTTCATCTGCTAATGATGAGTTACTACAATCTATTGATCGAAGACAACAGACCATGGAAAATAACCTTTATGCTACACTAAATGGTCTGAACTCTACCTTGCAAGCTCTTGTCTCACAGATTGGAACAATGAATAATTCCAATAACTAGCGTTTGAGCTCCAGTGGAATCCCCTCTCAACCATTACCCAATCCAAAGGGTGGCATCAATGCCATCACCCTAAGGTCAGGATCCACACTACAGGAGAGGAATCAGGAGGAGCCAAGCCCACCAGAACATGCCTCAGCTGAAGAGGTAGTGGAAATAGAAGATGTTGAAGAGGAACAGGACATACAGGACATGGCTGAAAAAGAAGAAGCTCAATCACAGGAAGAAGAACCAAAGGGCGCAGACACTGCAGAAAACGCCACTCCTATTCCATTTCTACAACTTGCAAGGAAGCCCAGGAAGCAGCTGGAACCTGATCCCAAAATGGTGGAAATATTTAAAAAGGTTGAGGTAACTGTTCCCCTTTTTGATGTTATTCAATAGGTACCTAAATATGCAAAGTTTCTAAAAGATTTATGTATACATAAAGACAAAATTAATGAATTAGAAACTATTCCTTTAGGAAGTTCCATATCTGCTTTAATGGGAGGTTTACCTGAAAAGTGTAGTGACCCAGGTCCATGTATGGTTAATTGTACTATTGGCGGTGAGATATTTTCTGACTGCATGTGTGATTTAGGAGCATGTGTTAGTATAATGCCTTTGTCTATATATGATATTTTGAGGCTCCCTCCCTTAAAAAGGTCGGCAGCTCGTTTTGTGTTAGCAGATAAAAGCATTATTACAGTGGCTGGAGTTGCTGAAGATGTATTTGTGGGCATTAAGGGGCTCACATTTCCCATTGATTTTTATATCCTGGAGATGCCCCAAAATGACTCAGAGAAGCCATCATCAATCCTACTCGGAAGACCATTCCTGAAGACCTCGAAGTTCAAGTTAGATGTTTTTTCAGGAACATACTCTTTTGAAATAGACGGCCGAGTAGTAAGCTTCAATCTAAATGGAATTATGAAGCATCCTCCGGAGGATCATTCTATCCTCCAGTGTGACATCATAGATGAAACCGTGGCTGAAGTTCACCAGGAGAAATTTGAAGAGAAGTACATAGGACAAGGTCTAAGTATGGGGACATTCTCAGAGGACAATGACAGTACTTTACCATTGTCACCAGCTCCAAACAATCCAGAGCCTGACCATGAGCAGAAGCTAGAATTGAAACCCCTACCTTCACACCTCAAATATGCTTACCTTGAAGACGAGCAGAAGTTTTCAGTTATCATTGCAAGGGAACTCACTTTTCAACAAGAAGAGCAGTTACTTAGTGTGCTGAGGAGGCACAAGAAGGCAATTGGTTAGAGTTTGGCAGACATAGTAGGCATCAACCCTCAAGTCTGTGAGCATAGGATATTTCTAGAAGAGGGAGCAAGGCCTATCCGTCAACCCCAGAGAAGACTGAACCCCACTATCTTAGAGGTTGTCAAAAAGGAAGTGACCAGACTACTGGAGGCAGATATCATCTATCCCATCTCAGACAGTGAATGGGTAAGCCCGGTATAAGTGGTGCCCAAGAAGTCTGGAGTCACTACAGTGAAGAATGAGCATGGAGAGCTCATGGCAACCAGAGTTCAGAACGCCTGGAGAGTCTGCATTGACTACAGACGCCTCAACCAGGTCACTCGTAAGGATCACTATCCTCTTCCATTCATTGATCAAATGCTGGATCGCCTGTCAGGTAAATCACATTATTATTTTTTAGATGGTTATACAGGTTATTTCCAGATTCATATAGCTCCTGAAGATCAGGAAAAGACCACTTTTACATGTCCTTTTGGGACTTATGCTTACAAGAGAATGCCCTTTGACTTGTGCAATGCACCAGCTACTTTCTAAAGGTGCATGATGAGTCTTTTCTCTGATCTTATTGAGGACTGTATGGAGGTTTTTATGGATGACTTTAGTGTATATGGCGATTCCTTCAATCTTTGCTTGGATAGTTTATCTAGAGTGTTAGAAAGATGTGTCAGTACAAATCTTGTATTGAATTTTGAAAAATGTCACTTTATGGTTAAACAAGGGATTGTATTAGGACATGTTGTGTCTAATACTGGCATCTCTGTAGATCCAGCAAAGGTGGATGTTATTTCTAGTTTACTTTACCCCTCTTCTATGAGGGAAGTCCGTTCGTTTCTTGGCCATGCAGGTTTTTACAGGAAATTCATGAAGGACTTTAGTAAGGTAGCACTTCCCTTATCTAGACTACTGCAGAAAGATATTGAGTTCAAGTTCAGTGAGGATTGCAAACAAGTGTTTGATAAGCTGAAGACCGCCCTAACTCAAGCTCCAATTGTGAGAGGACCAGACTAGAGCCAGCCATTTAAAATAATGTGCGATACTTCCAACCATGCAGTAGGAGCAGCACTGGCTCAGCGTGAAGGTAAGGACCCCTTTGTTATAGCTTATGCGTCTAAAACTTTAGATGCCGCTCAGTCTAATTACACTACTACTGAGAAAGAGCTTCTTGCTATTGTTTTTGCTCTGGATAAATTCCGAGCCTATTTACTTGGTACGAAAGTAGTAGTATACTCAGACCACGCAGCTCTAAAGTATTTATTAGCTAAAAAGGAATCCAAACCAAGGCTTATACGTTGGATACTGCTACTACAAGAATTTGATTTAGAAATTAAGGATAGGAGTGGTAACCAGAATCTAGTGGCAGACCACTTGAGTCGCCTTGAGCACATTAAGGATGAATCCACTCCTATAGCTGATAATTTCCCATTTGATAACCTGCAAGCAGTATCTGAGGTAGTCCCTTGGTATGCACCTGTAGCTAATTATCTAGTTAGCCACACTTTTCCTCCAAATTTTACTAAGCATCAAAGAGACAAGCTGAAAAGAGAGTCTAAATATTATATATGGGATGACCCATATTTATGGAGATGTGGCACTGACCAGTTAATTAGACGATGTGTGCCTCAATCAGAATTTCAGTCCATCTTAGAGGCCTGCCACTCATCTGAGAGTGGAGGACATTTTGGCCCTCAAAGAACAGCTAGAAAAATCCTAGACTGTGGATTCTGGTGGCCTACTCTTTTTAGAGACGCTGCTAATTTTTGTAAATCTTGTTTCCCATGCCAAAAATTTGGTAATATATCCAAGAAGGATGAGATGCCTCAACAAATTATGCTTTTCTGTGAAATTTTTGATGTTTGGGGCATTGACTTCATGGGTCCATTTCCAAATTCTAATGGTTATTTTTATATATTGTTAGCTGTGGATTACGTTTCCAAATGGGTGGAAGCAATTCCTACCCGCATTGATGATGCTAACACTGTTGTTTCCTTTGTGAGAAACCACATTATCTGTCGCTTTGGATCACCATGAGCAATCGTGAGTGATCAAAGCACCCATTTTTATAACAGGAGACTAACAGGATTAATGAAGAAGCATGTGATAATTCATAAGGTTACAACAGCCTACCATCCTCAGACTAATGGGCAAGCCGAGGTGTCAAACAGAGAGATAAAGCATATCTTGCAGAAGATAGTCAAACCTCATAGAAGAGACTGGAGCACCAGGCTACAAGATGCACTCTGGGCATACAGAACAGCATACAAGACACCCATTGGGATGAGTCCTTTTCGCTTAGTTTATGGAAAAGCCTGTCATCTTCCAGTTGAAGTAGAGCACAAAGCCTTTTGAGCAGTAAAGGAGTGCAACATGGGATTTGAGAAAGCCAGAGCTGAAGGGAAATTGCAACTACAAGAATTAGAAAGCCTTCGCCTAGAGGCGTATGAGAACTCAAGGCTATACAAGGAGAAGATGAAAGCTGTACATGATCAGCACATCAAGAGGAAAGAGTTCCAACCTGGGGACTTAGTCCTCCTTTACAAATCTCGACTGAGGCTCATGCTAGGCAAGTTGAGATCAAGATGGGAAGGTCCATACAGAGTAGAGAAGGCCGAACCGTACGGAGTTTTTCACCTAAGTCATCCTTCAAGCTCTGAACTCATCAAAGTTAATGGACATCGTTTAAAGCTGTACCATGGCGAGAAGATGAAGAAAAACAAGGAGCTCGAGATCTTCCTCTTGGAAGATCCATACATAGCCGAAGACTGAGCTAGTGGAGCATCCAAGTTACGGATGTTAAAGCAAAGTGCTAGGTGGGAGACAACCCACCATGGTATGATCGTTCTTTTCTTTATTCTTAGTTTTCTTTTTCAATAACTCTTCTCCTTATTCGCACATTTAGCTTGCATCTGCATTTGCATATTTCTATATATAAAAAAAAATCACGCGACGCGACCGCATCAATGACGCGTCCGGGTCGCAGGTGGCTCAGAAAGAATAAGAAAGCGAACAGAAAGTCACGCAGGAGCGTGGCTGGAGGCGTGCCTTTGGCACAAATCACCCCACGCAACCGCGTCGCCGACGCGTCCGCGTCATGTGGGAACTTTGGCCTCCCACATGACCGTGTCACCCACGCGGCCGCGTGACATGAAAATCGACGTCAAAAGGGTGCATAGCCGAAAGTTATGCTGGAGTGGTGCTGGATTGGTGCTGAACGCACAGCCTTACAACGCGGACGCATGGCTCACGCATCCGCGTCATATCCCCATATTGGCCACTCACGCGATCGTTGATGTGTGGAAAACAATCCAACACGAAACTCACCGGCAAGTGTACCGGGTCGCATCAAGTAATAATAACTCACATGAGTGAGGTCGATCCCACAAGGATTGAAGGATTGAGCAATTTTAGTTTAGTGGTTGATTTAGTCAAGCGAATCAAGTATTGGTTGAGTTGGTTGTAATTTGCAGAAACTAAATTGCTTAAATGTAAAGAGAGAGGGGAGAATTGCAGAATTTTAAAGAACAGGAAAGTAAAAGTGCGAAATCTTAAAGAACAAGTAAAGTAAATTGCAGAAATTTAGATTGCAAGAAATGTAAATGGCTGAAACTTAAAGTGCAAGAAATATAAATTTGCTTGAATCATAAAAGGAATTGGGAATTGGGATTGCAGAATTTAAACAAGAACAAATAAATTGCATTAAACAAAAGAGTAGAAGATGATTTGGATTAAAGTTGATCTCAAACAGAAGGGTAAAATGCTTTGAAAAGTAAATAGAAAATGACTTGTGCTTAATTTGCAGCAATATAAAAGAGGTTGAAGATCTCAGGAGTGGAAGAGACTAGATAACAAGTCTAGATCTCAAATCCTTCCTTGATCCAACAAGAACAATTGCAAAAGAAGTAAAGAAAAGTAAATTGCAGAAAAAGAGAAGATGAAGCAGTAAAGTAAACAGAAATGGAAATTCAATTATGCAGAGAAAGTAAACAAGAGATCTCAAGGTGAGATTGAAACAGAAGTTCTTCAATTCTTCACCCAAGATCCAAAGCAAGAAAAGTAAAGAGTCCTCAAGCAAGAACAAGGAAGAAGAGAGATCAATTCTCTTTCCCAATTCTCTAAGATCTAAATTCAAAAAGTAAAAGCTCAAAATGAAAATGAAAATTAAAAGGAAAATTCAAAGTAAAGTTTAGAGGTCCTAATTACATCAAACTAACTCCTATTTATACACTTTCTATTCTTGGATATTGGAATTTGGATGGGCTTTTAATTTAGTGAAGATTTGAATTTAATTGGATTTTTGATTGATTTTTCAGCCCATGAAGAATTTGCTTCCAGGGGGATGCTCAGCTCAAGTGGGGAGCTGAGCATTGATGCTTAGTGTGAGGACCCTTTGTAGCGTGCAATTGTTGGGGGAAGCATCAGGGGAATGCTCAGCTCACAACGTGAGCTGAGCATTGGTGCCTTGGTGAAAAATTGTTGCTTGCTGCCCTCCCTGAACCGTGTTAAGATGCACGCTCCACTCCCACTAGCCTGTGTCAAAGTGCTTGTGAGATGCACCAAGGGTAGCGCTCAGCTCTCCAAGTGAGCTGAGCCTTGGTGCTCACAAGGAGGGGTCCTTGGTTCGAAACTTGATGAGTGCATGCGCTGGAGCTTTTCCTTGGTTTTCTTGTGGTGCCTTGCTCCTTGCTTCCTCTAGGTGCTGAGTTCGAATCCTGGATAATGCATTTGGCCATTTTTGGCTTATTTCCTCTTGTGAGTAGCGCTCCCCCAACCCCCTTTGGTCATGGGTTCAAATCTTGGAGAATGCACTTGTCAAACAATTTCCTTAAATTTACTTGGATGCATGCCCGATAATGCTCACTTGGTGAGCTGAGCTTGGTCTTTCCTTTCCTTGTTTCTTGGCCTCATATTGTGCTCAGCTCACAAAGTGAGCAGAGCATTGTGCATTGGTTCCTTGAGAGAAAATGTAGCGCTCCCTTGGTGAGCATGGTGCTCTTGGAGTGAGCTTCATGGTTTTCCTTCATTGTTGCGCCACACTTCTTCCTTCCTTGGCCACACTTTTTCTTCCTTGGGCCACGCTTCTTAGGCCACGCTTTCTTCTTTTCTTCTTTTCTTCACCTACAATTAATCAAAACAACCAATCAAAATATCACCAAATTCACAAGGTTTATAAATCATAAAAAATCAATGAAATTTAGCTTAAACCTCATGATTTAGCATCAATTAAATGGTGGTTGTTTGATTTAAAGAAGTCATGCATTTTCATTCCAAATTACTTACTTAGAATGTAAGAAAGTGCATAAAACCAAATAAAAATAAAGAAAAAGGCTAGTAAAACTAGGCTAAGATGACTTGTCATCACAACACCAAACTTAAAACTTGCTTGTCCCCAAGCAAGAAAAGAATTATGTTCAAATGTTCTTTCAATCAGGATGGATTGAAGAATAACTTGTAATTTCCCGTGAGTGAAGTGATTAAGTGACAGTGGGGTGAACTCTAAATTATATGCTCATGCAAGGGCTCCAGTGCTTAATAGTCCCTACATCTTGGAAGTCTTAGGTCTTAGAACTTTCATCCAAATGATATCATGGAGATCTCTCTATAGGTAATCACCTTGAAGCAGCTTATGATTTGTGTTTTGGCTTTGACTCTAAGTGTCATGTCTCAAAGCGGCTCTTTAGATAAGCTTTCAATCAATACTCCTAAACCAGTTGGTTTTAAGGTATTAGGTGTTGAAGCACCCCTTAGGATTTACTTGCTCAAGCCTCTCTCTTTGACACAATTCGACCACAAGCATTTACTAGGATAATAACTCTTTGAGTTCTTGTTTCTTTCTTCTTTTCTGCCTAGTAATTGATGCTCAGAGCCTTGGGCCATTTTCTCTTTGTTTTTATATCTTCTTTATTTTCTTTTGTCTGCTGCTTCTTGGATCAATAAATGTTTGAGAATCTCCACAATATTTCTTTGAACTCTATGTCCTGCCTATGAGCTCCCATGCAAGTTTTCATAAGCATGCAACCTCAATACATAATTATACAACTAGAACCACCACTTCTCCTAATCTTTTGCTTGCCTCAGAATGGTTTAATTCCTCAATCCTTTTTTTCAAAGAACTGTCATGTGGTGCCCCTTTTTTTTGAAATCTTGAGTGCATGTAAGTTTGAAAAGTGTAGTGTTGTGAAAACATCTTAATTATTGAATTACAGAAAAATTATACTATGCAGACAGACAGGGGTATTATATCACTTTCAATCATAGCAATGTCTGATGCAAAATGATCACTTAACAATACAACCTTTTGGAGTTTACTTGCTTTCCTCCTCCTCATCATCGTCATTGCTGGTTTTAGCATTCCTCTTTCATTTCTTTGGGTGATGATGCTTAATCCTTCCAAAAGCTTGTATGACATTCTGTAATGATTTTGAAAGTTGCTTGTTCCCAAGCACTTGAAAAATGGTCAGCGTGCATGAATTATTTGTGGGCTTTTCAACTTACTTTGGTGTGAGAACACCAAACTTAGTACCTTGCCAATGGTTCTCATGCATCAAATTAACCATGTGTGAAACTCTTTTTTATCTTTTTCAAAAGCAATAAAACTGAAAACTAGGAAACATCAGAATAGTTAACTAGTTTATCTAAATGCTTGAAGCTAGCATTATGCAGAAGGTGAGAATATATTTTATGATGGGATTTTGGTGGAACACCAAACTTAGAATCCTTCATTCTCCCTTAGATTGTTTTGGTGTGCAACACCAAACTCAGCTTCTTGCAATATAGATAAAACTAATTAACCTTTTTATTGAAATATCTATGAAAAGAAAGTTACCTCAGGTTGGGTTGCCTCCCAACAAGCGTTCTTTTATTGTCACTAGCTTGACATCCTCTGTGCTGTTGATCATGGGAGTTGAAAGTTCTGTTGCCTTTGGTTTCCTCCTCTCACTATGGGCTTCCTTTCCTCTATTTCTTCTTGTGAAATCTTTTTGTGATGCTTTTCTTGGATGATTGATTCCTTTCCCGTA
This sequence comes from Arachis hypogaea, assembly GCF_003086295.3. Taxonomy (NCBI): domain Eukaryota; kingdom Viridiplantae; phylum Streptophyta; class Magnoliopsida; order Fabales; family Fabaceae; genus Arachis; species Arachis hypogaea. Next base: position 112,955,921 of record NC_092048.1, read on the forward strand.
GCCTTCTCACTTTCCTCCATGACTGCTTTCCCTTTTTTCAACCTAGCAGCTTTTTCGCTGTTCTTCGGGTCGTCTTCAGTGGCCCTGAGGGGCATATTTGCCCTCCTCTCGCCCATTTCTGCAAGGTACTTAGCCAGTTGTTCTATTTGCCTCTCAATTCTTCTGAGTGAGGCTTCTTGGTTTCTGCTTATCATCTTTTGATTTTTCCTTGCTTCTTCCTGCTCTATTATTGCTATCTCTTGAGCTTTCATGAACCTCTCCATCATCATTTCTAGAACATAGATTCTTTGAAAGTTTAGAATTGGTCGTGGTTATGTCAATTGTGATGGTTGATGAGAGTCATTTTGGGCGAGTTGTGAGGTAGGATGGGGTTGGAAGTGTGTGCATTGGGGTGGTGCATGATGGTTGTTGTTGTGAGGGTGGTTTTTATGCTGATTTTTGAAGTTGGGGTTGTTGCAGTTGAAGTCCCTTGGTCTTTGATTTTGGTGTTCGACCCCCCTCCAGTTGGAATGAGTTCTCCAGGGTGGGCTGTACACATCATTCTGAGACCTATGTTGGAACATGCTAGAGGGACTATTTAGAGAGTGTGATTGCTCATAACTTTGTTGCTCATGGTTAATTGCTCCAAAACCTTGTTCAGGTTGATTCCAACCGTATGAGTTTTGAGTTAGGTTGTATGCATGTACTACAGCAGTTCGCAGCTCATTGATTTTTTTGACCATCATATCTAGTTGTTGTAGAGTCTGCTGATGCATCTGCTTGTTTTGATTCATGACTGCACGGACACCTTCAATTTCCTTCTCTTGTGTGAACGGTTGCACTTCTGCCTCTGGTTTAACAATTCCTTGAGGTGGTTTCAACTTGGCCAGGAGTTCACTCATTAGTTCTTCCCATCCGATGATGCTTCCTTGTGGGAAAGCTTCAAACCATTGAGCAACATCGTTCATGGTGATGAGTGGGTGTTTCAAGCTATGGGTTGCATTATCATCTAAGGTGGGGACATTACTCCCATGCTGACTGGGATTCATTGGGTTCTTCTCCATGATCTGCACAATCACAAATAGTCCAAATGAAGATTGAATATATTCATGTCCAAAATGTGGTCAGAAGGTTAGCTGACATAATGTATCAAACAGTTGATAGGCTTGAAAGATTAGTAAGAGAAAATTGCTTCTCTCGTATATTCAATCAAGCAGAGGCATAGGAATCACACAAAAATTAGGGAAACCAGGAAAACTTCACTCTATTGCTAAAGTGAAGTTTTAGTTAGCTTAGGCAATAATTCAAACAGTTAGTGGGTTAATTAAAAATTCAAAGAAACAGAAAAAAAAAAGTGCTTGATCTAGATCTTCACTTCACTTAATCATTGTCAATCTAATTCAATCCCCGGCAACGGCGCCAAAAACTTGATGTGTGGAAAACGATCCAACACGAAACTCACTGGCAAGTGTACCGGGTCGCATCAAGTAATAATAACTCACATGAGTGAGGTTGATCCCACAAGGATTGAAGGATTGAGCAATTTTAGTTTAGTGGTTGATTTAGTCAAGCGAATCAAGTATTGGTTGAGTTGGTTGTAATTTGCAGAAACTAAATTGCTTAAATGTAAAGGGAGAGGGGAGAATTGCAGAATTTTAAAGAACAGGAAAGTAAAAGTGCTGAATCTTAAAGAACAAGTAAAGTAAATTGCAAAACTTTAGATTGCAAGAAATGTAAATGGCTGAAACTTAAAGTGTAAGAAATGTAAATTTGCTTGAATCATAAAAGGAATTGGGAATTGGGATTGTAGAATTTAAACAAGAACAAATAAATTGCATTAAACAAAAGAGTAGAAGATGATTTGGATTAAAGTTGATCTCAAATAGAAGGGTAAAATGCTTTGAAAAGTAAACAGAAAAATGACTTGTGCTTAATTTACAGCAATATAAAAGAGGTTGAAGATCTCAGGAGTGGAAGAGACTAGATAACAAGTCTAGATCTCAAATCCTTCCTTGATCCAACAAGAACAATTGCAAAAGAAGAAAAGTAAATTGCAGAATTAAAGAGAAGATGAAGCAGTAAAGTAAACAGAAATGGAAATTTAATTATGCAGAGAAAGTAAACAAGAGATCTCAAGGTGAGATTGAAACAGAAGTTCTTCAATTCTTCACCCAAGATCCAAAGCAAGAAAAGTAAAGAGTCCTCAAGTAAGAACAAGGAAGAAGAGAGATCAATTCTCCTTCCCAATTCTCTAAGATCTAAATTCAAAAAGTAAAAGCTCAAAATGAAAATGAAAATTAAAAGGAAAATTCAAAGTAAAGTCTAGAGGTCCTAATTACATCAAACTAACTCCTATTTATACACTTTCTATTCTTGGATATTGGAATTTGGATGGGCTTTTAATTTGGTGAAGATTTGAATTTAATTGGATTTTTGATTGATTTTTCAGCCCATGAAGAATTTGCTTCCAGGGGGATGCTCAGCTCAAGTGGGGAGCTGAGCATTGATGCTTAGTGTGAGGACCCTTTGTAGCGTGCAATTGTTGGGGGAAGCATCAGGGGAATGCTCAGCTCACAAAGTGAGCTGAGCATTGGTGCCTTGGTGAAAAATTGTTGCGCGCTGCCCTCCCTGGACCGTGTCAAGATGCACGCTCCACTCCCCCTGGCCCGTGTCAAAGTGCTTGTGAGATGCACCAAGGTTAGCGCTTAGCTCTCCAAGTGAGCTGAGCCTTGGTGCTCACAAGGAGGGGTCCTTGGTTCGAAACTTGATGAGTGCATGCGCTGGAGCTTTTCCTTGGTTTTCTTGTGGTGCCTTGCTCCATGCTTCCTCTAGGTGCTGAGTTCGAATCCTGGATGATGCATTTGGCCATTTTTGGCTTATTTCCTCTTGTGAGTAGCGCTCCCCCAACCCCCTTTGGTCATGGGTTCAAATCTTGGAGAATGCACTTGTCAAACAATTTCCTTGAATTTACTTGGATGCATGCCCGATAATGCTCACTTGGTGAGCTGAGCTTGGTCTTTCCTTTCCTTGTTTCTTGGCCTCATATTGTGCTCAGCTCACAAAGTGAGCAGAGCATTATGCATTGGTTCCTTGAGAGAAAATGTAGCGCTCCCTTGGTGAGCATGGTGCTCTTGGAGTGAGCTTCATGGTTTTCCTTCATTGTTGCGCCACACTTCTTCCTTCCTTGGCGACACTTTTTCTTGCTTGGGCCACACTTCTTAGGCCACACTTTCTTTTTTTCTTCTTTTCTTCACCTACAATTAATCAAAACAACCAATCAAAGTATCACCAAATTCACAAGGTTTATAAATCATAAAAAATCAATGAAATTTAGCTTAAACCTTATGATTTAGCATCAATTAAATGGTGGTTGTTTGATTTAAAGAAGTCATGCATTTCCATTCCAAATTACTTACTTAGAATGTAAGAAAGTGCATAAAACCAAATAAAAATAAAAAAAAGGCTAGTAAAACTAGGCTAAGATGACTTGTCATCAATCACGTTGACCACACGATTGTGTCACCCAAAATTTGGCAAAATAAAATTTTGAACAGAGAGTTGTGCGAGCGCGAGGCTGCCCTCGCGCCAGTAGCATAAAACGAGTCACGCGTCCGCGTGACCGACGCGACCGCGTGGATTAACTTAAAGGGCAAGTCGCGCGAACGCGTCACCCACGCGTCCGCGTCGCTTGCGCCGCACAGCTTACCCTAAATTTCCAAATATCTTATCTTTCTTTTCCCCCAAATCCTATTTTCTTTTCTCCTTTCTTATTTCTTCCTTCTTCTCTCTTCCTTCCTTCTCACTTTCTACTTTCTTACCACCATTAACAAGGTTTTTCTTTTCTTCTTTCTTCCTTACTTTTCTATAATTATTTTTTATTTTTATGTTTTCTTATTTTCTTTTTACTTTCATTATCCATTTTTTCTTTTTCTTTCTTTCTTTTAATTGGTGTTAGAATTTATTTGAGTCATTATTTTTCATTATATGCTTGTGGATTGTTGCAAATTGTTTGGCAATTATATATTATTTTTTTAAGGGGTTGCTTGCATGTTCAAATTATTATTTTCAACAGCTTGTTTACCATGCATGCTATGTGTTTGTGAAAACGCCCATATGGCATTATGCATCTTTCTACGTTATTCTATTCTACTATCCAATGCTTGCTTTTCACAAATTCCCTTTACTATTGTATTAATTGAATTTAATTGTCAATGCAAACGTGATGGCAAGTTTGTTACGAGTGATAACACATTCGATTAATTAAATTCTTGATCTATGCTACTCATGCCTTTGCCTGCATGCCAATAAACACCTTGCATTTAATTGTCCTCAAATGCACTTGCCATATTTCCATTGGTGAAATTTTCACATGTAGTCATGACCATGTGTTAACGACATCTTCTTTACCGTGCATTGTTTATCACTTATACCATCCCCTTCCTTGCTCTATCTCTTTGAAATTAAGTTACTTTCTCTTCCCCTTTTCAGGATGGCCACCAAGAAAGGAAAAGAGAAAGCTACTCCCAAACCACCAGCAAGAAGAGGAACAAAAAGAGCATTAGTGGCAGAGCCTTCTTCAACTGCAGTCAAGCCCTCAACAAAAAGAATTAAGAGGATTATAAAGGTTGATGAAAAAGAGAAAGCCTTCCTAACAAAGGACACTGCGCGATTTTCCAATCGCTACTGTAAGCAGATGTTCCCTATCCTGGCAGCAAGGAGTTACAACAATGAATACCTTCTTCTCCTCCCAAACCATATTGCTACCTTTGTTGAGCCGCAAATTGAACGAAGACAATGGGGTTTCCTCCAGAGACAGCCAAGGCAGGCTAATCTTTCTTGGGTAGTTGAGTTCTACTCTAATTTCCACCTGCCAACCCTGCAGTCTGTCTATGTACGTTAGATGCAAGTCTCCATTACAGAAGAGGCCATTCAACAAGCTCTAGATCTTCCCCCTGCTCCAGAAGGATTGGACGCCTTTCAAGAAGCCGCACTCAAGCGCCAGATGTACCAATTTGACTGGGACGCCGTTCTCAGAGTTATCGCACTACCTGGCAGCAGATGGATCTACAGATACCACCGTTCCCGTCCTAAGGGAATATCGGCTTCAGCACTTACCTTGGAGGCTCGCGTATGGGCACAAATCATGTCCCATTACGTCTTTCCGAGCACTCACGAATCCTCCTTCACTGCAGACATAGCCATTCTACTATAGTGCATCCTTACAGACCAGCCTCTGAACCTACCAAGACACATCCGTAATGCCATGGGACACGTACAGATTACGGGTAACTTACCTTTCCCCGCCTTGATCTCAGATCTCGTCTCAGCAGTCGGAGTCTCCTACAGAGCTGTGGATACCAAAGCCATGCTTCCAAGGGATGATCAATACGTCCCTACCGGGAAATATATTAGACTCCCAGCAACCACTACTAGCCAGCCTACTGAACTGGCTGAGGACATCCCTCCATCAGCAGCACAAGCACCTACAACAAACCAACTGCTCCATCAGATACTCAAAAAGTTGGATCGGCAGGAACAGAAAGCTAAGATAAGAGAGCGCCGTAACAAGCGCCGATTCACATACCTTAAGGAGCTGATTATGGGAAAATTCAAAGACTCAGACACCCCGGACTCCACTTCCTTTACCAGCATAGGGAGCCATGATGGCTCTGACTGTGGAGATACTGCTATTAGCCCACCCCTGTTCCTGACAAATGGCACCGAGGACGGTGCAAAGCCTTAAGTGTGGGGAGGTCGGTCAGTACCTGACTTCCGGAGGTAATTTCTCTTCCCTAACACTAATAAATTAGGTTATTTAGTTAGTTTTTCTTTTGTAGAATAGAATAAATTACATAGTAATAGATTAGTTGCATGCATGTTCTACTTGATTGAAAAGACAATAAGACCCTATCTTTGGAACAAAATTTGAATCGGCAGGAACAGAAAGCTAAGATAAGAGAGCGCCGTAACAAGCGCCGATTCACATACCTTAAGGAGCTGATTATGGGAAAATTCAAAGACTCAGACACCCCGGACTCCACTTCCTTTACCAGCACAGGGAGCCATGATGGCTCTGACTGTGGAGATACTGCTATTAGCCCACCCCTGTTCCAGACAAATGGCACCGAGGACGGTGCAAAGCCTTAAGTGTGGGGAGGTCGGTCAGTACCTGACTTCCGGAGGTAATTTCTCTTCCCTAACACTAATAAATTAGGTTATTTAGTTAGTTTTTCTTTTGTAGAATAGAATAAATTACATAGTAATAGATTAGTTGCATGCATGTTCTACTTGATTGAAAAGACAATAAGACCCTATCTTTGGAACAAAATTTCACTAATTTTAATTAAAACTTTTATGTTAAATTTGCTTGAAGTTGTATTTGGAACATGATTTTTGAGCTAAAGAACACACAACCTGTGAGATTTGAGCCTTTATGCATGGTTACATTATTTAACCATAATTATTTTATTCTTGTGTGTTTACTTCTCTATGATTATAATCTATATTTTGTTTCATCCTATATGTCCAATGTTTATTATATTTATATGCTTGCATATGATTGAGGCCATTATTTGTTTAAACTCACTTATCCAAATTAAGCCTACCCTTTCAATTACCTTTGTTAGCCACTTTGAGCCTTTAAATCCTATTTGTTCTATATTTTACCACATTACTAGCCTTAAGCAGAAAAAAAATTATATATCCCAAATTGAATCTTTGGTTAGCTTAAGATAGAATTGTGTATGCTAAATTAAGTATGGGAAATTGTGGGAACAAAAGATAATAAGGGAATGTGTCATGATAATACAATGGGAATTTGGATACCTACTCATGTGAAACTATAAGAATTAAAAATCTATGTGCATTGATAAGCTATGTTTATTTTTATGTTTATGTTGAAAAAAAAATTCAAAAATATTCAATAAATAAATAAGGGGACAAAATTACCCCAATGCTAAATTTAAATTCAAGAATCAATGCATATATGATAAAATTAAAATAAAAAGTTGATACATGAGTATGGAAGGTGAAAGAGAAATTTCTGGGTAGCTAGGTATGAATTCTAAAGTTATATAGAATATATATAGGTTAGGTTAAAGCTTGGGTTAACTAAAGATTCAAATTATAAGCTTACTTAGCCATATATGTATCCTTACCCTTACCTTGGCCCCATTACAACCTTGAAAAGACCTCATGATGTTTGCATTGGTATATTAAATATTGTTGATTGGTTAGGAGAAGAACAAAAAAATTAGAGAGCATGATTAGAGAAGGATAGAGTGATTACCCTATACACTAGAGAGACTAGAGTGTACATACATCATTAGTGAGGGTTTAATACTTGAAATTCTGTGTTTCCTGCTTTCATGAGCTATCTTCTTGCACTTTTATCTATTCTTACTGTATAAGAATTGAATTAGTAGAATTTGATTTGTAATTGTTTTAAAGAGCTTATTTACTTTTGATCAAGTGGACAAGAATCATATAGTTGCATTCACATATATAGGTTGCATTGCATTGCATGAGTTTTACATGTTCCTACTCATTTATTTTATCTCCTCCAACTAAGCATGAGGACATGCTAATATTTAAGTGTGGGGAGGTTGATAAACCATTAATTTATGGTTTATATTGTGTTTAATTGTGTGATTTTATCAACTCTTTACCCACTTATTCATTAAAAAAAGCATGCATTTATAATTCCTTCCTAAAAATGCTTTATGGTTGAAAACTTGCTTCCTAGAGACTTTTAATTATGTATTTTAATTCTCCTTTATTCCATTCGATGCCGTGATCTGTGTGTTAAGTGTTTCAGGCTTTATAGGGCATGAATGAGTTGGAGATTGGAAAGGAAGCTTGCAAAAATAGAAAGAACACAAGAAATTGAGGAGATGACCAGCGAGAAGTGACGCGGACGCATGGCTCACGCGGCAGCGTGATATAGAGAAAATTGCAGTGACGTGGACGCATGGCTCACGCGACCGCGCGGATTGGAAACTGCATCAGTGACGCGAAGGCATGGACGACGTGCACGCGTGGCAAAGCAAACGCTGAATGACGCGTCCGCATGAATGACGCGATCGCGTGACATGCGCGATCTGCATAATCTGCAGAATTCGCTGGGGGCGATTTTGGGCCCTGTTTTGACCCAGTTTTTGGCCCAAAAAAGTAGACTAGAGCCAGGGAACATGCAGAAACAAAAGACAACAATTCATTTTACACAGTTTTAGTTTTTAGATCTAGTTTTACTCCTCCTCTAGGTTTTTCTCTCTACACATTCATAGTTCTTAGGATTTTATTTTTATTGCTTTTCGCATTGGGATATTGAGAAGAGTTATTGCCTCAGCAAGACTTTGTCATTCTAGTTCGTTCTCTTTACTTGTCTCTTACTCTTCCATGTCCTTAATTTACTCAATTTTACTATTAGATTATTTTAGAATTTATTAATACAAGAATTACTTTTATTTTTAATTGATTTCTTTGATTACTGTTTATCATGTTTTTCTATATTTTCCTTTCCCATGTTATGAGTCCTACATTCACAATGAGCGAGTAGTTCCATAACTTGGATGGGAGTTGATTGAAAGGAAGACCTTGAGTTGGAATGCTTAAAAGAAAAATTGTAATTGGGTTTATTGTTGGATTGCTCTCTAGTCACTGACACCAATCCTTCCAAGTAAGCGGATTGGGACTTTTGATTAGAAATAGCTTTTCAACTTGTTTGATTTTCCCTTACCTAGTAAGGGATAACTAAACAGAATAACCCTCGATTATCAATTAATCTTGAGAGTACTCTAACAAGAATAGGGCTTCCAACTAATCTACTCCCAGCCAAGGCTTTCATTTAAAATTACATAAATTCTCTAATTTAATTTCCTATTATTCAACTCAAACCATTTTTGAAAACATCTGATTAATAAAATAGTACACCTTTCTGCTACTCGTTGGGAGACGACCTGGGATTCATACTCCCAGTATTTTAATTTAAATTTTGTGACAACCTTCTAAATTGATAAGCGGATTTCTGGTTGGTTAAGAACTGTACTTGCAACGTATCTCTTATATAAATTTCTTAACTCGCCAATTTCCGCCACGTCAATGCATCATAGAACGGTTGTTGCCCATAGCACATTGGAGGGGGTTGTTGCCAATCGGGTTGATCAAATCCTTGTGGCTCCTCCCATCTTTGATTGTTCCATCCTTGACCCAAGCTCTCATTGTAATCTCCTCTACCTACAACATGATTGTAACCAAACTCATAGCCAAAGGGGGTGAGAATTCATAGTAATAAAAGAAAGTAAAAATAAAAACAAATAAGAAAATAATGAGAATAAACTCCTAAAACTAGAAACAACTAACAAAGAAACCAAAAAGCAAAATTATTCACAATATTCACAACAACCAATAATAAGGCACACGTTTGCAAGTTCCCCGGCAACGGCACCATTTTGATGAACGAATTTTTGTGTGATTTAGAATTTCACAAATGAATTCTCCTTGCAAGTATAGTTTCTAAACCAACAAATAATCCTTTCATACAAAAGATTGTTTGTCACAAGTACAAACCCCTAAAATTAATAACCGAAGTATTCGAACCTCGGGTCGTTCTCCCTAGGAATTGCAATAAAGTGTCCTTGTTATTGGTTAGAGGTATGTTTTGGGGTTTTTGAGATATTAGACAAGAAATATAAATGACAAAGGAAATAATCTAACAACTAACATAGCTCTTGGCAAGGTATGAGAATTGGAAGTCCTATCCTAGTTATCCTCCTCAATTGTGACCATAATTGTCCATTGCTCCCACTTAGTTAACCTCTAACCATGGAGGAAAGTCAAGTGGATGGATTAACTTGATTCTACAAGTCCTAGTCTAATCATGATGAAAGACTAGCTTTAGTGGCATTCAAGCTAATTAGCAGCTTCTAATTATCAATCAACAAAGGAATTAGATAACTCAAGAGTAACTAATTACTCTACCAAAGCCAAGAGGAATAAAATCTAACTCAGAGCTAAAAGAAGCATTTCATCAAACACAAAAACGACAATAAAGGTAAACATATGAATTGCAAGAATTAAAGAGAGATCTAACTACAAAGGCAATAGATCCATAATAGAAAATCAATTCAAACATGAGAAGACATGGAAATCATAAATTGCATTGAAAAGGAAATAGAGATCTACATAAGAATTCATAAAGCAAAAGGAAAATTGAAGCAAGAGAAGAAGGAGATCTAGATCTAAAACAAGAAAACTAAAACATAATCCTAATCCTAATTCTAGAGAGAAGTGAGAGCTTCTCTCTCTAGAAACTAACTTTTCCTCCAAAACTCAACTAAACTAAACTAATGTATTCCAAAGTTGTGATTCCCCTTCAGTCCTTGGGTTAAATAGCATCAGAGATGAGTTAGATTTGGGCCTGGGAAGCCCAGAAATCGCCCCCAGTGGATTGCCTTTAAGTGAGTCACGTGCGAGTATCAACGCGTATGGTAGGTCACGCATACGCGTCATGTACGCGTACGCGTCGCCATGCGACCTCACAATCCACGCGTGCGCGTCTGCTGCACGTGCGCGTCGTTGATCTCATCCCAAATCCTTGCTTTTCCATGATTTCTCCACTTTGCATGCTTTTCTCTCCATTCCTTTGATCCATTCCTAGCCTTTTCAATTTGAAATCACTAACACACACATCAAAGCATCTAGTGGAATCAAAGGTGAATCAAAATTGGCAATTAAGGGCCTAAAAAGCATGTTTTCACACTTAAGCACAATTTAGGAGACAATCATGAAACCATGCTATTTCATTGAATAAATGTGGGCAAAAGGTCATAAAATTCCCTAAATTAAGCACAAGATAAACCCTAAAAATGGGGTTTATCAACCTCCCCACACTTAAATCATAGCATGTCCTCATGCTAAAATCAAGAAGGAAACAAAGGGTATCAACATTTATTCAATGTAAACTAAACTATATGCAATCTACCTAAATGCAACTATCTAAGTGAATGTAATTGCTTGGTCAAAATAAATCAATTCCCAAGAGAACATATATGGGCACAAGGGCTAAGGCAATAGCAAATCTAATCCACAATTGAATTGAGTTATTAGATATTTTTATAAACTTGCAAGAAGAGATGATCATAGGTGAAAACATGTAATTGAGTAATTGAACCCTCACCGGATGTGTTTGCACTCTAGTCGCTCAAGTGTTTAGGGTTGATTCTCTCAATTCTCTCCTAATCAAGCTTTCCAAGATTTGTTTTTCATCTAACAATCAACAAATATTTCGTGCATGCATACAATTATCATGAGGTCTTTTCATAGGTTGTAATGGGGCTAGGGTTAAGGTTTGGTCAAGTGGACTTGAAATTTGAATCCTTGATAAGCTTAGACTTCCCTCCTAAACTATGACATCCTATACAACTTCAAAGCTAACCTAACTACCCATTTTTTACTTTTTCACATACTCATGCATTCCCTTTTCTTGATCACAACTCATATGCATTGATTGTTATTGCTCACTTTGGGGCATTTTGTCCCATTTTTTTTCTTTTTTTTCTTTTTCTTTATTTTTCTATTTTTTTCTTTTCATATATATTTTTTTTATTCTCTTCTCATTTTTTTTTGCAATAAGGGATATAAAAAAACATCAATGCATATGGTTTTACATTTAATTAACACATGAGCATGTACCCATTTCCCAATATTTTTAACAAAAATACAAAGTTACCCTTTTCTCAACCAATGTCCCAAGTTTTCCCGCACTTGAATGACACACACATACTAGTCTAAGCTAATGAAAGATCTAAATAAGGACATTTATTGTTTTCCACTTTAAGGCTTGTAATGTGCTAAAATTAAGAACAAAGTGGGTTAATCGTAGGCTCAAAGTTGGCTAACAAAGGAAGATAAAAGGTAAGGCTTTTTGGGTAAGTGAGCTAAATAAAATGATGGCCTCAATCATATAAATGCATGTCTACACAAAATAATGGACATAAAGAATCAAACAAATCAAAGATTACAATCATAGAAAGAGAATAATGCACACAAGAAGGAAGATAAGTGGTTATAAGATGTAACCACACAATTAGGCTCAAAACTCACAAGGTTATGTGTTCTTGGCTCAAAAATCATGATCCACAATATATATAATTCAAGCAAGTTCTATGAAAAGTTTTTACTCAAATCAATTGAGGTGTTAATGCCCTATAGATAAATTCCTTGAAAAATTTCATTATTTTGACTAAGCTTATTATGTATATATATGCAAAGATAAGAAAATGCAAAAAAAAAAAATCCTGAAAGACCTAAAATGAAATGCAAAAGTGTTGCGATTAGAAATTTGTCTCCCAAAAATGCCGATTCGGTCGGACGACCTCCCACACTTAAAAGTTTACACCGTCCTCGGTGCATTCAAATATGAGCAAGGGGGTACGGCAACTCTCCGGATTACCACCTTCAGCTGGTGGGTCAACCGGTTTGCTGTGTGTTCTTTCTCCTGCTTCCATTTTTGCTTGTGGTGACTCTATCCTGAAAATAGAAGACCGGATAGTAAGAAAAGTAAATGCAAAAGCAAGGAAGCACACATTGTTGGAATAACGTAAATCACTAGAAAGAAGTGAATGAATTAATGTGACATTAATGGAAAATAGGTGTGTGGGTGAAAGAAGCTGAAGATTGATGGTTTAGAGGTTATAGTAAACTCTCGTTGCAAGTATAGTTACTAAACCAAGCGATCAACCTTTCTTACAAAAGTTTTGGTTGTCACAAGTAACAAACCCCTTAAAAATTGATAACCGAAGTATTCAAACCTCGGGTCGTCTTCTCAAGGAACTGCAAGAAAGTATGTTCTTATTATTGGCTATACAGGTTGTAAATCAGGGTTGAGAGTGAGGAATAAGTATGACAAATAATTTAAATGGCAATTAAAATAAATAAATACTGTAAAGCAAACTTTTGGCAAGGTATGAGAAATTGGAAGTCCAAATTAGTTACCCTTCTCAACAACAAAGAAGATTGAATCTTAATTCCACTTAGTTGACCTTTGCTAAAGCAAAGGAAAGTCAAGGGATTAATTAGTTTGACCTTCGAATCCTATTTATTTCCTAAGAAAAGATTGGGATTATTGAAAGTCAATTCAATTAGTAAAGATAACAGTTATCAATTGTGTTGAGCTAAGATAACTCCTGAGTTACTGATTTCTTAACCAAGACCAAAAGGGAAAAAGTAAATTTGCTGGAATAAAAATGTCTTCAGATTGAAAGCAATGGTGACATAAATAAAAGAAAGCAATAATAAACTGAAATACCTCAATTAACATTAATTCAAATAATCTGGATCATAGAAGAATTCATAAATTAAATGGCAAAAGTAATAATCAACTAAAGTAATGGAATGAATAAAAGTGAAAGGGAAGCTTAAAGTAAAGGAACATTAAACCTGGGATCGAGAGTCACTCCTAAAATTAAGAGAAATCCTAAATCCTAAGAGAGAGAGGAGAGAACCTATCTCAAAACTAAATCTAAATCATGAGAAGTAACTAAATTGGTGAGCTCTCTTTGAATGGATGCATTCCCTCACTTCATAACCTCTGGTCTATGCCTTCTGGACTTGGATTTGGGCCAAAAAGGGCTTCCAAAATTGCTGGGAGCGTTTTATGCAATTTCTGGTGCGTGGCCTCTGTCACGCGTCCGCGTGGGTCACGCGGTCGCGTCATTCGGAGCTTTTCTTGTCACGCAGTCGCGTCAGTCATGCGGCCGCGTCATATGTATTTTGCTTAAGGCACGCGGTCGCGTTAGTCATGCGGTCACGTCGCTGTTGATTCGCGCTTGGCATGCGTTCGCGTCGCCCATGCGATCGCGTGGATGCCAGTTTCTTTAGAAACTCCGTTTTGTGCTTTCCTTCCATCTTTGTATGTTTCCTTTTTCATCCTTTAAGTTATTCCTGCCTTAGAAGATCTGAAACTACTCAACACACTAATCACGGCATCGAATGGAAATAAAGGTAATTAAAATAATTAATTTTAAAGCATAGGGAACATGTTTTTCACATACATCACATAATAAGGAAGGGAAAGTAAAACCATGCAATTAATATGAATAAGTGGGTGAAGGATTGGATAAATCACTCAAATTAAGCACAAAATATATCATAAAATATGGGTTTATCAACCTCCCCACACTTAAACAATAGCATGTCCTCATGCTAAATCCAAGATAAAAAGTAAGGTTAAATTGGTGGAATGTCATGCAATGCAATCTAATCTAAATGTAACTACCTAGATGAATGATGCATCATGCAATTCTAATTTTTATTCACTTGAATATAAAGCTTGCATGTAGTTAAATTAATTCACATTCTCAAGGAGTCATGTATATATATATAGCCAAGCCTTAGATAGTGATAAGGTGCCTTTACAATTGAGATGGGAGAGAAAAATATTTTAAAAACTTGCAAGACAATTAATAATTTAAGTAGAGATATATGTTAATGAGCTATTGAACCCTCACTGGATTTTGTGTTTACTCTCTAATCACTCAGTGTTTATTGGGTTAATCACTCTATTCTTCTTTTTATTCTTTCTTTCTATAACTTTGTTCTTCATCTAACCAATCAACAATTATAGAATATAGTCATATGACAAACCCCAATTTGACGGTTTGTTTTGTATTGATTTTTGGGGATTTTATCACCTTTTACCCATATTTATTCAAGAAATAGCATGGTTTTGTATATTCTCCTTTAATTGTGCTTGAATGTGAAAACATGCTTTTTAGGACTCAAAATAGCTAAATTTAGTTCACCTTGATTCTATTAGATGCCTTGATATGTTTGTTAAGTGATTTAAGGTTTAGGAGGCAAAGATTGGATCAAGGGAATGAAGAAAGAAAGCATGAAAAGTTGGAGAACTCATGAAGAAATGGAAGAACCGGAAAGCTGTCAAGCCGACCTCTTCGCACTTAATCGGCCATAACTTGAGCTACAGAGGTCCAAATGATGCGGTTCTAGTTGGGTTGGAAAGCTAACATCCAGGGCTTCGAAACGATATAAGATTTGCTATGGTTGAACCACGTATGGTGGCGCGCACGCGCAAAGTACGCGCACGTGCCGTTGCTGCCACCTAGTTCACTTAAAGCAAAACGTGGCCAACGAATTCTAAAGCCTTGTGGGCCCAATCCAACTCATTTCTGATGCTATTTAAGCCAAGGATTGAAGGGGGAATGAAGATACTTTCATACTTTAGATACTTTTAACCAATTAGTTTAGTTTAGCTTTGTAGTTAGTTTCTAGAGAGAGAAGCTCTCTCTTCTCTCTAGGATTAGGATTAGATTAGTTCTTAGATCTAGATCTATTTCTTCTTATTCTCTCTTCTAATTTTCGTTCCTCTCCTCTATTGCACTTGTAGGATTCTTCTTCTAATGTAATTCCCTTGTTTGTAGTTTGTGAATTCTCTTTTGTAGATCTACATTTCTCCTTCAATGCAATTGGTAAGTTCTTTGTTGTTTCATGATTGATTTAGTTTTCTATTGTGGACCTCTTGCCTTTGTAGTTAGATCTCTCTTTAATTCTTGCAAATTTATGTGTTTACTTGTATTGCACTCTATGTTTTTGATGAAATGTCTCTTATAGCTATTAGTTAGATTTTGTTCCTCTTGGCCTAGGTAGAGTAATTAGTGACACTTGAGTTATCTAATTCCTTTGTTGATTGATAATTGGAGAGATTGCTAATTGGTTTGGAGTGCACTAAAGCTAGTCTTTCCTTGGGAGTTGGCTAGAACTTGTGGCTCAAGTCAATTCATCCACTTGACTTTCCTTTCTTTAGTAAGGGTTAACTAAGTGGTAGCAATGAACAATTCTCATCACAATTGAGAAGGATAACTAGGATAGGACTTCTAGTTCTCATATCTTGCCAAGAGCTTTGTTAGTTGTTAGTTTATTTTCTTGCCATTTATATTTCTTGTCCAAAAGCTTAAAAACCCCAAAGATAATTCACAACCAATAACAAGACACTTCATTACAATTCCTAGGGAGAACGACCCGAGGTCCAATACTTCGGTTTATAAATTTTAGGGGTTTGTACTAGTGACAAACAACTTTTTGTATGAAAGGATTAGTGATTGGTTTAGAAACTATACTTGCAACGAGAATTCATTTGTGAAACTCTAAACCGTCAAAAATCCATTCGTCATCATACCAAAAATCATGAGGTCTTAAGTAAGGTTGTAATGGGGCCAAGGTAAAGGTAAGGGTATATGTATAAGGCTAAGTGAGCTAATAAGTGAATCCTTAATTAGACTAAGATCTCACCTAACATACATACTTTCTAAATCAAAGCTTCTTTACCTATTTTCCATATTTTCTCACTTTCGATGTTACATGCTCATATCTCAATATTTATTTTTATCCCATGTGCATTGCTTTATTTTGTATTTGGGGGATTCTTTTGTGTCCCCTTTATTCAAATATTGAAAAAAATAATAAATTTTTATTATTATTATTATTATTATTATTTTTAATGCACATGGTAATTTAATTTCTTTAACTTCACATGAGCATGTTTCCCAAAAATTCTTATTTTGAAACATCTTTATTTTTTTTTCAATCTTCTACCCTTTGTTTCTATCATCCATGTTCCCAATAGGTTTCCCCACATTTAAACAATTACACAATTTCTATCTTAAGCTAACCAAGGATTCAACTTGGGACTTCTTTATTTGTTTTTCCGCTTAAAGCTAGTAATATGGTTATAAAACAAGAGGGGATTTAAAGGCTCAAGGGGGCTAACAAGGGTGATGTAAAAGGTAGGCTATTTTGGAATAAGTGAGCTAAAATCAAATAATGGCCTCAATCACTCTTTTGGTATGCATCTATATTCTATAATCGGACATATAGATTAAGACAAAGTAAAGAACACCAGAATATAAAAGAAGGGTGGAACACATAGGAATAAAAATTATGGTTTGAATGTAACCATACAATTAAGCTCAAAACTCACAGGCTGTGTGTTCTCTAGCTCAAAAATCATTTATCACTTATGTATGTCATGCAGGTTTAGTTAAAAATTCCCATTATTCTCAATGTAAAGCTTAAGGTGGCTTTAAAGTTCTAGTGTTTCTCCTTGATGAAATGTTGTTTAATTAACTAACATGTAATGCTATATATACAAGGTGTGGGTTGTTATGATTTTGTTAAAGTCTCTAGTTTACTTCCTTTTTCTTTTCAATCTATTCCGAGTTATCTTATGCTAAAAAGGGTAAACTATACTAATCAATCCACAATTTCTATAACTAATAAGTTAGAATTGCAACTAAACTAATTGGCTAAAATATGAACTAAAAATGAAAAATGCAAAAATAGAGTATAAATACATAAAAATTAGCAATGTATAAGTACTGAAAAATAAAGAGGAAAAAAATACAAGAAAATAGTCAAAATAAAGGAAAAAAGGTCTGTAGTGGTTCACCAAAATAATACGCCAGAGATGGCGACCTCCCTACACTTAAAATGAAGTATCATCCCTGATGCTCACTCAAGCAGGGTGTGAAGGGGTGTCATCACCGGAAGGATGTGTGGCCGGAGTCTCTGTGGTGGCGGTCTGAGCATCTGGCTGCTGTAGAGGAGGTGCTGACTGGATAGGGATCTCGGAGTCTGCAGCCTGGATCTGATGTGGGATCTTCTGCTGGTGTGCTGCCTGCTGGGTGCCTGCCTGCGCTGCCTCCTACTGTGGATGAGTCGCAGCCTCGGGCGCATCCGCCTCCTCCTCAGATGCCTCGGAGGGGATGTCGCCAGATCGTATCATCAGCTTCAGGTGCTCATAGCGTCGCTTGTTGCGACGCTCCATCTGGTCAAGCCGTCGAAACAGGCGGTGCACTAGATGATAGATGGGCTCTGGGGTAGGTGGAGGTGCAGTGGTGGTGGCAGGTGTAGCTGTAGAGGAAGAGGGGCCGGCAGATGGTGTGGCAGTGTCACCAGGAGCAGTGAGGAATGGAGGTCTGTAGCCCAAGGCCAGAAAATTCCTGCTGTGCGGGATAATCTTCTTGCATTCTACAGCAGGTGGCCTCTCATCAGCATCCTCCCAAGGCACGTCAGCTCGACAGCCTAGCTGTGTGATCAAATATGGAAAGGGAAGAGTGCCTCGGACGTGGACCCTGGCCACGTAGAACCGGATAAAGCGTGGCAGGTATAGGTCCTTACCCTCCATCACACACCATAGGAGGGTGATCATAGCGGCAGGTATATCTGTCTCGTGAGTACTCGGCATAATGAAGTTGCTAAGTATCTGATGCCACAGCCGAGCCTCATCATTCAAGTATGCCCGCTTGATTCCCTTGGGCATGGTGGTGTTCTGACCCATAATCCAAGGAACGGTCGGGTCAAGGACTATCCGGGCCTTTACTGCATCCCAATCAAACTTCATAAAGCGCATGTCTTCCTCAGCTTTCTGATAACCATCTGGCTGATCAGATTTAGGCAGAAGCTTCAGAACATCTTCAATTGCCTCTTTAGTAACTAGAATCTGCTTCCCTCTGAGGTTCACTGCATCTAGGGAGGTCTTGAAGTAATTGCAGTAGAATTCTCTAACCCAAGATGCATTGACCTCAGTCAAGGGTCTCTCCAGGAAGAACCAGCCTCTTTGTTTGATCTGGTCAGAGGTGTATTACTGGAGTTCTTCTGGGATCTTCAAGGTCCTTTCTAGGTATAGGTTCCTGGAGGTTGCAAACACCGGATAATTTAGCTCACAGTATCGGTTTGTAAATTTTATTGGATCAGTGGCAGGAAGCAGTTGGTCAGCCTTCTCCTGCGGGGTAAAGTTTTTCTCCCACAAGGAGGCATCATGCATGAGATCTATGATAGACATAGAGGCTTCTCCTCTTTTTTCTTTGCCAGTAGTAGCCTTGCCTTTTCCTTTTCTTTGGCTGGCAGACATCCTGAAAAACAGAAAACCAGGATATATATAAAAATAAGAAAGCAAATAGGCAAATAATCAAAGAAAACACAAAGTGGCAAAGAAGCAATATGATAAGGAAAATGAGTTAAGTAAATGTGCATTAAGGATTGTATAGGAGTTAAAAGTCCGAAAAGAAGAATTCACAATCCAAAATGTAATTGAATTCATGTTAAATAGAAAAATTATCATTTTGCCATGGTTAGAAGGTTAAAAGAAAGTGAAAGAAAATCATAAGAGAAGTTTGAAAGGTTAGGTTGGTTAGAATTGAAAAAGTGTTTAGGAAGTTAAAATTAGGGAATTAGTGAAAAGTAGGTTAAAGTAAGTGGCATAATGAAAATATTCCAAGTAACAAGGATTCACAGGTAGGAACTATAAGTAACTCATAACCAAACAAGGAAAATATGTTGATGCTGATTCAAATAGATATAGAGAAAGCAAAAATTGGAATCAAAACATCATAAATGCAGTTTATGAACCAGGAAATCAAAAAGGATAAGAAAGCATGCCCTGGTATTCATAAAATGGTTTGGTTAAAGCAGAGGGAAACAGAATTCAAAATGCCAAAACCAAAACATGAATGAAAATATTTTACAGAAATTTGGGCAGCATTCCGCCTAAAATTGGATTGTCCCAGAAAATAAACAGCAATCAAATAGTTCATATGAATTAAAATTAAAGCTTGCAATTACATATAAGGAATATAAACATGAAAATTTAGTGTAAAAAGCAGCATGAAACAAGAAATCACAGCATATGAACATTACAAACATCACAGCAACAGCATAATTACAAATTTGATAAAACAGAAACATGAACAGTGCAAGTAAACAGGTCTAAATCCACTAACCACATCCCAGGCTACCTAACAAACTAAAATCCACTACAACATGCATATCTAACTAGCCTAAAGATGAACAAAATCAGAGAAATAAGAATTAAATACGATTGGATAGAAGGGTGGTATGCTATGGAACCTAGAAGGCGAATGAAGGAGAGTGGGGCAGAAAGGTGGCTGGGGATGGTGGTGACGGCGTCTGGCGCGGCGGAGAAGGGCAGCGCGGCGGCGGTGATGCTGTTCGGAGGGCAGGGAGGAAAAGTAGGGGTAATGGGGGTAGGGGGTAGGGTATGGAAAGGGGGGTGTAGGTGGTTGTTGCTGGGCAGGGCAGCGGTGACGGCGCGGTGGTGGGTGGTGGTGGTGGGCACGACTGTTCGAGGCAGGGGGAAAGAGGGGTTGGCTAATGGGGTAGGGGGTAAGAGGGGAAGGTTGGGGTAGGTGTGTGTGTGGTGGATGGGGGACACGGCTGGGACGGGCGACGACAGTGGGTGGTGGTTGCGAAGGGGGCAGTGGCGGAGAGGGGGGGGGGAAGAAGAAGAAAGAAGAAGAAAGAAAGGGGAGGAGGAAAGGGGGTAGGTGGCGGCGGCGTCTGAGAGGTCGGCGGCATCTGGGGGTGGCGGTGATGGTGGCTGGATGGTGGTGGTTGGATTGGAGGGGAAGAGAGGGAGGAGAGGGTTTCAGGGGGGCGCGACTGATAGGGTTCGCGTGGTTGGGGGTTATAAATTTGAATCCACGCGGCTGCGTGGGGCACGCGGTCGCGTGGCTGGAGCAAAATGGGGGGTGACGCGATCGCATGGGTGACGCGATCGCATGGAGGGCAAAAAAGATTGAATGACGCGATCGCCTGGCGCATGCAATCGCGTCACTGGGATTTGTGCTAAACGCACGAATCTAGCGTCGTTTCAGTGCAACTCTCTGTCTCCTTTGGGGTTTCGTGCAATCCATGCGACGCGGTCGCGTGGGATTGGTTGTGTGCAAGTGACGCGATCGCGTGGGTCATTTGTGCGAAACGCACAATGGCCGCACGATTCCAGCCTAACTTTCTAGACGTTGGATCTTTACGCCGATCTCCAGGTCACGCGGTCGCGTGGATGACGCGGTCGCGTGGGAAGTGTATTTTCACCATTTGACGCGATCACATGGATGATGCGGTCGCGTCGCGCACTCTTTTTTTTTATGCAGTATGCAGAATACAATGATTAATATGAATGCGATGCGAAATTCCAGGTTCAATATTATAAGATAAAATAAAACTTGAAAACAAACAAAACGAAATAAAAATTGAAAAATGAACGATCATACCGTGGTGGGTTGTCTCCCACCTAGCACTTTTAGTTAAAGTCCTTAAGTTGGACATTGGAGGGGCTTCCTGTTATGGCGGCTTATGCTTAAATTCATCAAAAAATCTCCACCAATGCTTGGAATGCCAATAGCCTCTAAGGTCCCAAACTAGGCATGTAAAACTCCTGAGCAGCTTCAAACAAATTTTTAGGCTCCCGGAATGACGAATGTTGGAATAGATTCCAGGATCCCAAACTTTGCTTTTAAATCCGCCTCCGTCTTGATCTATATTTTTTCATCCGAGCGGTTTAGAAAGTAGATTCTCACCATGGTGACCAAATATTTTCCGAGATCCATTCGATTGAATATGATACCAATCCGTGCACTTCAAGTTGAAGCGTGGAACCTTATTGAACTTTGTGCCCCAGCTCTGAGCACGAGCCATTTCCCTCTTACTCTTAAAGCCGCAGAGAGCTCTAAGATGGCCATCTGTTTCAAGCAAACCGTATTCAAGTGAAAAAGTAAAGTTAAAGGTCAAGGATTGTACCCACTTGAAGCTTGTATTGGGTGGTAATGGCTTTGGGGTAGGTGTTTCCGGTGGTTCTGTAAGTTCTACTCCCTTATGCTCTTCTGTGAATTCTTCCACTTCTCTGCAAGAATCTTCAAATGCATCTGTGTCCTGGTCAAAGTCTTCTGTGTCTTCCTCATCACTCGAGTCATAGATTGGAGGTTGAGAGAAATCTACCTCTGCATCATCTTCGTATTCATTTGGGAAAGATTCTTCGATCTCAGAGAATTCACTTGCGGATGCAAGTTCATTATTAAGAGAACTTGACTTGTGACTATCATCATCAAGGGAATTTGTGTCCTGGGTTATTCCGTCTAGTTCTTCATAAACGACTTGCCTTGGGGATTGTGTACTGTCCTCCTTAGCATCAACTGTAACATCCTTGACGGAGTTCTCCTCAGCTCTGAATTCCCATGGAGGTTCAGCGTCTCCTAGATCTTCAACCAACTCTTCTTCTTGCGTAATGATAGCTTCTTCTATTTGTTCTAGTATGAATTCATTCTCTATCTTGTCCACTGGAGTTTCTAGTATTTCCTTCATGCTATGCTCTTCGTTAGATTGTCCACATGGGGTTGTGGTTGGTCCTTGAATGTTCGAACGTCTAGAAGCTAATTGAATTACTGCTTGCTCCAGTTGTCGAATGGTTGTTTGAAGTTTATTTACTGTTTCCTTGAGGCGAACCTCTGATTCTCGGGGCGATTGATTTGGACATGATACATAGGAAAGTGGTGGTGCTTGGGAGTGATTAGATTGAAACTGGGGTAAATAGGGATCATGTGGTGGCGAATGGTGAAGAGAAGCTTGTGAGTGTGGTGGTTTGAGGTTATGTTGAGAGGATGGTCTATAGGCACGGGGTGGGGCTTGTTGGTAGTTACAAGGAATGTCCACCATATCTATCAGCTTGGTATGCATTGTAGAATGGTCGTTGTCCATGATATCTTGGAGGGTGTTGTTGCCTAAAGGGTTGATTAGATCCTCTTGGCTCCATCCATCCTTGATTGGTCTAACCTTGATGCATATTCCTGCTGTGGCTTCTATTTCCTTCAACAAAGTTAGAACCAAACTCAAAGCGAGAGGGGTGAGAGTTCATAGTAGCAAATAAAATTAAAAAGGGAAAACAGAAATAAATAAACAAGTAAAAGAAAAATATTTACAATAACCAATAATAAGGCACACGTTAGCAGTTTTCCGGCAACGGCGCCATTTTGAAAGAAGCTGAAGATTGATGGTTTAGAGGTTATAGTAAACTCTCGTTGCAAGTATAGTTACTAAACCAAGCAATCAACCTTTCTTACAAAAGTTTTGGTTGTCACAAGTAACAAACCCCTTAAAAATTGATAACCGAAGTATTCAAACCTCGAGTCGTCTTCTCAAGGAACTACAGGGAAGTATGTTCTTATTATTGGCTATACAGGTTGTAAATCGGGGTTGAGAGTGAGGAATAAGTATGACAAATAATTTAAACGGCAATTAAAATAAATAAATACTGTAAAGCAAACTTTTGACAAGGTATGAGAAATTGGAAGTCCAAATTAGTTACCCTTCTCAACAATAAAGAAGATTGAATCTTAATTCCACTTAGTTGACCTTTGCTAAAGCAAAGGAAAGTCAAGGGATTAATTAGTTTGACCTTCGAATCCTATTTATTTCCTAAGAAAAGATTGGGATTATTGAAAGTCAATTCAATTAGTAAAGATAACAGTTATCAATTGTGTTGAGCTAAGATAACTCCTGAGTTACTGATTTCTTAATCAAGACCAAAAGGGAAAAAGTAAATTTGCTGGAATAAAAATGTCTTCAGATTGAAAGCAATAGTGACATAAATAAAAGAAAGCAATAATAAACTGAAATACCTCAATTAACATTAATTCAAATAATCTGGATCATAGAAGAATTCATAAATTAAATGGCAAAAGTAATAATCAACTAAAGTAATGGAATGAATAAAAGTGAAAGGGAAGCTTAAAGTAAAGGAACATTAAACCTGGGATCGAGAGTCACTCCTAAAATTAAGAGAAATCCTAAATCCTAAGAGAGAGAGGAGAGAACCTCTCTCAAAACTAAATCTAAATCATGAGAAGTAACTAAATTGGTGAGCTCTCTTTGAATGGATGCATTCCCTCACTTCATAACCTCTGGTCTATGCCTTCTGGACTTGGATTTGGGCCAAAAAGGGCTTCAGAAATCGCTGGGAGCGTTTTTTGCAATTTCTGGTGTGTGGCCTCTGTCACGCGTCCGTGTGGGTCACGTGGTCGCGTCATTCGGAGCTTTTCTTGTCAGGCGGTCGCGTCAGTCATGCGGCCGCGTCGCTGTTGATTCGCGCTTGGCATGCGTCCACGTCGCCCATGCGATCGCGTGGATGCCAGTTTCTTTAGAAACTCTGTTTTGTGCTTTCCTTCCATCTTTGTATGTTTCCTTTTTCATCCTTTAAGTTATTCCTGCCTTAGAAGATCTGAAACTACTCAACACACTAATCACGGCATCGAATGGAAATAAAGGTAATTAAAATAATTAATTTTAAAGAATAGGGAACATGTTTTTCACATACATCACATAATAAGGAAGGGAAAGTAAAACCATGCAATTAATATGAATAAGTGGGTGAAGGATTGGATAAATCACTCAAATTAAGCACAAAATATATCATAAAATATGGGTTTATCAGTGGGTCCTAAATTGTGCGGTTTAGAACACACGCACACTAGCATAAAAATCCTTGCCACAATCTACACAAAAGAAGCATGCACTCCACTCATTCTAGTGTGATTGAAATACTCTAAACTTGTAGGATATGACAACCAAACAAGCGATAAAGAAGCATGAAAGCATTCAAGCAAATATATAACATATGGATGCATATGATCAAGAAGCATAATGCATTAAGATAAATGCACAACATCCGTTAAGATATTGCCTAATCAAAGAATAGGATTCAAACCACATGGTGGCTAGCTACAACATGCAATTCAAAAAGATTTAGAGTGCTTGAAAGCAAATCTAGTGTATTTGGTATTCACAAAATTAAGCATGAAAAATTCAAAACCAAGTAACAAATTAAAACCTCAATCAAGGAATCCAATAATGAAAATTAACAACAATGATGTTAAACTAACATCTCCTCAGTAATTAGCAGTAATTAACAGTAAACAAGATTAATAATCCAATACTTATTATTAAAACCAAAATTAAACAAAAAATGAAACTAATTAAAAAGGGTGGTTATAGATGGTGTTTGGTAGTGTTGGATGAGGGGTAAAAGAAGGGAAGAGGAAAGGAGAGGGAAAGAAATAGAAAGAGGAGAAGAAAAGACGTGTGGTCAAGGAAGGGTATCCACACGTACGCGTACGCGTGGGTAACGCGTACGCGTGCATGGCAAACCAGAGAGTTGACGCTCACGCGTCCATCACGCTTACGCGTGGGTTTATGGTTGTGCCTTAGGCACAACGTTAGCACAGTGCAGGTACAACTCTCGGGTCCTTGGCTGGGAGGTAAAAATCTGGTATCTACGCGTACACGTTCATTACGCGTGCACGTAGATGGTCGCAAATGCTTGAGGCACGCGTACGCGTGGATTGGTGCCCTGTTTTTCAAAATTTTTCTATGTTTTTGCACTAAACCAAGCATTCCAAACCTCCAAACAGCTACCAAAACATCATAAAACCTTATTTAACATACTAAGCTACCAAATAAACACAACAAACTAATCAAAACATGAAATTAAGTTAATTTTTACCAATATTTACAAAAGAGAAAAAGGAAAGATTTTACCATGGTGGGGTGTCTCCCACCTAGCACTTTTATTTATTATCCTTAAGTTGGACTTATGGGGAGCTTCTTATCAAGGTGGCTTGTGCTTGAAGCTATCTTGGAACATCCACCAATGCTTGAGTCTCCAATAAGCTCCATTTTTCAAATTTAATATCTTCAAGCCTTGATGGAGTTCCGCACAAGCTATGAGCTCCCAAAGGTGATCCTCATGTATTCCCGGATCCCATATCTTGTTTCCACACCCATCCTTGAATTGATCATCATTAGTCCATCCGGGTGGCAAGTAAGGTGAATTCTCAATAAAGTGACCAACAATCCTCCTAGACCCATCTATTTGAGTACTACTCCAACCTTTATATTTCATGTTTGATGTATCAACTCTAATGAGCCTTGATTTACAACGCTGACCACAAAACCTTTTTTGCTTACACTTCATCCCACAAAGTTCCCTAAGTTGGCCATCCGTTTCAAGCAAGCCATATTCAAATGGGATAATAAAGCTAACAGAAATGAATTTCACTCACTCAAATGAAGGAGTGGATGGCAACCTAGGCAAAGACGCTTCTAAGAGTCGTGACAAAGCGTATCCAACTCCCATCCTTCTCTTCCTAAGGACTCCCACCTCTTCACAAGTTTTCTCAAATATAATCCTTTGTTCAACAATTTTATCTAAGCCTTTTCCCTTACTCAAATCATAATTGAGAGGGTGAGAAAAATTTACCTCCACAACGCTTTCAAATCCACAGGCGAAAGGTTCTTCATGCTCAAAGGATTCTTCACCACTAAGACTTGATGCTTGATCTTCATCACCAAGGGAACTCGATTCTCGCTCTATCCCATCCAAATCTTCATATGGAATATGCTTTGGAGGTTGTGCACATCCCTCTTTAGCATCAAATTCAATCTTCTTGGAGGGGTTTTCTTCAACTCTATGTTCCCATGGAGGCTTCGCATATCCTAAGTCTTCAACCACTTCTTCCTTTTCTTCAACAATCCTAGCTTCCTCCCATTGTTCTAACACAAAGCAATGTTTCCCATCATCCAATCTCTCCTTTATGCTATGCTCTTCCTTGGCTTCTTCACATGTAGCTATGGGAGTGTCCAAGCATTGGGATGCTAACTGATTTACCACCTCGTCTAAGGCGGTCGTGAAATTTTGTACATCCCTTTTCATCTCCGCTTGCCCTTGAAGAAGAACACCAAGGATGTCGCCCATTGGAGGTTGGGGTGGATGAGAAGGTTCATTATCTTGGGGAGAGGGTTTAGAGTAGAAAGGTGAGTCATCATAATAAGGATATGGTGGTTCCATGTTTTCTATTTGTTCTTCTTATTGCTCAACACACTCCATTCATTATTCTCAAGTTGATATTCTACAATCCCCTTCAAAATACCCTCTTCGGTTGTTCTCCCGCAATTATCTGTGGACATGTGGTATGAGTCCCATGCATCTAACTTTTGACGGACGGTTGCTTGAAGCCGATCCATGGTTTCCTTGAGAGATGGACATTGATATTCTTCCATGGAGGGTTGTGGTGGAAGATAGAATTCATCTTGAGGTTGAAAATTTGTCTACATTGGAGGTGAGCCTTGGTCATAGTATGGAAGAGGTGGTTTTTGGAAGTATTAAGGTTGGAATGGTGGTGGTTCTATATGTGGCTCATATGGCTCAAAAGATGGTTAGTATGGTGTGTAAGGAGTAGGGTCATATGAAGGTGGTTGGTGAAAAGGGGCTTGTGAGTATGGTTGAGCGTTATGTTGAGGGTATGGCTCATAGGCATATGGTGGTGGTTCTTGAAAGTCACAAGGAGATTCACCATAGCCATTAGATTGATATGCATCATAGAATGGCTCTTGTTCATAGTGCATTGGTGGAGGTTGTTGCCAATAGGATTGATCATATGCATATGGCTCCTCCCACCTTTGATTGTCCCATCCTTGACCCAAGCTCTCATTGTAATCTCCTCTACCTACAACATGATTGTAACTAAACTCATAGCCAAAGGGGTGAGAATTCATAGTAATAAAAGAAAGTAAAAATAAAAACAAATAAGAAAATAATGAGAATAAACTCCTAAAACTAGAAACAACTAACAAAGAAACAAAAAAGTAAAATTATTCACAATATTCACAACAACCAATAATAAGGCACACGTTTGCAAGTTTCCCGGCAACGGTGCCATTTTGATGAACGGATTTTTGCTAGTAAAGAATTTCACAAAAGTAATCACGTTGCAAGTATAGTATCTAAACCAACAAAGAATCCTTTCATACAAAAATTTAGTTGTCACTTAAGCAAACCCAATAAAAATAAACGGAAGTATTTAAATCTCGGGTCGTCTCTCAAGGAATTGCAGGGAGGTGTAGTTATTATTGGTTATGAAAAAGTATCTTTTTGGGGTTTTTGAAAGGTTGAACAAGGAATGTAAATGATAAGAAAATAAACTAATAGTTAAGAAAGGCTCTTGGCAAGGTAAGAGAACTAGAAGTCCTATCCTAGTTATCCTTATCAATTGTGATGAGAATTGTCCATTGCTCCCACTTAGTTAACCTCTAACTATGAAGGAAAGTCAAGTGGACTAATCAATTTGATTCCTCAAGTCCTAGTCAACTCCTAAGGAAAGACTAGCTTTAGAGGGATCCAAATCAACTAGCAACTTTCAATTATCAATCAACAAAGGAGTTTGATAACTCAAGACTCAATTACTCAACCAAAGCCAAAAGGGGAAAAATCTACACTAGCATCGTTCCAAGCATTTAATCAAACACTTGGAAGGCACAACATAAAAACATGGAAAATTAGCAAGGAATATTAAATCCAAACAACCAATTGCAAAATCAATGACTAACAAATAATAGAAGAAGCAATAAATATGAAATACCTCAACTTGAATTAATAAGAAATTAAATCTAACATGGAGTTCATAAACCAAAGTGGCAAAATAAAGTAATCAACAAGGGAAAAAAAACTAGAATGTTAGAGCAAATAAAAGTAGAAGAGAAACTAAATTAAACTAAGATAGAAATCTGAAATTGAAAAGAACTAAAAGAAATCCTAAAGTCTAGAGAGAGGAGAGAGCCTCTATTTCTAGAAAACTACATCTAAAACCTAAAATTATGTGAATGAATTGATGATTGAATGATTCTCCCACTCTGCAGCCTCTATTCTGTGTTCTCGGACTTGGGATTGCACCAAAAAAGAGCCCAGAAATCACTCCCAGCGCTTTCTGCAAGTTTTTGCACGTGGCGTATGTCAGGTCGCGCGTACCCGTCGCTTGTCTTCAGCGCTAGGCACGCGTACGCGTCGCCCATGCGTGCGCGTCGCTGCCAACTTTTTAAAACTTCATTTTCTCACGTTCCTTCCACTTTTGCATATTTCCTTTCCATCCTCTAGGCCATTCCTGCCCTATATAGCCTGAAAATACTTAACACACAGATCACGGCGTCGAATGGTATAAGGGGATTAAAATACACAATTTAAAGGCCCAAGAAACAAGTTTTCAATTATATCACAGAATCAGGAAGGATTTGTAAAACCATGCAAATTATATGAATAAGTGTGAGTTTAGTGGATAAAATCCACTTAATTAAGTACAAAATGTACCACAAAATAGTGGTGCATCATACTTCCTCAGTACTAATGACCTCGACTTCCTCCTCTTGTTGCAATTCTTGCCGCAACTCCTTTCCTTTTCCTTGAAGCTCCAAGTTCTCCTTCTCATTATGTTCTTCAGTTAATTCCCCACATTCAAAAATGGGGGTGTCTTGGATACTTAAGCACAATGATGTCAAATGGCTCACCGCTTCGGTTAAGCTAGCCATGAATTCCCCTTGCTTTTGGCAATAAGCTAGAAGTTCTTGTTGTTCTTGCATTAGAGGTTGGAGAACTTCATCCAATGACCGAGAGTATTAGGTTGTCACAAGTTCAACCCAATAAAAATAACTGAAAGTATTACTCTCGGGTCATTTTCCCTAAGAATTACAATCGAGTGCTCAATTATTGATTATGAGTATATGGGGGTGGGTTGATGATAAGGCAAGAAATTAAAAGGCAAGAATTTAAATGACAATAAAATAAATCAAACAACTAAAGATGACAAATACTAAAGAGGCATTCGTGACAAGGATTGAGAATTAAGGTTTTCTATCCTAGTCATTAATCATAATACAATAATTATCAAGAGCTAAGCCTATTACATTGTCTTCACATTGGAAGAAAGTCAAATATGCCTAGTTAACCCCAATCCATAAGTAGCATCAATGGAAATAAGATTAACTAATCACTCTAGATCACCAATCTAAATTGGGTATTAGTGATTCAATATTGCCTAATTTCTCTTTCCAAGCCAAGAATGCTCAAAATCTACTCTAAAACTAGGGCAATGCTATGGTGTAGAAGTCAAAAGACTTCTACACATGAGGAATTTGTGTGGCTTGTGTTTAGAGATAACAAGTGTCCTCTTTTATTTTTTTGGCCATTCAAAAAAAAGTATACAGGACTTGACACATTTTAATTTTTTTTTTTTAAATTTTTGCAGTGTATTAAAAGAATGAGTTAAAATTAAGTTAGTTTGTTAATTTTTTTATTGGGTCACTTGGGTCCAAAAGTCTGAGCAACAAGAATTGAAAGAACAATATAACAAGAATTAATAATAAATCATTAACTTTCATCATTTTTATACTATGATCGAAGATAGTTCTCAATATTATGAATTTTATTAACGGAAAATAAATAGATATAAACTAAATAAGAACGAAGGATCTAATTATTATTCGTATAGTATGGTTAGTTAAGAAATTAAAGTTAAGTTTTTAATGTTTTTAATATGTTGAAAAAATGTGAAATATTTAAAATAAATAAATAAATCAACGTATTAATTAAGAGAAAATGAGTTGGGAAATACCTATTAAATTTAAGTAAGGAGTATAAAATTTTTTTACGAACCTTATTCCATATTTCATAGTGTTATTGATTAACATGCTTTCATTATATATATATATATATATATATATATATATATATATATATATATATATATATATATATATATATATATATATATATATATATATATATATATATTTGGAAAGATGCTTTTATTATAGTTGATAAAAAGCAAATTTGTCAATAGTAATGTTAGATAACCAAAGAGCCAACATTAGTTATTTTTTTAATTTATTTTATTTATCTCAAATTTCAGACTTTAAATAATAAAATTTTTATTCTAAATTTTAAATTATAATCCTAAAGTATTTGAGAAGAAAATTATCATAAATATAGTAAACTATAAAGTATATAAAAGAATTTATATTTAATAGCATTTAAAATAATATATATTCACTAAAATAAGATTTTTTTTTCAAAATTATATTTACTTTCAATTAAGAAAAAAATATACCAATTTTTTGTTTCCTCAAAATTATTTCAATATTTGCTATAGTATATTTTTTTCATGAAAACATTAATAAAACACTGTAAATATATGGTGGGGTTGGTTTGATTAATTAGTAGTAATTACATATATTACCATGTTACAGATTCATTAATAGATGAGCTTTTTATAGGTAATAGTATTTTAGTGAATTTTATGATCATTGTTCCTTTTTTTTGTTTTAGTCAGAGATGGTTGCTCCTTTTAACTCCTTTCAATTTCAGTTGAGTTGTTCTTTCAATCCTTGTTGCTTAAAATTTTGGGTTCAAGGTTAAAAAAAAATTACTAAAAGTAGTTGACCCAATAAAAAAAATTAACAAACCAACTTAATTTTAATTCATTCTTTTAATACACTGGAAAAATTCTGAAAAAGCTGAAATGTGTCAAATCCTATATACTTTTTTTGAATAGCTAAAACAGTAAAAGAAGACACTTGTTGTCTTTAAATACAAGCCACGCAAATTCTTCATCTATAGAAGCTTTTTGACTTCTACACCATAGCATTGCCCCTAAAACTAAGCCAAACATTTTATCAAATACTTGGTGTGCAATAAAAGAAAAGCATATTAAATTACAAAAATAATAAAATTTAGTACTATCAAATGCAAGTAAATAATAATAACAACTCAAATAAACATCAATAACATCAAAACATCAAATTGTATTAAATAAAATTAAAAGTAACAAGAGTGTTCTTAAAACTAAAGTAGCATAAATGAGAGATTAACAAAAGAAACTAAGAGACTAAAGACAATAGAACATCAAAATATAAATGAAACTACACTAAAACAAGAATTAAAGAGTGAAATTAAAGAGAAACTTAAACTAAGAACCCTAATTTCTAGAGAGAAGAGGGAGATTCTCTCTCTAGAACTAACCTAAAACATGTTTCTAACCTAACCTAATTGCTCCCCCCTCATCCTTCTTGAATTTGGCCTCTAATAGCTTGAGAAATGAGTCGGATTGAGCTCCAGCAAGTCCAGAAATTGCCCCTAGCGTGTTCCTTTAATGAGGTCATGTGACAAGTGTCATGCGTGTGCGTGGTGGCCTGGTGAATTTCCTTCCTCACGCGTACGCGTGAGGCATGCATATGCATGGCCTTGATTTCTACCAAATCCTCATTTCTTCGTGAATTCTCCATTTTGCATACTTTTTCTTCACTAAACAAATACTCAAGGCATCGAATGGAATTAAAGAGTAAATTTAGTAAATTAAAGGCCTAAAAAGAATGTGTTCACTCTTAAGCACAATTTAGGAGAAATTCATAAAACCATGCTATTTTATTGAATAAATGTGAGAAAGTTGATAAAATCTACTAAATTCAACACAAGATAAACCACAAAATTGGGGTTTATCACAATGCTATAAAAATTAGTACCGATTCAGCTCATATGCTTTTTTTGTTTTTTTTTTTTCTGCATCACCTATTAAATTGGCCATAAGTCCCTATCATCCACTAACACGTTTTGTATGTTCACTCTTCTCTATAACACCTACTAATTTCTTCATTCTTATATCATACCATATGAGACCAACATATATTTACCCTTCTGGTAAGATCTTCTTTGGCAAACAAAATTTTTACCACCTTCTATAGTTTCATTACCATACCCAATAAGTTAGCTTCTTAATTTCACAGATTATAAGGTCATTGTATCTTAATTATTATCATCTCCATCATATAATGCTCTCTGACTCTATTTTAGAAAATATTATGAGCCACAATTCGTCAAACACAAAAATAGAAGATTTTGTTCATTTCCTTCTTGAGCAAAATGCATTTTCTGTTATCTCATGTTATCATCAGTTTTTGTATATCAGATTAGCCAAACTCCAACTTATAAAGATGAAACCCAAATTATGACACATGATATGACTTAAAGCATATATCAGTTAATAGCGAATAAAGGCAATAATAAAATAATCCAGTTATAAATGTAACTAGGTACGTGTGTCCAAGTGACCTTGGATGTGCTATATGCTGCCAAGTGTTCTCTTGAAGTGATTATTTCTTCTTGGTTGCTTCTAAATTATGATTTTAATCACACATGTACTCTTATACTCCAAAATCATGTCAAGTGTGTTACTTATGTGTTCAAGTGAGACAGGACACATGTTCATTCATAGCCAAGGGTGTGAATGCAATTCGATTTAATGAGAGAAGTGCACCCAGATCATGTTCCATTCAATTTTAACTAACAACCTCATTCACTGTAGATCTATGAGAAGCGTGCAACCGAAGATGACTAATACAGCTTAGTAATGTACAAGTTTCCAATCTGAAACATAGATGACTACAAATTTTATATCCTTTTGAGGCAAAAGCAACGATTATACTAGCATTGGCTGCCTATTGGCTTACTGAAGTAGTTTAAAAGTACATAATTCATCCCCTTTGGCCATGAACTTGGCCTCCTCTATTGGGTTCTGAAATAACAACTGCTAACATATAAGTGGACTGAAAATTTCAAACTTAACCATTACACAACCAACCGATGCAGTATACAAGTAATAAAAAGGACGGTAATAATTTGAACATACATTTTTGTTTTTATTTGCTGAGATGGATGAATTATTCAACCTCAACATGTGTCTTATTTTTTTGACACTACAATCTGACCACATATGTATATAGGCAATAATTAAATTTATACTAAACTCTGCATACCTACATTAAACCAAATTATCTCTTTTTTTATAGTTCCCATGTTGTCTCATTCAAATGTGGACTGAAAAAGATAATGGAGTAGTCCAGTGAATTATACAACAAAGTGATTGTCTAAATCTATGTAATTTATAAATAACCAAATTAGTAAATATATCACATTTATATTTTTTACTCATTCATACGTACATACACCTCACACACAAGGATGCACATATCCACATGTTATGTGGCCTAGCTCATTAACGGAAGCCTTCCCTTTCATGCAGCAACATTTCCCTGCTTCAACAACTCTAAACTTTAGATATTTCCATCTAAAACCATCACATGCAACTTCATTTAATCACTTCTGGCCTACCAACTAATATAGCAGGGTGCCTTTCATATCCACAATGTTAGCTACTCCCAGAAAACACGAGATTAAACAAGATGATGGTCTATTCTATCTAACCGTAGACTCTTATGTGGTAACACTCAACTTCAAATTCTTTAAAAAAAATTACTGTACTAGAATTCTTCCTAACTTGCATCATTATATATAAATGCACAAACTTATATTCATGCACTTTGGTTTATTTTCAAGTCTTTACTGTTTTAATTATCTTCTTCAATCTCATTTCTTTAAGCAGAGACTTCATGCCATTCCAAGTGTCTTCTACAGGAGATTCAAAGATGTATTGAGTGTAGGGTCCGAGTTGTGGATTATAATCAGAACCAATTTATCTGAGGATTATGAAAAGGTATAATACATCGTATATTCTAGAAGGCATTGCCAGCCTGGTATGTATGTATAGTTTATCCAACGAAGAGACAATAAAGATGAGATATCTATACAATGACATATTATATGTGATAAAGGTGAAGGATAACAACATGGCCAGCATTCCTATTATAGTATATCATTTTGATTTGCACCATCCCACATCAAGCTCACTACATGGCAAAGAAGTTGTGGAGCATAATCCCTTCTTCATCGAAATTGAGAGATATCACAATGGTATATACAAAGGTGTGTAAATGATCAACCAAAAGATGCACGCATTTTCTAAATGGGACAACTGCATGTTAACAACAATTCAGCCCATGTAGCTTGTGCTATCCCAAGTCCTGCGAAGACACTATCGCTCACTAAACCCCTACCATTTGACCTCAATGCCCTCCTTCCCATGGAGGATGATTCTAATTTGACTCAAGATGGAGGACCATATACCAACCATCTAACAAAATATAAACCAAGTAACCAAATGGTGAACAATTATGAGGTCATCTTGGACCTTCGAATGAATCTTTAGGAAGTTTTTACCGCATTCCGATATGTTTCTTTTGTAGAAATAACTTTCCATGGATCCATTGCTGCTGATTATAGTGGATCAAACCTTATGCAGTTGTTACAATTGATTCAACACTCAGGCTATGACATCCACACACACATATGCTGCGTAAGAATTCAGGACATGACATCACTAGCATTGGTAAATGGTCATTGTTAATAATTGCATGCTTAACTTGATATATATAATTGAATAATCTTTTTGGGGTAATGGTTCGAATGAATTCCAATGAAATATGCAGGTTTTGCCATCCACTTTTACGTCCAATGCATTTTGTTTAAGACTAGACCATGTCCAGGTGGTTCAGCGTGGTGCAACCTCACGGGTTAATGGTCAAATTGGTCCCCGAAAGATAGGCCAATCGTCATTTTTGTCCTTGGAAGATTTTTTTAATCAAATTAGTCTCCAAAAGATTTAACATCAATCTTGTTTGTCCTCTTATTTCTGGGCTAACAGTTTTCGTCACTGAGTGTACACGTGAAACATTCAGTGACAACTCAACAGTGACAAAACGATACTGTTTTATACCATCGGTGCATTTTGAATAACTCAGCGTCGTTTCACCCTATTACTGAGGTAACTCTTCTATTACTCTAACACTATTCTCCTTTTTACCCAAAACCAACTAAAAGTCACCCAAAACAGAGTGAGAAGACGAAGCTGTTTTGATCGCTGGAATGGTCGTAGAAGCAATAACTGGCGAAACCTTGCAAAACGCAAGCAGCAATTACCCTGGCACAAAAATCCTAACCCAAAATCAACCAACATTCAACCCTAACCCCTAACAACTACACATTCAAACCAGAAAGAAAAAAAACCAGAAAAATAGAAAGAAAAGTCGGCGCACAAGGGTTCATACCTCTCACCCACAGATAGCACTACCACGACACCACAGAGAACCCTAGAGACCCAAACAAAGAAGAGCAGTCACACTCTATACAACGTTGTTGATGATTGCTTCGTCCACCATTCCAATGATCAAAGCTTCTTTGTCTTCTCTTTTTATTCGGTGACTTTTTGTTTCCCTTGAGTAAAAGGAGAAGACCCATGGCAGTGCAACGACGCCCTAGAGAACAAGATGAACAAGCCTAGTCACATTCTGTTATGTGTTGCCGATGATTGCTTCCTCCACCCTTCCAACGATCAAAGTCTGTTTGTCTTCTCTGTGTTTCATTTATTTTGAGTGAAAGGAGAAGAGAAGAGTGGGTGAGTAATTGGGGGGAGGGGGTGGGGCTATAATTAAAATGACGTCATTTTATCACTAAGTTGTCACTTAACGTTAGACGTGTAATACCGTTAATATAATGGATTAAACATTTGACAGAAGGACAAACACGATTGACGTAAATTTTTAGGGGACTGATTTGATTAAGAACTCATTTGGGGATGAAAATGGCGATTGGACAATCTTTTAAGGATTAATTTGACCATTAACCAGAAATCTCACACATGAGGATCCGATGGACATTTGAATATAGATCTTTTCAGGCGATACAAACCAACAGCTGGTAAGGTTTTGTAAGAAATAATATGCTTAGGTCTGGAAGTATAGTTAAGTTCACTGTATCATCCCTTGATGAAACTCTTATGCATGCGAATGTGTTGCCGGTTTCAACCTAAACAGAGAAAAAATGTATCGAAGTGGTCCATTTTGTTATAAAAGGTTACCTTCCCGTATTTTGTGGAGTGATTCCCTGAACCATTACAGCTGGTATTCATAAAAAATTGGAATTCTTGAGTAAAATGTAGTGCTCAAATCATGATGAAATGATGGTTCAGAGAGTTACTTCTATCAGTCTTTCTTCTCACGCGTTTAGTGGTATCGAGGTGGAAGGTCTCTTGGTTATATAACTTATTTGTATCAGTGGCATGCATCTTAAATATATATATTTGTTACTGCTTGTCCTTAATTAAGTTCTATTATTGATGCTGGCGAGGTCAAGTACAATATGTGCAACATAAAAGGAGAGCATAAACCTAATTTCACTTCCTTTAACATTATGCATCTAATACTTGCAATGGAATACTAAACCAATTAAACAAGCATCCTAGTTTAGACCAAATATCTTTCATTCTTTTATAGTAAGCTCCCAAATATCATGTGTTGTAGACTATAAAAACAAAGCGTTATATCCAACTCGCCTTCTATGCATTTAAGTTTTACTCCATTATAAATTAAGATAGTAGATTACAAATTAAAGTAGTAGATTGGCACGATACAAAAAAAGTTGAGATAGAATCATTGTTGTGAATTTTTTCATGAATCTATGTGTCTTCTAACTCACACAAAATATGCAAACATGCATAGAATTTGGCCCTATCCTTATATACCCAACTTGCATCGATATATGTGCTCAACCACCAGAAATTGACAAGCCAATCAATCAACGCCTCTGGCATAACTACCACGATGTGTTTATAATGTGATGAACAGATATTTTATACGCTTTTTAGCATGATTTTCATATAGTTTTTAGTATATTTTATTTAGGTTTTATTAAGTTTTTATAGGTTTTAGTGTTAAATTCATATTTTTGGATTCTACTATGAGTTTTTGTGTTTTTGGACAATTTCAGGTATTTTCTAGCTAAAATTGAGGAGTTAGAGCAAAAGTCTGATTCAGAGACAGAGAAAGTACTGCAGATGCTGTCCGGATCTAACCTACCTGCACTCGGAAGAGCTTTTCTGGAGCTATAGAAGTCCAAATAGAGCACTCTCAATGGCTATGGAAAGCTGACTTCCATTTCTCTCCAGCAATATATAATAGCCCATACTTTTCTTCGGATTATAAGGCCCAAAACTGGCGTCCAACGACAGCTTTCTGCCCCCCTTCTAGGCATCCAGCGCCCAAAAGAGCAGAGACCAATGTACAAACGTCCAAAGAGGACCCCTTAGCTGGCGTTTCACGCATAGAGACCTCATATCACGTGGATCTCATCAAAGCTCAGCCCAAACACTCACTAAGTGGGCCCCAGAAGTGAATTTTAGCACTAAATAGACTGTTTTACCCTTACTAGTCATTTGTTTAGTATTTAAAGTGTATTTTTCATAATTATTCGAACAACATCTACCTCTTTATGCTATTTTCGAGTTTTACCTTGTGTTTTACATCAGTATAAGTTTCTAAACTTCCTAGGTTGAGGGGAGGAGCCCTGCTGAGTCCTATGAATTAATAAAAGTATTACTATTTCTTGATAGAAGAGCGCAACCAAGAGCAAGGGTAGGAATTTTTCTCAAAATTGGGATTAGCGTCGTAAGTATAGTCCTAACCCGAAGGATTGGCCCCTCAAATAAAATTAGAGGTTCACAAGATATGCCACAAGCAAAACCAAATTAAAACCGAAAGTATTAGACTCCTGAGTCATCTCCCTAGGAGCACTTTAGAACAATGAGTGTGCAATTCCGGTTGTAGTGATCAACGGGTTATGAATGAAGAAATGAACTTATAAAGCAATAAAAGAACATGCAAAATTGTAATGATTGAACTAATTAAGAAATTAAAGAACCGACTATGTAATATAAACAAGTAAAGTATGAAAGAAATCAACATATAAAGGTATAAAAGAGTGAAAGCATTAAAAAGAGTCTTGGCTTGGAGTGAGCTAAGGGTCCTTTCCTTGTTGGAACCACAACTATGACAATTATGATGGATTAGTCTCACTTGATCAACCCTCACATAAGAAAGTAAGTTAAATGGGCATAAGTGTCCTTAACCCACAAATTCTAACTTGCTTGCTAATTACCTTAGCAACAAATTAGCGTTAGTGGGAACAAGAACAATTAACAACCCACGAATTAAAACTAAATGTTGGACATTCCAACTCTAGGAACCCAATTGCTCACTTTACCCAAGCCAAGAACAAAAAATTTAGCCTAAAACCATGTTTGATATTTTATCAAACACTTGGTGGGCAAAAAGCTTAAACATGAGGAAAATGAGTAGAGACTTGAAACTAAAAGAAACAATTGATCTCAATCAACAAGAATAACACAAGAAAGCATGTATCAACATAAAACATCAAATTCATCAACAAGAAATTGAAATTGCAAGAGAGAAGCAAAGTTGAACTATAACTTGAATTAGAAGAAAGAGTAATGACAATGTAACTATAAAGAGTAATAACAAGAAAATACTTACAATAAAAGCTTGCAAAATCCAAGATAAAAAATGGAAATGGCACTTGAATGTAAAACCCTAATATAAACCCTAATAGAGATGATGAAAAACTTAGAGAAAAACTAAACTAAAGCTTCCTACTACTACTCCTAAA
Organism: Arachis hypogaea; assembly: GCF_003086295.3. Lineage (NCBI taxonomy): Eukaryota > Viridiplantae > Streptophyta > Magnoliopsida > Fabales > Fabaceae > Arachis > Arachis hypogaea. Next base: position 112,994,994 of record NC_092048.1, read on the forward strand.
CTATTCTAAAATGATATGCTATGTTATGTCTTCATTTCCCCTCCAATATGAGCTAGAAGACTTCAGAAATGGGCCTCCAAAGCCCTCAAATTACGAGGCACGTGCTATTTTAATGAAGTCATGTGCAGACACCTGTGCGGACGCACAGATACGTGCGTTCGCACACTTTGCAAGAAATCCAGGCCTGTGCGTACGCACACTACGCAATGCTTGGCTGGACACGCGACGCGCTCGATGCAATCCACGCGCTCTGCTTGGGTGGCTGTGCGTACGCACAGGTAGCTGTGCGCACGCACACGTCTCTGAGCTCACTCCTTTGATTTCTCTTGCTTCCTCCACTTTGCATGCTCTTCTTCTATTTTCTCCAATCCATTCCTACCTTATATACCTGAAAGCACTCACCAACAACATCAAGACATCGAATGGAAGGCGAATGGAATAAAATAGATTCAATTAGGTGTAAAAGATCATATTTTCATAATCAAGCACAAATTGGGAGGAGAGATCAAAAGCATGCTATTCAGGGGAATAAGTGTGAGTTTATGTGATGAAAATCCATTCAATTCTAACCAAAAATCATCATCAAATATGGATTCATCAATTCTCCCACACTTAAACACTCGCATGTCCTCATGCTAAACACACAAAGGAGATAGATGAAAGGAAAAATGACTTATGCTATATACTACTTAAATGCATGCAACTATCCTAAGGCTAATCACTACTATGTACTATGATGTGAGTTGGTAGAAACAAACCATGAAATTCCAATCCATTACAAAAAAAAACTTTAGGGCCAATGCAAAGAGTTCATGCATTAAGATCAATGTCCAAAGAATTGAATTGAGTTTATCAAAGCCATCCAATTAAGCAACTTGCAAGAAGACGCAGTATGAGGTGTAAAAACATGGAATTGAGCGATCGAACCCCTCACTGGATGTGTATCCACTCAATTAGCTCAGTGTTTAGGGTTTAACCACTCAATTATCCTTTTATCATGCTTTTCAAAGATTTGCAAGTCATCTACCAATCAACTAGTATTTAATGCATGAATAACAAGTATCATGAGGTCTTCAGAGGGATGTAATGGGGCTAGGGTTTAGGTAGGATTTTTTATGGTCAAGTGGACTTAAGGAATTAGTTCTTTGATTAGCTTGAGCGTCCACCTAATCCTATATAACCTATATACACATAACAATGCAACCTTCCCACCCATTTCCTTTTTATATCTCATCTTACTCATGCATTTTCTTTTCAAACATGGCATATGCATCCTTTATTTACTCTTTTTATTCATACTTTGTTATGCACAAGGTTTTTTTTTAAATTGAGCTATGAATTCATATGTTTCAATTAATGAAATGCATGAGCCTTACCTAATTGCCCAAAAGATTTTTTTCACAAAGAATTTATGCCTCTATCATCAATGCTTCCTAAATTTCTCCCACACTTAGAATTTACACACTAATCTACCCAAGCTAATCAAAGAGTAATTCAAGGACATCAATGGTTTTTCGCCTAAGGGGAGTAATATGCTATCATCATAACAAAAGGGGATCCATAGGATCAAAGGGATTCACAAAGGTGAATGCAAGGGTTGGTCATATAGGTTAGTGAGTTTATCATCAAAGATGGCCTCAATCATGCTAAATGCATCCAAACACAAATACAGGACATAAGGAATCATGCAAATCAAAGATCACAATAAAAAAGGACTACAATCGCACACAAGAACAACATTATGGTTAAAAAGTGCAACCAACTATTAAAGCTCAAATCTCACAAGGTATGTTGTTCGAGCTCCTTTTTCCATGTTCTACAAACAAAATACTCCAAGCAAGTTGGTAAAATATATTCAATCAATGGTATGCCCTTAGAAAAGGATTTCATGGAAATTCCTTGGTGTTTCACCACTTATTCATCATATCATGCAGAATGCAAATATTAACTACTAAATATCCATAAACGATAAAGAAATATTCACAACAAACCAAACAAGATGCAATAGGAATAAAGCTACTCAAAATAAAGAAAAAGTACTACAAGAAACATTACAAAGTGTCTCTAAGAAAGAAATTTTTTACCCCCTTGAAGTCATCGATCCTCCCCCACACTTAAATTGTGCATGGTCCTCCGTGCATGCTCACGATCCGGGAGGAAGAAGAGGGGGCCACCTTCAACTGGTGGGCTAAAAAATGGGATGGTCAACTGCATCAAGCTCCTCTCCAGCTAGCTCAGATGAAGCCATAGGAATCGGGCCAAGGTCTCTTCCTTCTAACTTTGCCGCTATCCACTCAAAACGTTTGTGCTCCAAATGCTCCATATGGTGAATATCGTGCAAGATATCGCGGAATAGATCTGGAAGAGGATGGAGAAAAGGTAAAGTAGTTGATGGAGTTGGTAGACTTGATGGTGGTGCTGTGGGTGTCTTCCTCTTGGAGGAAGTAATTTTTGTTGATCTCTCTAAATCTCCCCTCAGAATGAACTTGTTGCCTCTAGGAAACTCAAGCATTATATCCATTGGTCGCCTCTCTACCCCGCTGTATTTGCTAAATGCATCACCATCGATGGAAATGGAATGCTGACATTCTTCTTCTCAATTAATTTCCAAATTGATTTGTGCAATAAGGGCAAGATGGCTATATGCTTCCCTTGCATAATAGCCCAAAGTAGCAAAGCAGTTCTCAATCTCACATGGGTAGTGTGGGTGCTCGGGATGATGTAGTCTGCCACAATTTGATGCCATATACGAGCTTCAGCATTCAAATCAGAGTATACAATACTATTGGGAACATAATTCTTCCCTTTGCAATACTCCCAAGATGCACCAGGACGGCCTATTATCTCAAGAATGGGAGTCAGAGATACTTTTCCTTCGAAGACATCCTCTTTTATCTTGGAGTATCCATCTTTCTCAAATGGAATGTGGGAGATATTCAGGATAGCTTCTAGAGCTTGATTGGATGTATCCAATATCCTACCCCGGAGGAAGACTGACTTTGTTTCCCAAGCTTGGTAGTTTGCATAGAATTCCCGCACCATAGTCTCATTGACTTTAATGGGTTCTCGCTCGAGAAACTCCCAATGAAGCGAGGCGATCCTTTGGTGAATAATCGCCTTGTATTGGCTTGGAACCTTCAACGGCCGCTCCCAATGGATTTTTCATTTCTCAATAGCCTCGTATTGAGAGTTAGCCCTTCGGTTCACCAAGGTATATTATCACCACGGCGATTTCACCAAATATCAGGAGAGCGAGCGGTAGTTTGCTCAACCGGCGAAGAAACCGGTGCCTTACCCTTCTTCCTCATCCTGAAAATACAAACAAAAGGATTTCGAGATCATAGGGCAACATTAAAGTAAAAATCATTGAGGAAGCACTAATAAGATTAAAAGAGGCTTAGATAAGTGGTGTGATTTACAAAAACACGGTGTATATATTCCAATGATGCACGCGGTTGGAATACACACACCGGCCGGTCATCACGACAATCATACCCTTAAAGCAATTCACAACTCAAAGCTTTAAGCAAGCACCGAAAGGGAATTGGCAAATGTTCATTCTCAAGAAGTGGTAATCACACATATAATGGTCTTAAATTGAGTGCAAAAGATGTTTGATCAAGACATCAACTAAGGTTGAACCATTGTATAGTGATTACTGTTCATACCCTGGGTCGAGCTATCCGACCCGGGATGTTTAGCAACAAAGCAACCGACCTCTTCAGGTCAGACCATCCGACCTCTTCTCAAAGAGCTCGGCCAAATTGCCAAGAAAGCCTAATAAAGGGCCCGAATAGAGGAACACGACCCAAATTCAAAGGCAGCCCAAGCCTATAGAGATAAGGGTGGTTCCCTTGAAGATAAGATAACCTCACCCAAAGATAAGATAAGATAAAGATAACTAACTTATCTTATCTAAAAAGGTCACTCCACACCATTATAAATACACTGGAGCACCCAGGTATAACTCATACTCTGATTCTACTAAAAACCTGCTTAATACCCTTGCTAACTTAAGCATCGGAGTCCCTTACAGGTACTCCCACCCTCTGGTGACGAAGGATCAGTAGCATAGCCAGTCCACAAGTCGGATACAACAGCTCCGGCCGCCACACACCAGCCAGACACGTCATCTCCGACCAGTGCGGAAGATCTCGTCCGAGATCGACGTACAGTTTCAGGTAACCCTCGGAACATTGGCGCCGTTGCCAGGGAACCTGGAAGTCATCCCATCACCATGGCAGATGACCATGACAACGACCACGATTCGGATCTGGAAGATAGAACGCCGCACAAGAACGCGGACACTACACCAAAAGATACTCCTCAACCTAACAAAAACAACGATTCATCAAACGTGGGAGCCATGGAGGAACTTCAAAATCGCTTAAAGCAACTCGAAAAAGAGGCGGAGCACCAACGAGAAGCTGAGAAAAACCTATAAAGGGAAATAAAACGACGCCGGGAATTGAAGGACAAACTCCTAAAAATCGAAGCCGATCTCAAGGTCAAAGCTAATCGATCCTCTCATGAGGATAGCTCCCGCAAGGACCAAGATCCATTTACCAAGGATATCATGAAGAACAAAATCCCAAAAGACTTTAAACTCCCAGATATGACTTTGTACGATGGCACTACAGATCCCGGATATCATCTCAGCAATTTTAGAAGTAGAATGTACCTCACCGACGCCTCAGATGCAGTTCACTGCAAAGGCTTTCCAATAACTTTAACAAAGACAGCAATAAAATGGTTCGACAATCTACCTCTTAGGTCCATCTCAAGCTTCGACGACTTAGCCAATAAGTTTTTGGCCAGATTCTCCATCCAAAAGATAAGGCTAAACACGCCCTAAGTCTATTAGGAATCAAGCAAGGAGATCGGGAAAGTCTTCGCAACTACATGGAAAGATTCAACAAAACATGCCTGGACATACAGAGCCTACCAACAAAATCCGCCATTATGGGCCTCATCAATGGCCTGTAAGAGGGACCTTTTAGTCAATCTATATCAAAAAAACACCCCACATCTCTGAACAAAGTGCAAGAACGAGTAGAGAAGTACATCAACATGGAAGAAAACTCTCGACTCGAGAAGACCTCAAAATCTAGATTCACCTATCCCTCCCGGGATAAGGATAAAGAGCCCAAAAAGAAGGAAGATCAACATGGGGAAAAAATAAAAAAATATCACAATTACACTCCTCTTCGGGTGTCCCTTGTGGATGTCTACAGAGAAGTTTGTCACACTGAAAAAATACCCCCAGCTCAACCACTCAAAGGCAAAAAAGAGGAGAAAATCGGACTGAATATTGCGACTACCATCGAATCCGTGGGTATTCTACCAACGAATGTTTTGACTTAAAGAATGTCATAGAAAAACTGGTAAGAGAAGGGAAACTAGATCAGTATCTGGCCACCCGGGACAATGAGCAAAGAAAAAGAAGAAGGGACGAAGATGTCGGACGAACCGAGCGATCACCTCGTACACCAGAAAGACACGTCCATATGATACATGGAGGGTTTACAGGAGGAGGAATCTCCAAATCATCTCGCAAAAGATATCTTAAAGAAGTATATCATGTTGAGGGAAAGGAGGAAGCACCCAACATCCCTGCAATTACTTTCACCAAAGAAGACGCATCCGGTATCATATCAGGACACGACGATCCCATGGTCATCACCATTATACTAGCAAACGCAAATCTCCAACGCACACTGATAGACCAAGGGAGCTCTGCCGACATCTTATTCAAAATTGCCTTCGACAAGCTCGGCCTGGAAGAAAAAGAACTTAGAGCATATCCGAACAGCCTGTTCGGACTGGGAGACACCTAGTGTAATCACTTGGATACATCTAACTACATACAACCTTCGAAAAAGGAAACCAGTCAAGAACACTCAAGATAGACTATATCATGGTCGACGTGAGTTCTGCCTACAACGCCTTAATAGGTCGGACAACATTGAATCAGCTCGGCGCAATAGTCTCGACTCCACATCTATGCATGAAATTCCCAACTGCGGAAGGGGTAGCTACAATAAAAGCAGACCAGAAGATGGCGCGCCGCTGTTACAACGAAAGTCTAAACCTCAGAGGTAGAGGAGAAGAATTCCACACAATCGAACTCGGTGGAGTTCAGAGGCAGGAAGAACTCCGCCCACAACTCGAAGGTGAAGTAGAGAAAGTCCAGATCGGAGATATCCCGAACAAAATAACCAATATTGGTACTGATATGACCAGTAAACATCAGTTACGAGTTATAGCTCGGGAACGCATAATCTTCGGTCATAACCGACGATCTATAATAATTGTCATTGATCTCTATTCAAATAACATCGGTTACGCAATTACTTTTCCTCTTGGGTGTTATAACTCGGCCAAAACGGCTAACCTCGTCCAACCAGGTATAAAGCAGAAAGGAGAAATAGTAAAAGGTACGCAACTTGTTCTAGATAACATCTCCTATTAATTAATACCTCTACTGACTTGAGCGTCGGAGTGCCTTTGCAGGTACCCACCTCCCCTGTTCCTCCATTGCCGACGTATATCAAGCACCAGCTCTGAGGAGTCCGCCGACCTCCATCAAGGGAAGAGATATACCTCGGATCAACCAGGCAAGAACATTTGGCGCCCACCGTGGGGCCCGAAGAGTAAAAGATATAACTCACTAAAGGTCCCAGAACACCCTAGCATTCGCATATGGCCGACACTCCCCCTCCTACCTCATCCGAGCTTCTGAGGATGGTGACCGAACTTCAACAAGCAAATCAACAGATGGCGGAAGACAATCAAAGGATGCAGAACCAAATCGCGGAACTGATTAATGCCCGAATAGAGCATCATAATAATCACCGTGAGCGACAAGAAAATGATGAGCGTCAGTCAGCTCGGACCCATGTCTCTGAAACACCTCAGAGTAATGAGGAAGGAGGCCATCATCATGAGGAGGGCCAACCCGAAGCTGACGAGGATGGACGCGACAACTCTGCTGGCCCATTTACGGCCGATATAATGAATTTTCAATTGCCTCGGCAGTTCACCTTGCCGACGACTTTGACACCATATGATGGGCTTGGGGATCCCAAGCAACACATTAAGAAATTCCGATCTATTATGATCGTTAACGGTGCATCAGATCCCATTTTATGTCGTTGTTTTCCCTCATTTTTAGATGGACCTGCACTTGACTGGTTTTGCTCTTTGCCTGCAGATTCCACATCACGTTTTCAGGAGTTGGCAAAGCAGTTTGAGGATCACTTCGCAGCGTCAGCAATATACTTACATGATTCTGACTATCTGACGACCATTAAACAAGGTCCTTGGATTCATTCTTACTAGCCGAGGCATAGAAGCTAATCCAGACAAATGTCAGGCAATACTCGATATGCAGAGTCCAACGACAATAAAGGAGGTCCAAAGGTTGACAGGGCGCATGGCCGCTTTATCAAGATTTTTACCATGTTTAGCAACCAAATCCTCAAACTTTTTTCAATGTTTAAAAAAGAACACAAAACATTTTGAATGGAACGAAAACTGTGAAATGGCCTTCACGAGCTTAAAACAATTTCTTTCTAAACCCCCTGTTTTACAAAGACCAAAGCTCGGTGAGCCATTATATATATATTTATCTATTACTGATGTTGCAATTAGTTCTGTCCTTGTGAAAGAAACAGATAATGTCCAATAGCCGATATATTTTGTGAGTAAGTCACTACAAAGCGCCGAGCTTCGTTACTCGAAGTTAGAAAAGCTCGCCTTGGCCCTAGTTTTCTCATCAAGATGCCTCCACCATATTTCCAGAGTCACACGATCATTGTCAGAACTGGACAACCTCTTCGGCAGGTCCTCTCGAAACCCGAACTTGCAGGGAGACTTATCAAGTGGGCCATCGAGCTTTCAGAATTCGATATTCAATATCAGCCGAGAGGATCAATAAAGTCTCAATACCTGGTGGATTTCCTAGCAGAACTTACAGAACCATACACAGACGAACCAAGCTCAGAATGGACCTTGTTCGTTGATGGAGCCTCCAACCCTCAAGGGTCAGGAGCAGGAGTGTTATTAGAAAGCCCGGACGGAATCACCTTAGAACATTCTCTACGCTTTTCTTTCAAGGCCAGCAATAACCAGGCAGAATACGAAGCCCTTATCGCTGGGCTCAGGTTAGCCATTGATTTACATATTGCCAACTTAAAAGTTTATTGCGACTCATTATTAGTTGTTCAACAAGTAAATCAAAGCTTTCAAACAAAAGATCCGATTTTATTGAAATATCTGGATATTGTTCAGCAATTGATGAACAATTTTTTAAAAATCGAAATTTGCCATATTTCTAGAGACCAGAATAACAGAGCAGACATTTTATCAAAATTAGCAACTACACAATCACATACAACAACACTTTTACAATCCACATTAGATAAGCCGAGCATTCATACAATTAACATCTTAAGCATTTCAAATAATCAAAGTTGGCAGCAGCCTTATATTACATACCTCCGAGACGGATCCATTCCGAAGGACGTCTCGGATCAGAAAAAATTTCGAAGGCAAGCCTCTTTCTTTACGATTATAAATAACACCTTGTATAGGCGGGGCTATTCCCGACCACTTTTGAAATGCTTAGACAGGTCCGAGGCCGATCTTGCCCTTGCCGAAGCTCACGAAAGCATCTGTAGCACACACTCAGGAGCAAGAAGCCTAGCACAGAAAATACTTCGCGCCGGATTTTACTGGCTGACATTATAGGAGGACAACAAACAAAAGGTCAAAACTTGTGGCCACTGTCAGAAGCATGCCCCAGTCATTAACATACCGGCCAAGCATCTCCACTATTCAACAATAAGTTGGCCATTTAACCAGTGGGACATTGATATTCTCGGGCCATTCCCTACTGCCCCGAAGCAGATGAAATATCTGGTGGTTGCAATTGATTATTTCTCCAAATGGATTGAAGCACAGCCCCTAGGAAAAATCACATCGTCACAAATGATATCCTTTGTTTGGAAAAACATCATTTGCCATTTTGGTATACCCCGTCATATAGTAACTGACAATGGTCGACAATTTACCGACCATAAATTCAAAGATTTTTTGCAGAATTTAAAAGTAAAGCAACACTTCTCATCTGTGGAACATCCACAGTCGAATGGACTGGCAGAAGCAGCAAATAAGGTTCTCTTACAGGCCTTAAGGAAAAAGCTCGACACCGTGAAGGGACTGTGGGCCGAACTTATCCCCGAAGTACTATGGGCATACAACACTACAACACATTCAACAACCAAGGAGACTCCATTTCGCCTAGTATATGGATCTGAAGCAATGATTCCCATTGAAATATCCCACAATTCAATACGAACGCAAGCTGAGCACCATGATCAAGCTCGGCAAGCAGAGCTTGACTTAATCGAAGAGGTACGCGACACAGCTGCTGTTTGGCACCGAGCATTACAACAGCAGCTCGGTCAACGATATGCGAAAAAGATATTACCAAGATCCTTCAAAGTCGGCGACTTGGTCTTGCGAAAAACTGAACAGGCTCGCCGACCTTCTTCCCACGGAAAACTCGCCGCCACCTGGGAGGGTCCATACCGGGTAAACGATGTCCTTGGCAGAGGAGCTTATAAGTTAGAACAGTTGGACGGCACCAAAATTCCCAGCACTTGGAATGTCAAATCTTTAAAGCAATATTTTAGCTGATGCAACATGCTAGTACTCTTTTTCCTACCTTGAGATTTTTTCCACAAAAAAAAAGGGGTTTTGCTCAACGGAGGTTTTAACGAGGCTAGCTTACCTAGTATGCATTGTACAGGTACTACTTTCAATAAACTCTGATTTCTATATTAGATCTCCACGACATATAACATATTTCCTTTTGGCTCCATTTATTTCACATCATATTACGTCCTAAAAACAAGCATACCAATCGAAGCAAAGTCGCATTATTCAGACACGAATGCGCAAACATAAGCAATACATTGCTCAAAACAGAAACAGACAATCATAATTCCCTCCCAAGGGTGTCAGAACAGTAATTAGGAAACCATAAAGCCTAATTCGCCAGATGTTCCATAAATACATATATATCAAAAAGCAAACAAAGCAG